>NC_054868.1:41660761-41968539 GCF_018320785.1 Cheilinus undulatus
TAATCCCATTATTAGCTACATTTTCATAAAAAACAATCAGTTACTGAAAGAAAAATCCAAAATTTCCTCTCTATCGTGGCTTCAAAAAGAGAGAAAGAAAAAAGGAAGCTCCTCGAAGCATCTGCTCTGTTTGGCCTTCTTTCTTCCTGTAGTCACGTTGGCACGTATAGCGGAAGGTAAACATTCTGTGCCATTACGCGCGCGTTCTTGGCTTGTTGAACCAGCGAGAGGACAGCATGACACTGTGGAATTATCCCCAATACGATGGATTTTTGGATAAAAGGCACAATTACAGCATCATGATGAAACGTAAGTTTAAAAGCGCTGTTTGCTTTCATTGAACCAGCTGTGCAGCTGTTCCAGTTACGCGCTGTTATTACGCACAGCGTTTGAGTGATTTTGTCTGCCTCTGCTTCGTCAGATTGTGAGCATGTTTAAGAGCTGTAAACATTTTCTTGTATGTTAGCGGTATTCTCAGCCTGCAGACAGGTGGGCCGTAAATTTGGCTTGACATTGACATTAGAGTCTGCACATTCAAATGCAGACGTGGTTGTTATCTGTCGTTTTTACAACCGCCGAGTGGAACAAGTGGCTAAAGGGTTCTGATATTCAGTAAAGCAAAAGTACTCCAACGCGTTAGTTTTAGAAGTAGGTAACACAGTAACGTAACGAATTACTTTTCTCAGTATGCAACACAGTAATCTAACGAGTTAGTTTTAAAAGTAACGCTACCCAACACTGCTCCCTAATGGCTCCTGATTTGGTAAAAGATTGGATTAATTAAGAATAGAGGAAAGGAAACTGGCACTCAAATGGGAGCTAGCTACGGCAGCTATCATAAAAGGGCCATTTCAAAGAACAGGCTTGTTTGTGAATGGCTCATCATTACTCAGTTGCTCACCCTATTTAGGTTTATTCAGTTGATTTCACCATTTCAATTAAAAGCATGTTTGTGGCAAAA
Organism: Cheilinus undulatus; assembly: GCF_018320785.1. Taxonomy (NCBI): domain Eukaryota; kingdom Metazoa; phylum Chordata; class Actinopteri; order Labriformes; family Labridae; genus Cheilinus; species Cheilinus undulatus. The sequence goes on from NC_054868.1 coordinate 41,661,723, forward strand.
TGAGGATTTTTCTTATAGCTATGTTAAAGGGGCTCAGTTAGCCTCTTAGCTCAGAACAAGACTCCTCAAGACTCTTGTCTCCCTTCATCTGACTAGATGGGGCTAGGAGGTCTGCAGGACTGTTTTTGTGACATTGATCACCTTAGTCCATCAAACTTAGTCAAAATCACTTTTTTAATAAAGTGTAGGAATCTTATGCAATGCACGTAGAAATTTCCTGATGATAATTCAGCGTGGGGGTCCATTTAGAGCTGGAAAGTACTAACATTCCTCCTTTCCTATTCATTCCAGGTGATTGCAAAAATCCTATGGGGCAAAGTGCCCTTTCTACCAGCCTGTCTTATGAAGTAGATGTGCAAAGTGTTATCAGTTAGGAAATAAGTGTGTCAAAAGTTAAGGACTAGGAAAACTGCCATTTTTAATTTTATCAGGAAGATAGTCTGCTCTCTGTAAATTAATCATTTGTCAATTAATCTTCTTTGTATGTTCCTTTTTCCTTCCTTTTCTTTAACAGCTACAGATATTTTTCTTACTCCAGCATACATCCTGAGTTCATTCTTCCTCTCCCCTGGTTAGATTGGATGGGACAATAAAAGTCTTTGAAAACTTGTGCTGGAGTTCATGAATGTGTGCCACAAGCTGGCACGTGCACAACCATGCAGTCACGCCCACATGCACGGACACACTAGTGGTAGCAAAAAAGGGGGTGAAGGTGGAGAATGTGAGCCCTGAGAGGTGCAGAAAAAGGAAATAAGAGCGGGAGAGGGAGAATGGCACGCACAGCTTGGCATTTAAGGAGAGGATTTCCTCACTGTACCTCGTCTTCCCTCCGCTTGCTTTCTGTTTATACAAGGAGAGACCACTTCACACAGCTCCTGAGAGCCCAGGAGTGTGTTTGTGTAAGTATGTGTACGTGCTCTCTTTAATATCATGGGCTATATCTTGGAGTAAAAATAAAACTAGGCTCACAATGTGCTCCTGTTTGCTATTGGTTTGAATCAATTACTTGTCAAAAATATATTAATTTTTTCCCTTTAACCTTTGCCTTAACTGGCGTCCAAGTGAGTGTAATGTTTATTTTTCTCTAATCAAATTTAAACCTAAAATGAAATTTAGAAATTAAAAACTGGCAGATTTTTGGACTTGTCAAACAATAACTAAGCATTATCTTCCTCTGTTGTTCTTTACTCTGTTGTCAGCAGACTCTCTTCCTGTGGTACTTTCAGCCAAAAGGTGATGGATGTCTCTGGCTGCAACTTTGCTCCCGCAGAAGGAGTTTCATAAACCACTTAAGACACTGAGAGAGTCAGTAGGCGTGACAGAAACGTGATATATTCTTTTTTTTCTCAACAGTATTCTCATAATTTCTGTCCTTTTTTTCTCAGCAAACCTTGTAGAAGAGTGCATTTTTGTTCATGAGTTTTCAGTGTTTCTGTTCCTTTTGCAAAACAGCTACAGTGCAGTGAGTTATTCATGGACAGTTATGAATGGGCCTACCGGGCATGGGACAAGGGGCCCAAAAGGTCAAGGTGCCCTTGGTCTAGGGCCTCTTTTTTTGAAGTGACTCTTAACATTTCTTCTTTTTCTAGTCTATCAAATGATCAAAGAGACTCAAAACATCTCTAAAGAGGCTAGGACTAACAAGAATGGCATGATTTAGCAGACACAAATTGGTCTCTGAAGGGTCTTCAGAGACCAAGCACAACCACAGAGCGAACAAATGAAAGAAATGACTACAAGAGGATCAAAAAACTAAAAGAAAGGGATGTTTTTTAACACATTTGCCCCTTGCCTCATAATCTGTCCAGTGAACCTTAAGCATGACCTAGCAGCGATGGCACTTCTTCTTGAAGAGCAGTACGGTTCATGTAAGTCTTGTTAAATTTTGTAGTATTCGATTTTTTCGATTTTATTTATGGCAACAAGTATGACTGATTCTGTTAAACAGAGCTATGAAAAGGTATTTGCCCCTTCCTGATATATATATATTTGCATATTTGTTTTTCTTTTTTTGTTTTTGTTTTTTTTTGCCTGACTCAGGCCTGATTACTGGCAGACCTGTTGAATCCAGAAACCCCTTCAATAGAACCTGTCTAACAAAGTGAAGTAGGCTAAAAGAGTTCAAAAAGCAACACATCATGCCGCGATCTAAAGAAATCTAAGAACAGATGAGAAACAAAGTCAGTGACATCTATCAGTCTGAAAATGTTACAAAGCCTTTTCTTAAGCTTTGGGACTCCAGTGAACTACAGTGAGAGCCATTATCCACAAATGGAGAAAACTTTGAACAGTGGTGATTCTTCCCAGGAGTGGCCGGCCTACCGGAATTACTCCAAGAGTCAGCGACGACTCATCCAGGAGGTGATAAAAGAACCCAGAACAACATCTAAAAACCTCACTTGACTCAGCTAAGATCAGTGTTCATTACTCAACAATAAGAAAGAGACTGGGTATTTTCCAAAAGGCATCCCAAGTCTTTTGGGAAAATATTCTGTACATTGAAGAGCCAAAAGTTGATCTTTTTGCAAGGTGTGCGTCTCGTTACATCTGGCATAAAACTAAAACGGCACTTCATGAAAAGATCATACCAGCAGTCAAACATGGTGGTGGCAATGTGATGGTCTGGGCCTGCTTTGCTGCTTCAGTACCTGGATTACTTGCTGTAATTGATGGAACCATGAATTCTGCTCTCTACCAGAAATCCTAAAGGAGAATGTCCGGCCATCAGCTTGTGAGCTCAGGCACATTTGGGTTATTCAGCAGGACAATGATCTGAAACACACCAGCAAGTCCACCTCTGATTGGTTTAAAAAATGAAGATTATGGAGTTAGCTAGTCAAAGTCTGGACTTAAATCTGATAAAAATGCTGCAGCATGCTTTTAAACATGCCGGTTATACTCTCAAACCCTCCACTGTGGCTGAATTCCTCCATGACTATTTGAAAGACTCAATGGCAGTTATTGAAAACACTGGCTTGCAGTTGTTGCTGCCAAGGATGGCACAACCAGGTATAAGGTTTAGGGTGAAATTACTTTTTCACCTAGGGCCAAGTAGGTTTGGATGGCTTTTGTACCTGAATAAATTAAATCATCATTTAAAACTGCATTTAGTATTTACTCTTGTAATCTTTGTCTAATGTTGCCCAACAAAAAAACATGTTGGGTAGCATGTTGCGCATTTCAGGCCAGTGAACTTGACCTCTTGGGTATCTACCCTGCCGTCCTTTTATCACCTCTGGTTACCCAAAAGTATGCTCTTTACAGCCAAAGTGTCTAGCTGGAGGCGTTAAAACAAAAAGCTGCATGCCAGTATTATTTTGTCTCCTTGTTTATGGTAATTACAACTAGATTGTTATTTTTGTGTCATTTAGTTTAGAAATTCAGTCTGTTGCTATGCTAGATCTCCTTGCTTTCTTTTTTTTTACTCTACTTAGACTTTATCGATGAAAAACTGACAAATGTAAATCCCTGACAAGTGGATCCTAACTTACTTTAGTGTAGCTGATAAGTTTTGTTGTCTTTCAGATGGAGGGCATGGTGCAGGGGGTCTCAGAAGTCCCAGGAGGATGCCACAGTGCACTCATTTACCATATTTGCACAGCTCTATGTCCCTGAGAAAAGGTGAGGGTTTGTGTTAGACATTTATTTGATAAAGTTTATCTGCAGGAAGTCACCAGTTTACAAATCCAGTAGACATGAAACATGAGCATCTGGATTTCTGTCATTGGTCACAAGGCTTATGCTATTCATGTATTTATTCTCCTTATGACTCTCGCTACATTTACATGCAGTTAAAGAAATTTGTATTATTGTGTCAGATTTTTAAAATGCTTGACATGCTACAGGCTAGTCTGACTGAACTGAATTTCTCAAAGTCAGACTAAAACACCATGATAATACAATTGGAGATGGATTTTTAAACACCTCAGTTGGACCAGACTGGACTGTGAATGCGCCATAGTTTCCATGCCAGGCTTTAAACCAGAAGTTGTTTATCCAGAGGTAATGACTTGATGCTCATTTTGCCATGTGGTATTGTGTTTTCATAGCTTTTAGTGTGCCTAGTGAAGGAGGTAGGATTGATTACAGCATTGAGATTGAACATTAAAATGTAAGATTTATCCATCAAACAAAACATGGGGCTCTGAGATGCTAGAACTTTAAAAGAAGGTAGTGGAGTGTGCATTGTGGAGCAATAGTCCTGCAGGTTTGTTACTATGAGTTTGACAGAATTTTGGCACAGTCTGTAGCTTTAAAGTTGATCAAGAACAATATGAACCTTGTGGAGTTGAACACCTGCATATAGAATTGATCTTAAAGTGTGTTTGAGGAAAACAAAGCTAATAATAGTGCTCCGATACCTGCAGAACACAGCACTCTGGGGTAGTCTCAAGGGGCCGCTGCTCATTGAGGGTTCCTCCTGGTGTGTGTGCAGTTTCAGGGAGGGGTGGTGGCGGCGGAGCTAGAGGTGGTCACTGTGCTGGGTAAGAATGCTTGCGAGGTACTTTTCAGAGAGTTTCAGAGACACACTGATCAATAAGTGCTTTAAATAGGGACACAAATACCTGAACACAGCATTAATCTCAATAGCTGGATCCTATTTAAGAAGGAAGCATTTTGCTGAATAGATTGGCTGGTTGGAACCACACAGAAGTGTACTGTAAGTGGCTGGAGAGGCCCAAACGCCACTCAGTGCTCTCCCCAGTGTTAATTAGCATTTTTAAGGAGGGCATTCAAGACCACAAGCACACTAAATAAATTGCAGACACAACTCTCAAAAGTTTTTGTTTGTTTAGTTTTTACATAACTTCAGCAATCTGCAGATATAGATTAGTCAAGTCATCCATGCACAGTGATGGTGACTAATAAGAAAACAGATGTTCTGTCATAACTGGAGCTCCCAAACTTGGTGAGCTGATGTGAATGGAGCAGGTATTCATGGGCAAACTGGAGGCGGGTGATGATGTTTATGTCCTGTCACTGGTGCTTCATTGGTGTGATCAGTGTGAATGTAACAAAACAGCGTCACTATGTCTTTCTTTTGCTGATATGTCAAACTACGCAAAGCATCAATGTAAAGGCAAAAATGTTATCGCAATTTTGGAACCTATTGCTGCGTTCACCATTTTCATGAATCTTTTTGATATACTGTCTCTTGGGCCAGCTTCCCATCCAACAGTGATAGTCTTCCTCTGTGAGGTAGGGATGTGTCGCAAAACAAAACGGTTGAAGAAGCCAGGTCTGTTCTGTAGAAGATGGGAGCCAGGTCCTGTTTAAGATTCTTTTATCTGTTCTTTTCTTTTCTTTTCTTTCTTTGTTGTTGTTATTTGATAGAATAAATGAAGGGATGATCTTTTCTCCACACCACTTCACCACAGGCACACAACACACTCAGGACAACTGCTTTATGATAAAAGTATTCAGATCATTCATCCAGCCTGCAAGATGTTTTGGAGAGAATGAAAACAATATTTTTGTTATTGGAAAAAAATAATCACATTTTGAGTTTAAAACATACACACTTATAAATCATACACTATATTGCCAAAAGTATTTGCTCACCTGCCTTGACTCGCATATGAATTTAAGTGACCTCACATTCTTAATCCAAAGGTTAATATGATGTCTGTCCACCGTTTGCAGCTGTAACAGCTTCAAATCTTCTGGGAAGGCTGTCCACAAGGTTTAGGAGTGTGTTTATGGGAATTTTTGACCATTCTTCCAGAAGCACTTTTATGGGGTCACACACTGATGTTGGACGAGAAGGCCTGGCTCTCAGTTTCTGCTCTAATTTATCCCAAAGGTGTTCTATCAGGTTGAGGTCAGGACTCTGTGAAGGCCAGTCAAGTTCATCCACACCAAACTCTCTCATCCATGTCTTTATGGACCTTGCTTTGTGCACTGGTGCACAGTCATGTTGGAACAGGAAGGGGCCATCTCCAAACGGTTCCCACAAAGTTGGGAGCATGGAATCGCCCAAAATCTCTTGGTATGCTGAAGCATTTTGGGCAATTTTCCAGAAAATACTGAAGCAAATTCCCCACAACAAATATATTCCCAAGGTTCCATGAAAAACAATGGAAAATTCCACCAAACATGCCAAAAAATCCTTCAGTTAAGTCTATTACATTCTAGCAATATCAAGGGATACCCTGCCGTCCAATTCCCGTTGAAATTCCCAAAATTAAAAAATAAAATTCCCAAGTTTCTGTGTGCATACCTTAAAATTTAGAAGTAAATCGCCCCCCAAAAATCAATTAAAATTCAATCAATTCAATCAAATCAAACACATTTCCCAAATTAACACAAAGACAAAAATCCAAAATTGTCATGCAAAAACTCAAAAATTTCACAGTAAAATTTACATTGAAACTGTTAAAAATATAAAAAATAGTATACAAAAAAATCCATGAAAATTTCCAAGAAATAATCCCAAAATTATTAATGGAAATCCCTGAAATTTTCATTAGTATTCCCCCAGTATTTAAAGTGAATTACTAACAGGCTACTTCAATGGACAGTCACAATTTTCTCAAAAATTCTAATCGTAGAAATTCGCCTGTTACTGCGGTATGTTGATGGAAAGCCAGACTGTAATGTCCACACATGGCAGCATGCAGCTGTTAGCATTTAGCATTCTTTGTTAGCTGGTTTTCATGGTTTTCGACTACTTTATGGTTTTTTTAATCAAATATTTTTCTTTATGAGGAACTTGCTCCACTTGTCTTTTATAAGGAAGCTTGAGAATCATGTTGAGGTGGTCTTCTATTTCCGGCCAGCCATCAGGAGTGTGTTTACCTACACTGAATAAAGTCCCCTGTTTGTGTGTTGTCTCCAGGGGATTTGTTTCCATGCCCCAGGCGTGTATAGTGGACAGCTTGCGGCTGGATTGATAGAGTGACGTCAGCGCGCCGCTACCTCTCCCAGAGGGCAGGATTAGTCGGGAGCAGCAGAGACAGCGCTCCGGTAATCTCCCGGTAATAAATGGGGGGAGGCGGGCACGTTCGGAACCGCCGGTACCGAGTGATACCGGAGGCCCCCTGAGACCCCTGAAGGAGACGCCTGCATTTGGAGCATGATGGGTCGCTTCGTGACGCCGCAGCACACCGACGCGCCCCAGGCAGGTACACGCAGCAGGTAAGCTGCGGAGACGCAGGGTGAACTCGTCTCAGGAGGATTTACCTTGACAAGGTGTTCGCAGGCTGCACCGCTTGTCTGTCAACAACTGCTGCTGTTTTATTTTTACTGCTTGTGTCTGCCGTGTGCGCCTGGAGGTTGCACCTGGGAGATTATGCTTGTTGACAACTTCGCAGTCTATGAAAATGTGGGAAATGACGCAAAAATTGAACTGACATGCAGTTTTCTCCATTTTGAGATACTCTCTGGTTTCCATACATTTACACAGGGAAAGGAGAGGTTACTGGAGTGTAGTTGTGGAGGATGCAGTGGAGGACTTCCTCATGAAGTCACTCATCTGTTAGTGACCCACCTACTGCAGGGCGAGGTTACAGTAAATGGCAGATTACAGAGGATATGATTTGTGCCAATGCAGGCTTACTCCACAAGCCTTACATGACCTTAAATTAATCTAAAGAAAAGAGTAACAAACTAAATTAAACTTAAATGTGTCAAAAAGTGCTTTTTTAAAGTAACACTTTAAATATTTGTTCATGATTGCAGGATATAGCAACCCAAAACACTTCAGCTAATGTAATCGTTGTTTTGCTCCTCCTGTTTTACGCACAAGGCCTTACAAAGTGTAACTGCTCTGAGTTTCAGATAATCTGTCTTCGGCTCTTTTCTCTGTTTCTCTCTTTCAGAGGCAGACTTCTCGTGATCGTAAAGGCAACCTAACGCCCTGTACCGCTGGGCATTTATGGTTTGGTTGTCACCTACTTGGCACCTGCCTCTAAATAGCCCGATAACGCCCATTACGCAGAGGCTGATGGATACTAAAATTTACAGGCTAATTTGTATCCGCCGTGTTACTTTTACCGCTACCGGTTCACTCTATTGAGTCCAGTAAGCTTTTTAAATCAGTGCGCGCCGTCTCCACCGTGCTGCGCTCTGATGAGGTTTATTCAGTACAGAGGATTATCCAAAATATATGCACGTTTTGCTTAGGGTCTCTCTCTGCGTATTGTTAAGAGAGTTTTAGCACATAAAACCTGCAGCAAATGCTCAATGAATATAAACAAAAGAGGCCAAAGAAAGTTTTGGTTCTGCACCACTTGGGTAGAACAGTGCAGGTATTTGGCTGTGAGCGTGTGTAGGCGGTGCATTGACTCGGATTGAGACAGTAACACTACCGGACACGAGAGAGAGAGAGAGAGAGAGAGAGAGAGGGGAGAGAGAGAGAGGTTGCACTATGCGAGAGAGTGAGAGACAACAGTTCTGGTTGGTGATACGCGAGGCGGATGTTTCTTGTGTGAGCAGCACTCAAACTCACCGCTGTGCGTCTTTACGCTCAGAGATCATCCACTCCTGATCCCCCCTCACGCACTCTGCGCTCTGTCTCTGTTTCTTTTCCCACAGCAACCTCACCTGCGAAGCCACAGCGGAGGACAGCGGACACTTTGCTGACTGACGGACCCAAAAAAAAAAAAAGAGACATCTCGGTGCACTTTCACTATGGAGGAGAGCCGAGAAGAGTAACTTAGTGTAGCCTTTTACAGCACCTAAAACCTGACTGCAAGAGAGGAAAGCGATCTTCACAATGAGCCGATAAATTCCTGCTTTCTTTGGAGAGTGGATTGACCATCTCCTAACAGTTGAGGAGACGAACAGAGAGGCCGTTACTCGCTTATTTGAGTCCTCAGATGGACCAAGTGCCCTCGGCACTGGCCGCTAAGATGCGCTGGATCACGCTGGTGCTTGCCGGCTTGACTTTCTGGGGCAAAGTGACTATTTGTAACTGTTTCGACTACGAGGAGCCAGACTATGATTACTACGAGGAGGATAAAGCGGAGACCATTGACTACAAAGACCCGTGCAAAGCTGGTGAGTCCTGATTTTAATCTCTTTAAGTTTTCATATAAAAGTCAAATAAGTATTTTTGCGCGTTTTACCCTCGAGCGCACTGGCTCTGACTTGGCACGTGTATAAGAGCTGACAGCGGCTGTGTGTGTTTGTAAGTGTGCATGTGTACACAATCATCCAGATGCCCCTTTTTTCTCCCCACCCATCACAACCGATAAGTCAGTACCGGTGGTGATCCCGCGGGTGGATGCCTGCCACGTGCAGCCCGGTGACTGTCCTGCTAAGCCCGTGCCCTCCACAGATGCACGCACACATACCGCGCGTGCATCACCTGTGGGCAGAGTTTCGGTTGTCACTGCGGCCGAAACGTTTCTTTACATGCGCATTTTTACAATACGCACGAGTCTGTTTGCGCGTTCATCCAGATGTTAAATCAACCATCAACGGAGATGTGGAACAGCTGGACTCAAGTGCAGCAAAATACGCGCTAATGCACGCTCGCTCTATCTTTTCCAACACACACCCACACACGTGCACGCGCAGTGATAAAAATTTTGTTGGACATTTAATGACAGTCTGTGGGCTGCTGTAAAACAACTCTGTAACCCTGTTTGGTCTCACAAGACAAACAGATGTGTGTAGTGTGAAAGAAGTAACATTTACTCAACTGTTTGATCAAATCAGTGTCAACGTGCTGAGGTGACTCATTTTTACCGGGTCTTATAGTGAAAATGTATCTTTTTCTTTCTGCATTACAAGTCTTTTATAGGTGTGTGGGTTACGCCTGCTGTCTTTGTGAGCTCCACCCAAATGAACTCATGTTTTCAGACACTTAGTCTGAGATTTACTTAAGACTTAATGCAGTCCCCTTATAAAATGCACTTTCTGTATGCCCTGCTTTATTTTAAAATTATTTATTATTATAATTAAAAATTATAAATCCTGTATGTACAGTATGCTTTTGCAGAGTCCATCTACCTTGTCTTATTTTGTCTTATTCTTCACTTTACATCTGGTTTCAATAATCATTTGAATGATATCTGCAGCAGTCAGTTTTTGGATGCCTGTCTTAAAATGTTACTCTTATTAAAGAAAAAAACTAGTAATAAAAACTAGTTTTATAACTTTTGGCTTATTTGTGCTAAATCCCAATTAATTGTTGGGATTTTTACAAATATAATTCAGCAGCCTGCTGCCTTCTTTTTCTGTGAAACTTCTCAGTCTTATTGCATGTCCACTGATTGTTTCTACCTTTTGTCTATCTTAATGTGGTGCCAAACACCATTGGCTCTTAGAGCAATATTTGAGACCAATCCCACTTCTACCCTTTAACCCTTCCCTTCAGTGTTAATTTCGTCAACTTAAACTAAAAAATGTTCATCACCAGCCTTTTTTTTCCATGACATAAACCATACTAAAACTAACGAAAATAGATCTGTGATGACTTAAACTGACAAAAACTAAGTTCAGTTTTTGTCAAAATGACTAAAACTAGACTAAAATGTAATGTAGTTTTTGTTGGACATTCAAAATCTGTTATATTTCTCCACTGTGAGTAAATCTGTCAAAATGCAATGCATCTATAGCTATTCTGCCCCTCAGCTATAGAAAGCAGGGACCCCAGTTTTGACAGAGTGCAGAGAGCACACTACCATGATTTGGTACCAGATTCAGGCAAGAAAATAAATTCTTGGACAAAAACTAGACTAAAATGTTTTGAGTTTTCATCGACTAAAACTAGACTAAAACAAAAAGGGTAGAAATGACTAAAACGGGACTAAAACTAAAATGCATTTCATCTAAAGGCTAAAACTAAAATTAAAAATAACTGCCAAAATTAACACAGCTTCCCCTTGCCCCTTGAAACAGAGTGATAAGAGGTAGGGGTGAAAACCTATCCTTAAGAAATGAGACGCCACTTGATTGCCGTTCATCATCACACATTGCTGATGAACAGTGCGTCATCAGGGGTGACAATAAAGCTTCGACTATCTTGTTCAAACTATTGACCTTGGTGTTGATCTTCTCCATTTTTTTATACAGTTAATAGCCCTCGTTTACACATGTACATACTGAAAATTCAATGAACTCCCATCCCTAGTAGCTAAAGATCGTATATAGTATGAGGAAACACAACTGTTGTATTTTCATTGCCGAAATATTTACATTTATGCGCCTGCTTTGTAGTCCGTTGTGTCATTTTGTAAGGGAACGCAGTGCATGGTGGGAAATACCCCTTGCTTTCAAGTGTGGTCTGAAAAATCTTCATTTGAAGGTCTATGTAGCCCTTAGCCTTAGTCCTTGATTCAAAAGAGAATTGGGATACCCCTTCACCTGACGTGGATGTGCAAAGTCAAGGGGAAGGGCTAAGATACGGGCTAGGGGTAGAAATGGGCTTGATCCTTGGCCCCCTCCTCTAGATATTGACAAAGTAAAAGTTATTTATCCACCTGTTTGTATGGACAAAGGCCAGGATGATCACAGCTATATCATAGATGCAGTTTAGCCCTCTTACTTGGCAGCAATTCATTTTTTGCTTTTGTTTATGTGTGTGAAGAAGTGCTGGGAAATTAACTGAGTTTCAGTTTCAATCATGATTAACTTCCCATAATGAAAACAAACAATCAAGACAATCATGCTTGAATGATTGCTGTGCAACATGCAATTTGTCCATAGGATTTCTCATTTAAAATCCAGTTTGTGTAAAAAAAAATGTCCCTAAAAGCATTTTTTAAAATATGTTAATTGTAATCATATATCACTCACATTATATTTCACTCATTTATTTTCATTTATTCCTTTTTCAAAGTATTAAGAGTGTTGAAGTTCGATAAGTGCATGCGTTGCAGATGTTAAATCAACAAAAAATTCAGTTTTATAACCCTGATCTCAGTACCAATCAAAGTAATCTTATGGTTTTTGTCCTAGTGTGAAATATGGATCTGTGCCATTCTGTCCTAAGTCTTTAGAGAACTTTATACAATCATGCTGTGCAGACTGTGTAGAAAGCTCAATGAGCGTTAAGCATTATTGCTGCGTGTCAACCTTTCCCAGTACATCAGCATCATTCCTGCAGAGCAGGTGGTGAAATCTGAACCTCTCCTCTTCTGTTTGTGCAGGAGAAATGTTGCAGTCTTGCATTAGCATCATCCTCATCCATGTTGTTGTTTCGCTCATGATCGCTGTGTGTGCAGAATGTGTTTGCACACATATGCGTTCCTACATGTGTTATTTAAATGCCACTTTGCAGCCTTAACGTCGTCTGTGATGACACATTGGACCGATAGGAGCTCCACCCAGAATGCTGAGCGTCCACACGCTGACCGACACACATTCCTTACATACCAAATACACAAATCTGACAACCCTGCCTGGACACTGGCCAGATTGTGAGTGTGTGTTTCATGTGTATGTTATACTGATCTCTGTGAGGGTGATTTTATGTTGATACAGCAATCCCATGACTCTGTGGTTTTTAGTTATGCTGGGACCTTTCCCTGTGTGTATATATCTGTGTGTTTGGATGGAAGCCTGGCAGGTTATAGGCAGACAGTCAGTCTACATATGTTTGACCAACTGAGTGACTCTTGTAGGTTAAAATAACTGAGTGAGAAAACAGTTTTTATTTGCTGCAAATATCTGCATGCATAAAGGATCCATTCATACGCACATGCTTAGATCTTTTGAGGCAAATCCCCACTCACGTTTTAGAGCTTTTTCAGTTTCTTCCTCTTCAGTATAAGCATGTGCATATGTTTTTATCACATCTTTTAATTTTTTGATATTATTTTGAAGTGTTGCTGTGGCTTTATCTGACAGCAGACAGTAAAGAGGAACCAGACAGAGTGGGGTGAAATGCGGCGAAGCTCTCCATGTCTGGACTTGAACTAGAACAACACATTTACATATTGTGCATGTTGTGTTCAGATTAAATGCAAATCAAACGTCGGCATTGCTTTATTCATTCAAATTTTGCTGCTTGAGTGCAGACCTAGATTCCACAAACAACCAAAGGACATTCTGGTTGCATTCAAACTGCATGCACATGCATGTGTGACGGATTTTAAATCGTTTAGTCTAATTCTCTCCATTTTGCTGCCTTTGCTGTTCATTTTGGAGGTCTTTGCCTCAGGATGGCCTTGAATAGTTAGTTATTGCTTAGAATTTTTCAAACCAAGCCTGTAGTCTTCATGACAGTTGACACTAGCTTTAATCTATTCAGCCTGCGTATGTTTGCATCTCTAGCTTAAAAGGGTTGTTTGACATTTTTAACCTTATCTGTCTCTGTTCACATCAGTATTATAAGAGGGAAAACACCTGCAGTTGATGCAAATGTTCTCTTTGTCTCTGCGAAGTAGCATAAAAATCTGTTTGTTGTGGTGCCAACACTGCCATTAAGTGTAGTTGATGACAGGCTTTTTTAAAGCTAGGTTTAATAGTCTTGTAGTTGCCCTTGCCTTTACTGCAAACTTGCTATGAAACTACACTACAACAAAAAAAGAGCTGCAGAGTAAAGCCAAGGCTGTGGCTGCTTGTCTTGGAGGGCACAGAAATTGCCTTCTCCATGATAACATGCACTGCAGAATCAACCATTATAATTGATTGGACACCCACATGATGTTTGGTAAAAAAAGTTCAACATTTTTATTTTTTCATGCCAGTATGCCATCTCTGATTTTAATTTCATGATCATTCTGAATGTATCAAGAGGAGGCTGTTTTCAAGAAATGACAATTTATTCATCTTTATCCATCTAAATCACTTTCATCTTATTAAAACAAGCTCTGTCAGATCAAAAGTAAAAAAAGGTAACCTTTTTTTGTATGAAATGTTTATGTTCAAAGACTGAAATAATTTTTAGTCAACTGACAAAAAACTACAGAGTTGACAAAATCACTTTAAGCTCCATTTAGTAGCTGTTAAGCTTTTAGCTTTATCATAGGGTCCTTATTGGTTGATTAAGTTTTTTGAATTTCTGTAGAAATTCAAGCTCCTCTTGTTGTGCTCATTCATGTTGAGATAGAAGTGAGATTTAACCCTTTAAAGCCTGAAAACACAAATTATAGCCAGAAAATTCTGATTTTTTGGAACAAAAATGTTTATTTCACTTTCTTCTGAAATCCAAAAAAAATCCAAATTTCCGTTAAAATTAACAAATATATTTTTTTGTGGCTCATTTGATACATTAGGTGTTTTTGGCAACTGATAATCCACTTGAGGGCATTTTTTTTTTATCATTTATCAGATTGTATTCAGATTTTTTTAGTAATTTATTGATCATTTTGATCAGATAGATGTATCATAAAAGTATGTATCAAATATGATACAACAGGCTTTAAGGGGTTAAAGTTGATGCTGCACTTTAGAGATGTCAAATTAATCAGCAACAATTAGGCAAGCAGTTTATTTCATTCAAGCCCAGAAATTCAATTATACAGAGAAAGAATACCATTTGGATTACCTGAAATATATAAAGACAGTCTATGTGATATAACGACTGTTTCTAATATCCCTGACATGGGTTATATTTCGAATCCCCATATGGGCAAGAGTCCATAGATAGATGATCTTTGTGAAGGACAGATCCTTTCAAAAACACAAAACGTGGAGGCAGGGATGCACAATATTATTGGCATGATACTAGTATAGGCAAATACTAGCTTAAAATGTTAATAATCAGTATCAGTAGAATTTTCAAATTCTGCTAATATACAGATGATATATTGGCTGTAGATATTAGCAGCATAAATCCTATATTACCCTTAAATATCAGCAAGATGTACAAGTATATCATCAGGTATGAGTGGTTGCCTAGGGTGCTACACCTTCAAGTGAGCCCTGAACCTTTTGAATGAAGGCCCTAGTGTAAAACAACTACTGCACTGTCTATTTCCCCATGCCCCTCTCTGCTCCTCTGACTCAGCCTCTCTTTACTCTGGAGACACTTGACTGTATTGGTATCAGTATCAGTATCAGCAAAAACGAGACTGGAAATAGTGGCATATCAGATAACAGCAACAATCCAACTTTGTGCATCCTTACTCAGAGAGTTATTGGACAAATGTTCTGTCTGTCACATTCATTATGGGCCAATCAGAGCAAAGATACACATGTTGTATTAGGTATGCGCTGTTCTGCAGAGTAATGCATAATGCCAGATTGACAAGCAGTCATTATCATTGTTTACTATCAATGAATCAGACTGTTACTTAAGGCTGATCAGGAAAAAAAGCAAAATAAATATTTTTGATCAAGAAAATTCTGATAAAACTGCTGCTATAGTTTCATCCAAGTTAGTCTTTTCACCAGCAGACATTGTTTACTGGCTTGCAGTACAACTAAACCACGCCCAAAGCTACCGCTTTTTTCCTCAAATGACCTGATTGGTCTGGCCATTGTCCAACCAGGATCCTGTGCATGATTAATGCCACAGCATCAGTGTAACTGTCTGTCTATAGCTGCGTTTTCCATTACCCTTAGAAATGTGCAAAATCTAAATAGCGCAATAAAAATCTGGTTATGGAAACACCTGAATGGCAAAAAACTCTCAAATATTGCAAAAAAGTTTTTATGCTCCCATGAGGAGGTTTTTCAGACGTTTCGATATAGAAATATAATGCAAAATTGCAGTGGGAACACTTTTTCCACATTAACACGTCTCAAGACATAATGTATAGTGTCACATGACCAGTTCACTCCGAGACAACATGGCACCATGCGTGTGGACAGAAGAGGAGACCGAGACTTTTCTCAACATCATACTCACCCTTATTCATGGCTTTTGCCTTACATACAGACTTTGCCTCTGAACTATCATCTGTTGCCTTTGTCTTTTGTTGAAAATTGTCTTTGCAACCGTGGTAGATGTAATCATAACCGTACCAACACACAACAGGTTCTGAGCTTCCAGCTTCCTTGCAGCGGAGTCTCGCCAGATGAGATTTTATGAGAATCTCAAGACTCAAGCCTAAAACTCCCTTCAATGGAAACACATTTAAAGCACAATTGTTGTTGGTTGAAATTTAATAAATATTGCTTTTATTTTGTAAAAAAATGTGATGGAAACACAGCACTTGTTAAAAAAAAATTAGCTCGATAAATAAATAAATACGTTTTTCAAATTGAAACTTTGCAAAAATGGATCTGCTTGATGATGGACATGGAATCTGGTCCATACATTGTCTTTGCAAGGCTAAGTCACTTGTTAGTTGTTCTAAAAACCAGCATTGAGGGCACTGGTGTAGCTTGGTGGATGGAGCAGACACCCATAAGCAGAGGCTATAATCCTCAGCACACTAGTTGTGGGATTGATTCTCGGTCTCGGTGCATGTTTGATGCATGTCTTCCTCCATTCTCTCTCCCCATGTTTCCTGTCTCTCTTCAGCTGTCCAATCAAATAAAGGCAAAAATGCCCAAAAAATGATCTTTAACATCGGCATTGAATTAATGTGACACATCAGATACACACTAGCTTTTGACATCAGTTCATGACACATAATTTGCAGATGGACTACTGTTTAACACGGCTGATATCAGTCAGTTAAAGTGATGCATCTTTGCATCCTGAACTGTACTAAGTGTTTTTTATTTTTCATAATTATGTGTCTGTTAACTTTCCTCTTAAAAGTTAGCATTATTTCCATATAGATCAACAAAACAGTCCTGTAAAAACATATATTGACAATTTTATACATGTTGAAGTTCATATTTATCAAAAAGTAGTGCTCATCTAGCATTTTTTAACCTTTAGGCTCAAACTAATCATGAATTAACCTCTAATATATGAATACATACTGTGGGGAAAATTATGAAATCTAATTTACCAGTCGTTAAAGACGGGAAAAAGGCTGAACATAGAATCATGAACATGATCTGTATACTGTTTGTATTATTTTTCTCGCTGCTTTTTGTTTTATGTGTATTAAACCCATTCAGCAGTGACTTTCCTAGGAGCACTTTGTTCAAAGCCTCTACACATACACTGATTTGCTTGCCCATATGTACCAATCAGAGACAACACCTGCACTCGTGCACAAAATTCAGAAGTTCACGGTATCTCAAGAAACAGAAATAAACATTAATAAGAATCTGTAAATAAAGGGAAATTGCACATCCAGTTATAACTGAGCAACAAATCAGCAGACTAATAGATAACAAAGACATTTATTAATTGCATCCCTGGCGTGGACAGATTTTGTTGTCAGTGCGTAAGGGTTCGACGGCCGTCACTCTGCGTGCGTGCGTGGAGCTTGTAAGTAGTGGAAGCGCTGCTCATTCCAGGCCTGACCCGGTGGCATCGGTCTGAGTGGTTGGTATTCCGCCTCCTGTTTTTGCTGGGAAAACACAAGAGGAATATTTGGCTGTCTGCTTATCTCCTCTGAGTCCCGCACTGGTAGACAGGAGAACACACACTTCCAGGCCTTTGTGAAGTGATTTCCCCACGCGAACACACAAATGCATACAAGCTCACACACTCTAGTACACACACACGCAGAGCTCCCTCCATTCACCCTCGCTTATCTCTTCCTGGTTGTCTGCATCCTGCTACTCAGCTGGAGATGACACACACACACACGCACGCACACACCCACACGGACGTGCACGAGCTCTTACGCTCACTCAAGAGTCATTCATGCTTCTTTCCAAATCACTGTTCTCATAAAAAGCTCACACAAATGGAGCAAAGCTAAACAAACCTTGATGTCAGAGTGAATCTGTGGGTCATTCCTTCAGGAGTGACCCTGGAGATCTACTGCCTGTTCTCTTCTTTAAATACAATAGTGGCGTATCACTGGAGTCTCTAACAGTTAAGTACAATATGTAATGTACATTTTCTCCTTGGCGTGCTCTTTATGTTGGAGTACAAGATTTCCAGTACTATGGGTGGAAGTTATGATATAAAGGATTTCTGTTGTAATTTCAAATACAGTTAAAGGTTGTGGAGTTTGTAGAAAGACATGTTAACACTGGTGATAAATGATCCACAGTCATCAGTCTTACTGATGAGTAATGGTTGCTGTCATCCTACCAATTTACAAATGCAAGCCATAATCCTGGGCATCAGCCAGTCACATCATGTCAGCCTGAGAGTTGTCAAAATTGTCATTACTTTAATACTTTTTAATGCATTGAAATAGTTTGTACTGAAAAGTAACAACGCTTTCAGATGAAGCCATATTCAAATTACCAATAAACTCCAACATAGTGTTTTGAATGCACGGGTACATGTATGCAGGAGTTGACTTTTAATTTCTGATTCAGAAACAAGAAATTGCCCAACATATCCCTGTTTTTCTTGTTTTATGGACAGTTATCATTATTTTCACCAGAATCTTATCAAAGTTTAAAAAATTTGAGTCAACCAGGCTAGCCTTACATAAGGAAAATAAAAAATCTGCATTTACATTGTTCAGTATCATGATGATGCATCAACAAGCATGTGTGCAGTTGCCATATTATTCCTGTCTTTCTTCTTTATAAGGTATTCTACTTTATAAGCCCCTAAACATCACATTGCTTCTTTAAACTGATTTATTATCTGCATCCACTGATTCTGTAAAAGTAAACTTTGGATTTTAATTGAAGCACATTGTTTAGTTTTGCAAATTTTTGCGCACAGTTAATAAAATAGCTATGGTGCACAATGTGCACTTGGTTTTGGGAAACCCTGCAAACTGGTTTGTAAATTGTGGGTTAGGGGTTGGCAATAAATTCTGTTATACTCCAAGTGTCACATCTTTTTCCACGTGAGATGTATAAAATGTCTGTATCAAGACCATCGTATCAATTACGTGGAAGTTTCAATTGCCAGCATGCTATTTTCTCTGGAGTTTCATTTCTTCACTGTCTCCTCAGCCTCAGTCACAGCAGACGGCACCCTCCCCAGCCCATCAAGACTCTCCTCTGTGAATGTGCATTTTTTTATCAGAAGGAGAGGGAGGAAAGCATGAGAGAGCAGAGAAAGTAAACAAAGAGAGTCAGAGACAGTAGTTTGAGATGGGGACGGGCATTTTGGTTCTGAAGAAAAACAGTAATGAATTCGTCATCTGGTGGTGGTTTGGATTTTAAGTACAAAGATGCCACGAGATGATGTAGAGATTACAGTGGCAGTAACACAACACATCACTAAAGACATGGCCCCACTAAGTGTTGCTGAAAAGCCAGGATTTAAAAACCTCATGAAGACACTCGACCCAAAGTATGATTTGCCTGGGTACATTTTTTTTTTTTTGCTGAAACTCCCTGCCAGAGTTGAACACGTCAGTAAAAGAAAAGTAGGCCCAGCAGCTAACAAATGTGACCCACTTCTCCGCAACGACAGATTCGTGGTACAGAACCTTTGAGCCTTATCTCAACCTAATGGTACATTACATTGACACCCAGCAGTTAAAAAGTTTGTGCCTCCAAGTGAGATTTTTTCCCAATGATGACACAGGAGAGCTCCTTGCACAATGTCTGAAAGATGCTCTCACGTCATGAAACTTGTCAGAAAGTCATCAAGCGTGCATCAGCACACATAACTAGACTAGTGTAATCAAAGCTGTGAGCCTGAATGGGTGAATTAGACTGCAGTGTTTTAGCCATCAGCTGCATTTTGGGATTAATAAATTTTTTGTGTAGGTTTGCGTCACCCTTGAAGAGGAAGATAATCCTAATTTTTTGTAACCAAACATAACAACATAACAGAGATGATATTTTAAAACTTTCCATACACAATAAAAGACTATATAGATGATATAAAAGGGTCTACTTCAGTCAACATACTGGTGGCATTTTATGAATTAAAGGGCCGAATTAAACATTTATACAGTAATTTAGAGGAGATCCTCTATCGTTTCATTCATTGTTGCTAACGTCTGTCACTATCAAGTTGTGCCCAGTTACTTGGGAAGTATGCTTGTTAACATGAGATTGATCTGATTTGTCTGTGTATCAGACTGGTTAAATGTTGCATATTGACAAGGTGCACGGTTTGTGTTTTCTTTTTTTTATTCATCACCCTTCAGGCCTGCTTGAAGTCATTGGGCACTTTTATATTTTGATTATGAAAATTCAGCTATTCATTCAGCCCTAATAACAACTTGAGCATGATTTCACAGATGGGATAAGAAGGCATGCATGATAAATGAAAGATATGTCAGTCGGATCTGTCCTGACTCCAGAATAAATCCAAAACCTTTTTTTTCCACGTAATAACCATCAGTTATAGGGCAGCTAATAGCAAGCCTGAGTTTCATCGACAACATTTTAATGGTGATGAAAAAATTACCATTATACCCAGGCTTTCATCCAGAGGGTAAATTGTCCCCCTGCTGAGTGAGGCAGTGGTTTTGTTTGTGTGAAAGTGTTTCTTGAGATTGCCCATATTGCCATAATAATGCTGATAATGATAATTTCACTGCCTTACAGTCATGTCAAGTAACACCCCTATAGTTAGAACTTGATATAAAAGTTAGAACTTTTAAATGCGTATTTGTATTTGTGTTGATTTTTCGTGTTGTTGCTGCTGTTCCCTGATTTTAGAAAGCTCCTTTCCAAGCTAATGTAATCAGCTGTATATGTAAACTGTCTGAGCGTACATAAACATGACATCCTTTGAATTTTCCTAGAAAGATGTCCTGAGTCTTATACATAGAAAACTGTCCACAGGATGTCATGGGGACCTGGGAGAGCTTCGTGTTCTCTTCTCCTCAATCATTACATTAAAAAACACAACAAAATTGCAAAGCAAAGAAACTGATCCACATAGATTGCCTCATAACTTTTTTGTTTTGTTTATTTTGTTCTCTTCATCACACACAATACATACCACACTAAAAAGCAGTAATGATTGTGCTTGAACAACAGGTTTTCTATAAACCGTGGAAGAAGGTACAACTCTCCTGTTTTTCCTAAAGTGTTGACAGTGATTTAGAGTTGACTTTATGACCACTTCAGGAACACTACTAGTTACATCACAGTTTCCATGTTGAGCTTGAACCAGGACCTTCCACTTGAGGGGAAGATCTCCACCCTTCTGCATACATGAAGAGGTTCACAATGGCTAAAATTTAGTCTAAAGTTAAGATAAATCAACATGAAGGCAGACAGATCATGATATCACTGATTCTTTTGCACATTCATTTCCAGTAAATCTTAGATTAGGACTAGAATTACAGCCAAAAATTAACTATGAAGTACAGAGCCTCCAGTGCGAGTTGATTCGACCTTTAGTAGGATCTGGTTGCACACCTCTCGAAGGACTTGTAAAGCAACAATTTACTGCCAGAGTGTTTTAAAATCCGTTCACTCACCAAAAACAGTCATTATACTTACTGCACTGACAGTGGCGCACGTTTTGACATATGCATCGGCCTAATTAGACCTGTAAAAACCTCACTCTGAAATACAGGGACAGAGAATAATAGTCTGAAACTGTCTAACTAACCTGACACACCAGACGGACTGTGTTACATCCATGGATATGATTCACATCCAACAGGGCAAAACGCCATATTGTTTGGGGGGGCAGAGACTTTTAAAACAAAACAAAACAGAAAAAAATGGAGGTTGATTGGACAAAGGTTTTGTCTTTCTCATTTATTATGCACTAATCAGAGCAACAAAGCACAGTACGAGTGAGCCGCCTGTTCACTCTCAGTGGAGCCAGTTGGTAAATTAAGCTTGCTGAAGTCAGTTGGGAGAACAGCTGCAATCTTCTCTTTCATAAAGAAAAGCTTTCCACGCTGTTCTTTGCTTTTCTTTTGTTAAAAAAATGTCCTGCTTTGATAAAACTGCTGCTATAGCTGCCTCCATGCTAATCTCCTTACTGACTGCTGTTTACTCACATGTGGTGAAACTAAACCATGCCCCTAGCTAGTCTCTTTCTCTTCAAGTGATGTGATTGGTCCAGTCACTCTTTGACTAGGAACAAGCGTTTCAGTGTCTCAGCCGCATGATGACAGACATGGAATATGTCTAATCCATTGGCTTTGCAAAGTTAAAATTTAACCTGAGCAGAGCAGAACGGAGATGAAGAACATTGGAACAAAACTGTTGAAATAACTGTACATTCAATTTTCCTTGCACTTTGACTGATGATATGATACGACCCGTTATCAAAGCTGAACCAAAGACTTGTTTGATCCAAGCCTCTTTCACACATGTACTGCACTCCTGAAAATTCCCCAACATAATCCAAGCTGGTTGTATGTGTGGACAAAAACGGCTGATCCCTTTATCGACTTTATACTGTTATAGTTATATAGTTCGAAACAGTCATCCCAAGAGAATCAGTGGGCTGATGATGTCTTCAGATTGAGATGAGTTTCACTGTGTTCCTCAGTGAAACTCTTTTTTTCTTGCCTCTTACTTCTTGCCACTGCTGTCCATAGTCTAACACATGTTGCAGTTATATTAACCAAGAAACAGTCACCATTTTGGTGTACTCATTTTTTCCTTCTGTGCCGCCTGACCTAAAAATAACCCAGAATCTCATAAGGTGTGAGAATTAAATGACAAAGTCTCCCGTTGAAGATGATGTAAAAAGGCAATTAATTAAAGATTTATCTTTGAGGGCTTTTATGCGTTTATTAAGATAGGGCAGTGGATGGAGTTGAGGAGAGTGTGGGGAGAGCCATGCACAGGTCCACTTGAACCAGGTTGCCCACTTAGAGGACTGCAATCTGTAAATCTGGTGCACAGACATTTCAATCAGGAGAGACAAGTGACTGATGCAACGATAAATGTTATTTTACATTTATATTATATTGGATTATATTTATAAACATAGATGTGATATTGAATTATTGTCAGAGTCTCTTTAACTCCACAAGTACACAGCGTGATTGAAGGTGTCTGCCCTGAGTGAAGGCAAGATGTATTACCCTGTGAAGTCCAGACACTGGTGGTAGTGGTGAGGCTGATTGGGTGAAAAAGGATCAACTGTGAAGCCCGGGGTTAAAGAAATGCTGTCGGAAGATCACACAGTAAAGAGGCTGACCACTCTGTGAATACAAGGGTTGATGGCTGATGATGACGACTTGTAGTCTTGGCAGTAATTGCTCCCATCAGTGGCATATGTTTGTGTATGGGTATGTATGCATGGGATTAGTTCAAACTGATGGTGACTCTGCATCAGGGATTAAGGCTGTTGGAACGAATTTTGGGGTTTGGATATAATTCGAATATTTAAAAACTCAATATTTGAAAGCTGAAGTTACTATTCAAATGTGTTTTTTAAAAATATTTTTGCTGTTTACAATCGTTCTCCATTCTCTCCCCCCTCTCTTTGGCCTCTACTTCACCCATATGTAGGTGTTGGGACCAAATGTTTCATCACATGACACTTGACATGATGAACAATAAAGTTTTCAAACCAAAACACAGGTGCTGCAATGGCCACCAGTGCGGATGTTTGGGGATGTTTATCGCCAAGGTGGTGCTCACGCTGGTAGTGATTTGGCAAGTGAGGCTTCGCTACATCAAGAGATGCTGATGTACGAGAAAAAAAACCGCAATGCCCATTGACTGGAAAACGATCAGGTCCAGGTGTCTTCTCCTGTCCCAGCTGGCACGCTGTTAGCTGTGCATAATGGGCACCTCCATCAGGGCGGAGAGTTTTCTCCACTGCTGGGACAATAGTGAGCAAAATACGCTCTGCTCTTGACTCAGAAAAAGTGGAATGCCTCATGTTTTAGGTAAAAACCTGTAGGAACAAGATAGTACCGACATTTTTAAAAATGTTTTGTTCATTATAAACATCATTTCATCACTGCTGTAAGCAGTGCAATTTAATTTATATTTGTTTGACATAGAATTTCCAACCTGTTTTTTCATTTAAAGTTGACCATCAGTACCAAAATACCTGTTAAAGGCCTCTAAATGGTGCAGGTGGCTGTGTTTGCACTAAAAAAGTGCATAAAAGTTAACATTAACGACTTTTGCCTTTAGCTCATTATTTCTTCATTGCAATCTGCAATGTAACATTGGAGGGTCCTCTAGTGGACAATTGTGTAACTACACAGTGGTTCAAGCAACTGAACATTTTTCATGCATATTAAAAAAATGTGCATAAATATTCAAATATAATTCAAAATCTGTAAAAGATAACAAATGAAATTCGAATGGGACTGTAGACTGTATACCATCTTTTTCCTTCCTGAAACGATACCGATACCAAGGTGTTTGGTATAGGCCAATACTGAGTACTGATCTGATACTGGTGTGAACTTTCTGGGCTGACTGTGCAGACTAGCAAATTATTTTAGACCTATATTTGACTCAGAACATGGCTCAGCAAAAGGTTGTTTTTCTTCTGATTATTGAGTTTTACTCCTAAACATTAAAATAACAGTAATACAGGGGGCTGTATCACAGGCTCTATCGGTCTCTCTCCTTTCTGCTCTACTCAGGCACCATGATGCAATTACAGAACAGCCTGTAACTGGCTGACAGACCCGAACAAATATGGCGTTTAGCATTTGAGTTAGCATTCGGGCTAGCGGTAATAAATGATCGTAATTTGATTGAAGTGGAGAAAAGATGTTCAATATTGGGTTTACTGGTGTGAATTTAGTCATTAAAGTCACCAAAAGTCACACCAGCTCCAGGCTAGTTGAAAATGCTGCCGCAAGGAATTCAAGGGCATGAATAGCGTCAATGGGACGACAGAACCGCTAACTTCAAGAGGAAATACAAGTAAGAGGCAGCGATGTATGGTTCAAAAGTTATTTAACCTTTGATAAACTGTGTCAATTCTTGTTGTGTATGAAAGTGCCATTCAGGAAGGCATTTTAACAATCACATTCAGAGAAAAACTGTCACGGAGCCACCACTCTTTGCTGCTGCAGTGGATCTTTGGTTCTTCTATGCTGCGCTAAAAAACGGTAGCCTGTTTCGAGCTGTAGCGAAGAAGAATTGATTTCCAGTTTATAGCGCTAACATTTAACATGGCTAAACAAAGCAAAATATAAGGCTAAACCAAACAGTATCGGATCGGTGCATGAACTCGTGTACCTGCCAATACTAAAACCTGCATTTTGAGCAGTATCGGATGTATTTCCGATACTGGTATCGGAATTGGACAGCCCTACTCCACATAGCTGCCTTTGCCATCAGTGTATAAATGTGGAGTGAATAGATGTAAATGGCTAAGTTTTACCTGCAGTGTAAAAGTACTTCTAATTGTAAGATAACCAGGAAAGCGCTTTAAAAGTTCAAGTCCACTGACCATTTACCTTTTGTGATAGGATGCAATAGGATGTGATACTTCTCTGTGAGGTGTCTTTTAATTAAAACCACAAAGACCCTAAAAAAAAAATCCTCCAGCCTATGGAGGTTTTATTCCTGTGACATCCACATTACAGCAGTTTTCTTCTGTTTCAGTTCTTACTTTCTGCTTCCCAAGACTAGAATGACTACAGATTTAATGGCTTTGCCCTGTCTTTGCCTAAATCTTTTTTCTCATTTGAAGCAGTCAGAGTGAATCGATGTCTGTTCATGTGAACTTATGTTAGTTCACTGGAGGATT
Organism: Cheilinus undulatus; assembly: GCF_018320785.1. Classification (NCBI taxonomy): domain Eukaryota; kingdom Metazoa; phylum Chordata; class Actinopteri; order Labriformes; family Labridae; genus Cheilinus; species Cheilinus undulatus. The sequence goes on from NC_054868.1 coordinate 41,687,212, forward strand.
ACAGTTCCATGAACACCAGTTTATGATTCTAAATAGGAACAAAAAAGCCCTTTAACCTCGCTGGTACAAAGTGTGCAATAGACTGACTTAATGAGCAATTTCATGGACAAATTCACAGAACACTCTGAACTACCTCTGTGCAGATTTAAAACTACTCCTGATAGACATTTGTACAACTCCCCAGAACATAACAGAACTTTTAGGCATTTTTGGGCCAAAAATTGAAAAGTTGAATTGGAATAAGCCCCCCTTAGGGCACCATTGGGGGAGAAGGAAGATTGACACAACCCAGGTAATGCTCTGGATGTCCTTGTGTATTACCAGGGGCATGGGAAAATAATCGGTTTGAAAATGACAAAGTACACACTTTTAGGGTGGAGTAAGGGGTGGATGTGGTGATTAAGCATGGCCTTGAGCAGGGTTTCTCAAATTTTTTAGCCCACAACCCCCAAAATAAAGGTGCCAGAGATTGGGTCCCCTACTGTACCTTAAGGTGGTCAAATACTGTGTGCTTTTTACTATGTATTTAGTTTACATTTAACTAGTTTCATGCATATATATTTATAAAAAATGGGTAAAATATGCAATTTGAAATCATTTGAAAAATATTCTTTGTTTTTCGGAAGGCCTCTGGTGACCCCCTCCCAGTGTCTCATGACCCCCACTGTGGTTCCCCATTAAGTACCACTGACCTAGGGAACAATCCTGGCAGGTAGTAGTGTTGTCACAAGCCCCTCGCCATGCTGTGCATATCCCAAGGTCCCAAAAACTGCCATCTCTGGTCCTATAACGTCTGAAAAGGCCCGGACAAAGGAGATGCCATTGAGCTTCACCTTGGCTACCCAGCGACTTAAGTGGTCACATGTGTCAAGCTTGGCTCTGGTTGCCCTGCCCCCCTTTCCAGCTCCAGGTTATGGCACATTGGGCCTTGGATGAATCCTTAGCGCCCTACATGCCTTAAACTTATGCACATGGCTGTTTAACCATCATTTTGGATGTATTTGAGTAACTGTGTCAAGCAGCTCTTTAGATCTGTTTAACTTGAACCAGGTGTATCTTAATAAGCTGGATCTGTCTTTGCTCATGGGTGCTTTTTAGTACCTTTGAGTTTTCAGTCAGAGTGAAGCCCACCATGTCGTGACAGTGAGCTGCAGCTACTGTTCACCCCTTCCCCCATTCCTCAGTAGGAAGGAAACTAGAGCAATGTGTGTATGCGTGTGTGTTTGACACTGTGGCTGTGTTTTGTGTGTGTGTGTGTGTGTGTGTGAGTTAGCGGACGAGCGGTCTCACTCATATTATATTAAACAGGATTTTCCCGAGCAGAGTGCTCCTGCCACTGAGCTTCCGAAGTCGTCTTCAGGATTCCCGCCTCAGCACAAACTGTGCGGCTGCGCTGAGAGCCCACTGTTTGTTTTGGAGCGTCATTGTTCCGGAGCTGCGGAAAGCCATGAGTCAGCACCGTCGTCACGCTGCCCACCTGCCACGCATTGCTCAATTATTAAATGTTTGCTTGCTTTTATGTCACCTGGCTTTTCCTGACGGTATTTATAGCAGCAAAAATCACCCTCATACAAAGTAACTTTCTCTTACTGTTCAACTCCCTCTTTTCTTCCTTTTTTCAGTTGTCCCTTGGATTGTTTGAACCCTGCTGTGGTCATAAATGCAGTCTCAGTGCAGCTTATGATGCACAGCTACACACTCTCAGCTAGGTCTATTAGGTTCATATTGTTAGTAGTGTATGATTCTTGTACCATTTCTCAAAGGATATAGTGCATACACAAATATCCTGGTGATACATCAAGGGCTGCTAGATTTGCTTTAATGTCTTAAAGATGTATTGCCTCTCATACAAAAGCTTTGACTTCCTTGGAGTCCCAAGTTACCTTTTTTCTTCATGCACACACCTTGTGAGTAACCTACTTAAGATCTACTCTGATGGGATTTTAAAAAAATAAATGTATGATTTTTGCACAACAGACAAACAAAGGCTACATTAATGCTAATAGAAATGATCACTTTACCCCCTTAATATGATGACAACACTGCTAACTATAGTATAATCAAGCTATAATAGATCCAAAATGCTGACAAGTTTACAAGTAATCTGCACCGTTTTTTCCTTTGTATCTGATTTATCCATTTCTCAAAATTTAACAGAAAGCTGAGATGTGTGCAGTAAGGCACTAAAACAGATGGCAACGATTTCCGACTATTGGCTTTCTGCCGTAACATCCATTGGTCCTTGAATGTTGTATGTAAGATTTGTGTGTGGTCCATCTTTAACTCTAAATGTCTAAAATGAGCATTATCAGCCCTGGAAACAAGCTGTGTGTGCCAGCAATCGTTACGCAACCTTTTTGACTTTCTTTTTGTCCCACTTGGCTGCAGGTATAAAGTCACAAAAAACAGTTTCACTCACTTTTAGTTGTGTTTCTCTACATAAAACAAATGAAACTCCAAGTCTTTACAAAATCTTGTGTGATATATGGATGCCAACGGCAGTTTCAGATTGAGTGGCGTCTCAGCTGCATCACAGCTTGATCAGGGCTTGTAGACTCTCTGCACAAGCACAGTGTCTCACATACACTAGTGCATCTTGTGCTCTGGGAATCTAGAGATTGGAAGGCTCAACTATTTTTTCTGCAAGCTGCATGCACCTCTTGGCCAACATATTGGCCATATTTTCACTGTTTTAGCGATTACATATATCCAAATTGGTTGAATATGTTTGCAGCGTCTTTCTTCGTGACCCTGATGAAGTCCACAAGCCAAAATGCATTGGTCTAATAAAGTTTTTCTCTAAACTTCAACTCCTTGTGAAGCTTTCTGTTTCCACACCAACAGAATGTCATGGGGAAGATAAACTGAGTACGGGTGAACATTTGGTGTGTGCTTCTCAAATTAAGCCTGGTTTGGTGTTTATACAGGAAACCATACTGACCTAGTGAGTGGTGAATCTTTCCCTGCTCAGTTACACAGTGAATCAAGTCATTTGTAAGTAGGGATGTAAGGGTTCACCAAGGTCATGATTTTAGTGTGTACCTTGGTTTTGGGGTCACGGTTTGGTATGGGTTCAGTTCATTGGTGAATAAAAAAGTATTACTTTAATTTATGACTCTATTTTTACATTGTCAGATCCTCCTTGAAAAAAAATCTCTTATCTTAATGAGACCAACCAGGTTAAGTAAAACTGACAATAGTGCAGCTTACAGTTTGTTCCATCTAGTGTTATGTAGAACTAGTTATGATAGCCTGTACAGCCTGTAATGTGTCAAACATGAAAAATGAGGGAAAAAAGTATACAAAATAAAAAGCAACACAGAAATGAATAGGCTTATAACCGAGAAGTAACAAAAAATATGTTAAAATATGTGCATTTTAGAGCATTATATCAAAAATGATACTTTGCTCCTAATTTTTTGAATATTTTAAATTTTTTTTATTTGTATTCAATCTAAAACTCATGCATTTGACTTTAAATCACTGATACAATTAATGAAGTGCACTGTGACACTGTCACATAGTTGTTAGTTAATAGCATATTAAAGGCTACATGTGTGTAGATTGAGGTAGATTTAAATGCACCTTGAATATATTTAAATACACACTGTTAGCTGTGCTATACTTCTACTTGTCTGCATACAGCCTTTAAAATGTATTAGCAGTGGAAATGTCTTCATCCCTCTCTGCTTTCACATCTAGAGGCTTTTTAAAACAGCGCCGAGGACATGGGGAGAGGAATAAAAGGGCTGGCAAGTCTTGTACCTCCACTGTTTACTAGGGTTGGTTATCCTTTGTTTTTTTTTCTGATACCAGTGCTAAACCTATATGGTGCATAATACCTGAATTGATGTTTTTGAGGGGAAAAAAACGTGTGTTGAAAGTCAGTGGGAGAATAAAAGCTGTCTGGATATCATGAATGATTTGCAGAAGTATCTTTTTAAGATGCCAGTCAACCATGGGAGAAGAAAAAGGAAAATCACACAAATTCCATGATGTTTCTCTTGCCTCTCTTTGGGTGGCAAGTTATCAAAATGAAGTAGCGATATCTGTGTTGTAGTTTGGTCTGGTTGATTGGATATTCTAGTACTATGTCAGAGCTGGCAGTTAGTATTGTGTGTTTGCGTCTCCCTCTTCTTTGTTGGTTGTTTAAAAGTGGTCAGCAAACATGAGTGGTACTGACAGCTAGATTGGTGCAATGCTGTCATTTTTGATTGCCTTTTTCTTTCCCATTTAAATATATTCATTGTGAGACTATGTGCATGCTGGAGCACAGGTGCTGCAGCTTGAATGCAGTAAAACTACATCCAGTCTGAAACAAAAGAGAGCAGAAGGAGTGGACTATGACTAAAGTCACCACTGTGTTTACCAAATTTTTAACACTTCTCAAATAACAGCAGACTTTCATTCATCAAATATAAGTGATTCACTCAAACTTTTTTTTGTTAAGATTTATTTTTTGGCCTTTTCATGCCTTTATTTGGTAGAGGAAGGACAGTGGATAGACTCAGAGATAGGGAAGAGAGTGGGGAGAGACATGCAATAAAGGGCCACAGGCCGGATTTCAAACCCCAGCCGCCCGCGTACATGGATAGCGTCTTAAACCACTTGACAATCAGCGCGCCCTTGCTCAGACATTTTTGCAATGCTGGGATAAAATTCTTGTTTTCTCAAAGGTGAGACCTGCTTTTATCGTTACACCTTCTGCATATGCTATATCTGCTTTGCACGAAATCAACTTGTTTCCACTCTGTAGTTTCAACCTCTACATTTTCCTGGGAATTCATGAAGTCATTGACTAAAATGCATTTGGCTTTGTTTGGGATTTAAATGCCTTTTGGAAGTCTCATATTATACATGACTTGATTTATTTGCTTTAATCCCACTATCAATCTACTTAATCTCAGTAATTACCATAAATCTAAATGATTATGTCGAGCTATGCTATTACACCCAAACTTCAAAGCTGGAAGTCTGTAAGCCCACGCCTGCCCACTAAATTTAATTTGATTGTTGTTCATGTAAGAGCACACACCCAGGACACACTGATGGTTATATTGAGCCCCAATTGTTTCCTGTCACAGTGTCTGGCCAAACCCATGACCTGCTGCAGAGGAATCTCACTGTAGCAATAATGTGATTAAGACGTTGCACCGGCTCTGAGTTTGTGTGTCTGTGTCATATGATCGCTCCATACTGGACATTTTTTGCCTGTTATTCTCTTCAGTTTATGTGGAGGAGTGCTTTTTAACTGCATGCTCTTTTGAAGTAACAGATGTTCCCTTTACCTTGACTTGAATGTCATCATTATCCACATTTTGAAATCATTGTACAATGAGACAACAGGAGGTCTGCTTTATTCAAGTAATTCAACTACATTTTAGTTTTTGGGGGAGGAATTTTTTGTCATTTGATCCTGTTTTGTGCATGAGCGTTGCAAAATGCAATCTTTTGATGACTTTTGGAACACTTTTGGAAAGCCATGAAGAGATAAAAAGGGGGATGTAGGGAATGACATGTTACAAAGAGTGCCACCACTGAGAATCAATCCTGCTACCCATGTGATAAAGACAGGGGTGGAACCAAATATTTAGACGACACTATATCATCCTGACTTGCGATACGATTATAAAACCGCTAGTTCCAATTTTGATGCACTAATTAAAAAAACGCAGCACTCTTAGCAGATTTCCCAGGCAATTTGACTCACTGTGTCACTGCGTCACTACGTCATGACTCTTTACTGTGGCACTAATGACATAATTGAGGGTCTGACAGAAGAAAAAAGAAGGATTATGAGGATACCGGTGTATTTAAAGCAAAGGATCATGAGGGAAAAGTGGTGAAACCAACACATAATTATGGTAAATAGATAGATTTGTCCCACACTTGACCTGTTAGGGTTTTTTTTTTTGTTCTTTATTAAATCAGATGTAATGTGATAATGTGATTGTCTTGCAATATGTCCATTATAGCAGTATAACTGTATTGTGAAACTACCATTATTATTGTGGGACCAGGGGTGGTTTTACTTATTTGGAAGCTCTATGCCAATGCAGAACATGAGGCCCTTCCACATTTAGCTGTAAGCATTCACAGCAAGTGAAGAAAATATTTTGAAGAATCTAATAAAGTCAGAGAACTTCTGGACACACCCAAATATGAAAAATAAATACCCAGGAGTACTTGCTCCCCTCCTCTTTAAAGAGCATCATAGCTCAGTCACTGTATCTAAATATCTTAACATGTTTCTTTGCCATTTTTCACTCATAAAAACTGAAAATATTTGGTCACTGTTAGAACAATATCCTTGTTCTTCTGCCATATATGATAATTATTTTATTCCTTGCAGCCTTACACAAATTCTTTGATTCAGTCTGTCTATATGGATCTAACTATCATTCACCTGATATGAAGACATTTTTTGAGGACCGACCTTGCTGTTGTGATTCCTCAAACTCTATATTGAAGCTTTTTTATCCACTCTTCTTTCCTCATGAGTAATTCTAGTCATAAACCTCATAATCTAATGGGCATCTATAACAACTTATCTATAGATCCCTTTGAACATGAGGCCCCAGTGATGGTAGAACTGCCTATGTGTGGATTTTGCATTGTATCACATAGTATCGTATCATTGCAGCTCACATCAAACTCAAAACTACTCGTTGCTTACAAAGCAGTAGCTAAAACTGCAACTGATTACCTGGAATCCATCTACCCTTTTAACATTCATTTCTTTATTCTGCTCCCTTTAAATTTATATAGAGCATAAAAGAAAGTAAAAAGCTGTTATCTTTTTATATGAACATGCACCTCCCTCTCAGTTCATACTTGCATTTTCTTTTTTGAAACAACCACTGGGTACTGTCTGGTAACAAGTTATTGTTCTCTTTGTACATAAGTAATGCATTAGTATCACATCGCACCTCATGGCGTATATTGAGTTGCTTTAGGCCTCTCTGTACACTAAGTATTTCCTTTACCCACTGAGCTAAGCCTGCACCTATTGACAACTTTCTATTTATCTATTCTATTAAGATCTCTTTTCCTTTTTTTTCATTAGAATTTAGGAAATCATTATAAACTGAGCTATCACATTGATTCTGCTCATGGAGATTGGACCCCAGCACACACAGTTAGGGTAAGTTTTGGCGATCAGTGTTTCAAAATTAAAATATAAACACCACTTCTTGGGTAGTGAAGGCAGTCTGACATTGTGTCTGTTAATTGGATTAGTTTATGATCAGTCTGGACTTTATTTCTGGGTCATTTCAGATGTCCAGTTGTTCACCTGACTGCTCTGCCATCTGTTTAAAGCCGTGTTCATGCATGAGGAAACTTTGATGATTCTTACCGGTAGACCAGTATTCACACTCACACTGTGCTGGAAGTAAACACAGTTCTGTGTCTGAGTCGAGGTGTGTAATTGGATTTACCAGCGTCTAGGACTGTGTTTAAGCCTTCAGAAACATATGATTTGTTTGTGTGCATGTTTGCGTGTTTTGAAGTGTTCTTGAACTGTGACATCACGGATACATTATCCTTGACCCCACAGACGCACAGCTTAGTCTGTTTGTGTGACTGGCAGATTGAAAACTTTGAAATGATCATGGTTGAATGTAATTTCCTTTATCTGTCACACACATGCATCAACACAGAGCTTCCTTTTCATGATTATTTTATCTTATGTCACACAGGAGGAGATCATCCATCTCTCTCTCTCTCTCTCTCTCTCTCTCTCTCTCTTACATATTTGCAGGAGGGTGTGGGTGTGAACTTTCTGAACTTGGACTGAGCTCCTACATATTTCATTTTTCCCCCTTAAAAGCACATTTTTACCAATGACTTTACCGACCCTAGCATCTCTTCACAATGCAGTACCTCACATAGCCAAGTGGCGCATTGTTCTCCCATCCTAAATACTCAGAATCTCAGTTTAAAGTGGTGCCCTGTATTTTTCCCCCACAATAGACCTTGGAGTCTGTGGTGAGCTTGGTTTCAAAGTAGTAATGGATGCCAGTGGAAGCGTAAGGTCTTAAACTCCAAAGAAACTTCCATAAAAAATCCAGCCAGATATGACTTGGGAAAGAATAATGCCCACTTCACACACACCCTTGAATGTTTGCCTGATTCAAATGTTTTATGCAAATGCAGGAAACAGTTTACCCTATATGCAGTCTTCAAGCTCTTGCTTCTTGTTTTCCTTTCGTCCTCTGATGAAAACTGTCACATTTATTGAAATACACCAAAAATAAGTGAGTATCAAATCACCTACCCTGCTCAAAACCTCATAGGTTTCAGTACCTCTTGTCTACCCAATCATTCGGCAGAGATTGATTTGCCAGAAATACTTTTTGTCAATTCCTTGTGTGTAAAGGGGGGTATTGTTGTTCCATTTCAGTTAGAGATGCAGGTCTTGTAAACAACATTACCATGGTTTTACAAAGCAAGATAGATTGTTGATGAGATTATAAACTGGCTGGCTGATGTCACAGAGATCATGTTGTTTTTATCTCTTGTAAGTGAGGCTGAGTGAGGTCAAATAACACTTCTGCACTAATGCTTGTCAGACAAACAAGGGCTCTCTAGTCTTTTAAATTGGGAAAAATAGTTGAATATAAGCAAAGGTATTTCAAAGTTACACAATATCAAGGTCAAAGGTGTCTTTATTTGTTGTGCATTGGAGTTTCTGTGTTCCAAAGATAAAGTCAACAGAAAAATAGCAACACTAATTTACAGTTAAAGACGTATCCAGACGAAATAGATTTTAAAAAGAAATAAAAATGTTAAAACAAACATCATTAATGAAGTTCAATTAAAAAATGGGTTAAAAGTGTAAAAAAGTAACAAATATGAACAAAAAAAAAGGCAAATATATGGGCAAAAAAGTGGCAGAATATGGTTTGCAGGAAAAAATATGGCAAAAAGGGGCAAAATAGGCCAAAGGTGACTAAATGGAGTGGCAGAATTGGGCCACCAGTGTTGAAAAATGACAAAATTGGGCTGAATTTGACAAAAAAAGGTCTCAAAAGTGGCAAAAATGAGCTAAATAAGCAAAAAAGGGAATGGCAGGTATGGGCAAAAAGTGGCAAGAATCGGTAAAAAGTGGCAACATTGTTTCGGAAACAGCAAAAATCTGTTTAAAGTGACAAAAATGGGGGGTTAAAGTAGCAAAATGGGGTTTAAAAGTAGCCAAAAAAATTTCAAACACAGTCGAAAAGTGGCCAAAAAAGGGTCACAAGAAGCAAAAAGTGTCTAAAACTGATAAAATAGGACAAAAGGTGGCAAAATGGGTAAAAGGTGGTTAAAAAAAGTGGCAGAAAAAGCAGCAAAAACAAAAAAAAGATATAAGTGGTTACATGGGTGTAAAAAGTGGTAAAACAGGTTTAAGTAGCACAAATAAATAATTCCAACATCAGAACCCAATAATAGCTTGACACACTACTCAACCCCAAAAATGAGGTAACTGTTAGCCAGGACGCTAGTACCAGTGCTACTGATTGGACATATATGCAGTGACGTTATCAATAGATCTTAACTGGAGAGGGCCCATTCTCTGGGTTCTTCACAGGTCCAGCCAGTTCTGTGAGCAGGCCTGTATGGGTTCCTGCTCTATCAACTGAGTTACCAACACCTGATAAATTAAAAATCTTGGCCATGTTAAGAACAAGTAAGGGATTACATTTGGTATTTTGTCAGTTTGCCGTTGAACAGCAGAGAAAACTGTGAATGCTAACAATTTAAAAGCAGCAACCAGGGAGTATTTTTCATTTTAGTTTAAAAAAGCAATTATTGATAAAAATGTTACTTAAAAGTGACATACTAATTTGACTAAAATTCAACATGATATATAGTATGTTTGTAAGCAGTAGGAATGAACTGGACTTACAAATACATGAAACATAAAAGAGGTTTGAGAAGTTGTGGTACATAATTTGTCCCTTTGGAGATCTGAGTTTGTTTTGCCACTAAATCTCAGTATGCTTGGTAGTATGAAGCAATTATTGTTGTGAGTTTTGGGCGTAGATTTTTCTAACCTTCCCTCATGACAGGAGTGAACTGTCAGTGTCCGCTGAGGTCATACAGCAGCACCTGCTATTGCTCATGAAGGGTTAATATGGATCAAGCAGCTTGCACAATGATTACTTTTGGAGAAAATCCTCAAACAGGGCTGGGTTAATCTCTTTTTAATATTGCAGCACGTTCACAGTCACACCACATACAGTACAGTAATATCAGGAAAGAGGAAGAGTTCATACATGCACATGTTTTTACACATGCGCACACTCACCCGTCTTAAACCACCTACAGTGTGACCTTATATTTGCTTAATGAGGAGCTTAGAGAGATGTATGCGTGTATCTAATAGAGTGTGTATGTGTTGTTGTCTCTGTGTCTGATACACCCCAGTGCGTACAGCATGAGTGCATAACTCAGCAGTGCATAATTCTCTGCTGTATTGTACTGAAGTGTCTGTTAAATGTCAACGAAACTGTTAAATCCCTTATTGCAACAAAGAATGGGAGAATTTCTAACTGGGAGCAATATTTTCAGGAGTGGAGTCACATTTTGGGGAGTTAATTGAGCTAACCAGTGTAGGCACATTGAGTTCCTCCTCACCAAGGCAGTCTAAAATCCTTAAAGATCCCAGGGGTACGGTATTAAATGAAGAGAAAAGGCAGCCACAACTTTCAAGCATCTGATTGGCTGGAATATCTTACCGTCCTCTTGGATTAAGAGACCAAATTATTAAAACCAAGAACATCTTGGCTAAAACTGGACAAATTGCCTCATGCTAGGAGCAGCAGTTCAGCTTTACAACAGTGTGACCAGGGATGTAGTCCAGGTGACACTGTCCACAGGTTCAACTCCACCTCCTTTCATCCCTGTCTGTCCAACTCTCTCTCTGTATCACTTTTCACTCCTGGCAGACTCTGTTCTCCTCACATCAGCTGAACTAAGATGTTAATTCCACATGATCGTAGAGCCTTATTTCTTCACACCAAAAACAGTTTTCGTGAATGCTTAAATTTATACAAATGAACATAAACCATAGTTATGAGTCATATGTGACCTGCTCACAGCTGCTGGGGTGTGGAAACATCAGCTTCTGGTGTTCCAGTGATGGTCTCAGGGGCTGTTTTAAACTCTGTTATGAGTAAAGCAGTTGATGACAGGCAATTACTATTAGCAGCGTATTTCTTTTTTTCCTTTTTTTTTTTTCGTCACACTGGTTGTTTGTGAGAGTTACTTTTTCTTGGCTAAGCTTTTTACTGTAAAGGTTTTTCTGTGACAGTGGCACATGTAGAGGATCTTAGCACTTTCAAACACATAATAAATGTTTATTTTGGGAGATTTTTATGGCTTGTGTCTGATGGTCTCCTATTTTAATTAGAGGTGAGTTTAGTCATCTTGATGACAAAACTTTGTCAGCCTTGATAGTTGGCACCAGAGTTACTTGAAAGTTAAACTAATAAGTGGGGATGCTGAGCATCCATACTACTGATATTTGCATTGGCCATTTTGTTTATCATTATTCCGCGCTGGCTATCTCCTCCTTCATTATTTTGTCGTATTGACACCGTTTAAACTTTAAGAAACACAGTTTCTTCATCAATCGACTGCTATGACTTTTCTCACTTCTAACTTTTTTATTTTTTAAAATATAGCTTTTTTCATGCTATTTTCAGATATTTCTGTGTTTTTTCAGCCATTGAATGCATTTTTCAGCTACTTTGAGGCCAAAATCAGCTATTTTTTTGCTTTTTTTAAAGCTATTTCTATGCTTTTTTCAGCCATGGAATGCCATTTCCAGCTACTTTTAGACTATTTTCAGCTATTTTTATGCTATTTTCAGCTATTTTAAGGCTACTTTCAGCTATTCTTAAGCTATTTTCAGCTATTTTTAAGTTACTTTCAGCTGTATATAGGCTATTTTCAGCTGTTTCAGGCCACTTTTAGCTATTTTTATCGTTTTTTATGCTGTTGAATGCCATTTTCAACTACTTTTATGCTGTTTTATGCTATTTGTTAGCTATTTTCAGCTGTTTTTGTGCTTTTGGCTATATTCAGCAGTTCTTTCACAATTCAGCTCTCAGCATCCCCACGTAATTTCAGCTGAAATTGCAATTTTGATCGAGTTAAAACTACTCTTTTGATTTGTTCAGACCTGTAATGCATGTCAAACGTTACATGCCTAAGCTAAAATATAAAAATAAAGCTACTTGCCAATAACAGAATTTGCTGCCATACTTTGATAATGCTCCCCTATCTGGATGTAAACCAGCACAGTGTGATAGCAGCATTGTGAAGAGTGGGGTGTTTGTATTTTGATCCAGAAATGCAAAGTTGTATACTGGCAGTGTCAACCTAAAATAGCATATCCACAGAAGCAATGAGTAAACTGCGCCTGCAAGTGGATGTTAGCCTTGGTAGGAGTTGAAGGCTGTTGTAGCCACACTTAGTAAACAAATTAGACAATATAAAAGATATAAACTCTGTCTGTGTCCTGTTTACTGAACTTAGACTATTCAATATACACTATATAAACAGAAGTCCTTCGCGGCTTGACCATTACAGCAACAGGGACTGTAATGACATTGATTTCAAATACATGCACTTTAATATGGAGTTGCCTCCTCTTTGATATAGAGTTGCAGCTATAACTGCCTCCACTCTTCTTGGAAGGCTTTTCAGAGGGTTTCTGTGGGAATTTGTGCCCAGTCACTCTTAAGAGCATGTGTGAGTTCATGCACGGATGTTGGACAAGAAGGCCTGGATTGCAATCTCCATTCCAGTTCAGGTTGAGATCAGGGCTCTGTGAGGGCAGATCAAGTTCTTCCACACTGAACTCATCAAACCATGTCTTTATAGTCCTCTCTTAGTGCACTGGGGCACAGTCATATTGGAATAGAAAAGGGCCTTCCCCAAACTGTTGCCTCAAAGTTGGTAGCATTGCATTGTCCAAAATGTCTTGGTATTCTTTAAGAAGAATGAAGATTGCCCTTCGCTAAGATAAGGGGCCATGCCCAAACCCTGAAAAAAAGCCCCATAATTCACAGTTGGCACAGTACAGTCAGGCAGTAACTTTCTCTGGGCATGCGACAAACCCAGTCCCGACCATATGACTGCCAAACAGAGATGCATGATTTTCCACTCCTCAGAACTCTTTTCCACTGCTCCATAGTCCAGTGGAAGTCCTGGTATTGGACTTGGTAATGTAAAGCTTGCATGCAAGCTGCTCGGACATGGAAGCTGCACATTTTTTGCCAGTGGAAGTTAAGTAGTTAAGTTAAATATCAGTTATCTGTCTTCACAGGTAATTTGTGAAGATCGGCATATCAGATGTCAGAAAAAAACGAATGTGCATCTCTAGTAAAGTATGACATGTAATCTGAATGCTAAAACACTTTTTCTAAATGGGCATTGCAATATTTAGACATTGTGCAACACCTTTTTAACAGAAATACAGGCTCATAATTTCTTGTTCCGCTGTAGATAAGGTTTCAGTAGGCATTGCTGTATGACAGTGAGCTGAGAATTGTTCGTGTTTTAACTCTCAGAATGACAAACAAATGGGATCACATAAAGCCACTGTTGGACGTCTGTTTGACATTTGTTATCTGGCTGCAGAATAAACTTTTCAAAAGCCGACATTAGTCCTGAGAAGTTGATCAATACGACACAAGTCGCTCTGCTCGCTCTCCAAACAGCCGACACGGTGGGAGGGCCTGGATGCATGTGAGGGAAGTCTGCCTCTCCGTTTGTGTTTGGCGCATTATCCCAGTGTGTGTATGCGTTCCTGCCCATGTGCTGGTGTGTGTGTGTGTTTGCTGCAGTGCCCCTGCTGAAGGGCGAACAGTAAGGCCCTGCTCAGCATGATGTAGTTCTCCTGGGGCATCCTGGGGTTTTTGGATCGATACTTTTCCTCCTGCATCTCCCTTCCTCACTGTCCTCACCCCTCCTCTCACCCATTGGCTTGACTTTGAGCTATTTATGGTATCTCTATGGATTAACAAGACCCCAACAATCAATGGGCCAAACTTACTATAACTGTCCTCCTGCTTTGTATCTCTGCTTGTGTCAGCTCCTTTTCTCTGGGAAACTTTCAGACCTTGTTGTCCTGAAATATCTGAAATCACTACCAGTGTAAAGTCACAAACACACTGAACCACAAATAGATGCAAACTCAAGGGAATACTGAGGCAAATGCTGCTGTAATCTGATACTATCTGCATTCATATGAGAAGTCCACGTACAGTTTGAGTTAATCAAAGGTGTAAATTAGGCAATATTGTGGAGTTAGAGTGAAAAATTCATGTGTTTGAAAGGGCGTAATTTGGTGTTATTTGTGCCAGCCTCTGTTCAGACCACATCTTTGAACAAAAGCTTGTGTAATTGAGTTATTTTGGTAGCTTTATAAGCCAAAGCCACACTGACATCTACCCTTTTAGAGCCAAATAAAACCTTTTAATATGCAACACATTTGACTGCACCTCTTTTCAACCAGTGACTCAGTTTTAATTCAGCATTCAAATTTATAAATACTTTAAAAGTGTTCTGCAGCTGCAGACGTGAGTCACAACATTTGTTGGGACATGTAAAGATTCAAAAGTAATATAAGACGATGAAAATGTTGAAGACAAATGAAAGGGAGAAGTTTTATCATTGTCAGTTGTGATTCTAAAAACAGTAAAAGAGAGCTTTGTCAAAACTAGAATTTTCTTTAATATATATTTCGTTGTTAGCCTCATAGCATAATAACCAAAGTCATTTTTTGGCAAAATTGTGAAATCTGCCAAACTCTACTCTCCTAACACTGCTGATTTTTTGTGCCTTATTGCCTTTATCCTCAGCCAATCGGAGTGCTTGTTACAGTCCATAATCTCTATATGCCTAAGTTAAAAAGATCCTGTGTGTTTGTCAAAATGTGTGGGTTTTCTGAAAATCTTGAAATATGACTTAAGCAATTATGCTATAAGGCTAACGCTATGTGCTCAGCACCTGCATGTTTACATTTTCAAGTCTCCATCAGGGCATGTGAAAATCAAATGCCAGCTCCCCCCGAAACAGACCAGCGGAGAGTAATTGTCACAGGCGAGTCTGTACCTCATCAGGTAATTGAAGCAGTCATCAGTCATTAAACAGTTTTTACTGTCAGGGTCAACTAGTGTAGTTAAGTCATTTAATATCTGTTGTCACAAAGAAACAATAATTAGCATCTTACACAGTACACTGGGCATGAATCTCACTATTCCACTGGAGTTAATCAGCTACACTAGGGATGAACGATATTTTATGATGTGTGGATGTGCAGCAGTCACATCGCAGGATATGCAATCAGTGTGAGTCTAGTGACCTGAAGCATGTCATGCTGCCACTTCTGTGCTGTTTGATGCAATCCCAATGTCTAGTTTTCTCTTTTTCATGACTAGTCTACAATAGAAGTCTATCTGATATCACCCAGAACTAAACCATGTGCACACACAGTCTCAGTGGCTCCTACATGTAGGCTGCATCCAGACCGCAGGTGACGCTGCTGCTCACATATACACCGGCATTAAGCAGACAAACGCTGATTAGACAAGGTTACACTGACACCGCTGATGATTTTGACTTAACGTAACTTTGACTGTTGTTAGAAATGGTTGATGACGTTTAAGTAACATTAAAAGCAAGAAGTTTATCTGTAAAAGTTTATGAAGAAATGTGTCGATACACCTCTTATCGCTCTTCCAGAGCAGTCAGAGGGCTGACCTAGTGTGCGAGATGTCAAATCCAAATAAGACTCAAATAAGAATAGTTGTTAAAGGACACATAAGTAGACACAAGTTCTTTACCAATGCTGTTCAGCCCTAACCTAAGAACACTGTGACTCAGTAGGTTGAGACACTCACCTCTTGATTGGAAAGTCAGGTGTTTGTTGTTCCCTAGCTCCTGCAGGCTCATGTTGATGTATTCTTGGGCAAGACACTTAACCCCTAATTGCTCCTACTACTGTGTCAGTAGTGTGTGAATGTGTTTGGATGGGTAAGTGAACCTTTTAGATGTAGGGCTGCCATGAAAAAAAAAAAACCCTAAAGCTTAAGTGATGTTTATAAACAATACTTAATATCAGCAATAATTTTCTGAAATCTTTGCCAGATTTCAGCATTTAATAAAATCTTTACATCTGAGCAGATAGATACATGACACAATACACATCTAAATGCTTAAATACGTGGGTTTTATATACCTGCCTTTACCCTAAATTAAGTGAATATTTGTTAAAATCCTCAAATATAATGATAAAATGATCAACAACCGACCTTTTCAGTCTCTTCTTTCTTTCTCTGAGTCTTGGCTGGTGAATTTAAAGTCAAATCATAATCTGAGTTTGACTTGAGTTCCCTTTGTTCAAAAATACCACTGTAGTCACCTCTACATTGCCCCCCTCACTCAGGTTGTCAGTCTTTCTCTGTCACTCACTACTGAACTTAAAAAGGCTTTTTATCTATCAGCTTTTCCGTGTGGAGGCTCAGGCTTAAACCTCTTTTAGCGAGCTTAAGACCTGTGCTTATGAGTCATATTGTAGTTTGTTGGTTGCTTTTCTTAAAAAGAATAAGGTCATTCAAATCACTCAAGATCTTAAAGGTATAAGCTATAAGCACACCAGCGTCTCATCTGGCCTTAAAGGTACAGTGCTTAACAAATTTATTAGACCACCTGTAATAAAAATGAGAAAACATGAATATTTTAGAAATCTTTCAAAAACTTGTTTAAAACTTAAAACTAAAACTAAACACTTTACCATTTTGAACAGGAATGAGGAATTTCAAACTGAATTCACCTTTTATACCCAAATTTGAGCCGGCTCACTGGGCTTCCCTTAGAAGTCAGAAATTAATCAAGCATAATATTCAACCACTTAGATTATTTTTTCTGTTCAGGAATGCAAGTAAATAACTATAATTTGACATATTCATCAAGAAATAATAATGTGTTTTACTATTTTTTCAGGTTTTTTTGTAAATCAGTAAACTTGAAAATTCATTGATAACAATAATAATTATATTTTACCATTAAAAATATCATTTCAATTAAAGAGCTTCTACATATTGGTGTATTAACCATTGCAGAAACATCAAAATGATTTTGGTAATTACCAGTGCTGTTAATTTAGGGCAGCTGTGGCATAAACCTTACTTTGGGTAGTGATCTAATAAATTTATTAAGCACTGTATATATGTTCAAATGTTACATCTGGTCTGAATGGGTTAATACTGATGGACACTGCAGTCATCAGTGTGTGAATGTAGAGTTATTGTGGAGTAAGTAAGTAGGTGTGACCTGTGTAAAAACACTCTGAGTTGTCTGAAGACAAGTAAAGGTCCGTTCATCATTTTAAAAAGCAGTGAGATAAAGAGAGACTACCAAGAGTGCAGAAGAACATTGACAGCTTCAGTCAAGATGCTGATCTAGAAGCAAATAATCTGTAGTTTCTTTTAACTGTTACTTTAATCTGGGCTGCACTATGGCTCAGTGGTTAGCTGTGTTGCATCACAGCAAGAAAGTTCCTGGTTTGTGTCCTATCAGGCAGGGCCTTTCTGTATGGGGCTTGTTCATTCTCCTGATGCATGCAGGGATGCCCTTCAGGTTCTCCAGCTTCCCCTGAAAGTCCAAGAACATGCTTGTTGTGTGAGTTTGCCACTTTATCAGTGTATGTTAGCTCTGTGACTGACTGGCTACCCTATCTCTCACTCAGTGGTAGCTTAGAGCACACCTGCGACCCCAAACAGGATAATTGGTATAGTAGGGCTTTCGGAAGTATTGGTCGCCAGCCAAACAGCCGACTACTCGCTTAATCACTGCCAACTACTTTCCTGTTGTTGACTTAATATAGTTGACTGATAAGTTGTGACTCACTTTTCCTGTACGCTTTAGAAGCACTTGCCTCTGCTAAAATAATTTTTGTTCATGAGTAAGATGCCCTTGCTGGCTGATTATTCCCTACTCTCTATGTCTGCAGGAAGCCCTGGGTAATGGATGAATGGATAATTTAAGCTGCATGTAGAAGTGCAGTAGGAAAGAAATATCACACAGTTTTCTATTGCCAACTCAAAAGTTTGGCACATCATCCTCTGTCATGATTTTTCTTAAGTATATGCTTACAATAGAGGCTGATGATAGATTCAAGAGTGTATTGCACCACCTTTTCATTCACTACAATTTAACAGCGCACACTCCCCTCTCTATCTGATATCATGATTTGTAAACCATCTGTGGTCATTGTGGTTTTGCTCCTCTATTTAACAATAGCTTCGAGTTCGAGCACAATGGCACCCTGACCCCCCGTTTCCTCTAGTGGCAATCCTGATTAGCTAAGTGACAAGCTTCTCCCATGCCATTGTTAATGTATTAGTGTCTTAAAGCCCCTCTGAGGGCACTTACTGTGCTCTGCTAATCATTTAGAGATGGTTATCATTCAGATGCTCATTGTTAGAGGCTGGAGGATATACTGTAGATACAGGAGGAGAGATGGGGGGGGATAAACTGAGAGCAGGGGATCCAAATTGTGCTCTGTCTGATGCTGTGATAGAGGCACATAGTGAGTGATGCAGCAGGCCATGGGATTGTTGGTTTTAAGGTTATTAGTGAAAGTGTTAAAAGCTTATATAAGCACTCAAAAGACAAACAAGGTACACTCCTTAACTGCAGCTGTTTCTAGATCTGTCGGCCCACTTTGAGGACAAAAACATCTGTACATGGGGTATATGGGCCTAGCTTCCAGGCTGCCAACACCCTATTCTTCAGAATATTTAATGTGCTACGTATTATTGCCATTGTAAATGAAGTATTTCCTGCACACAGATGGCAGAAAGCAACATTTAATGCTCACTGACTGAAGATCTAGAGAATTATTTTGTGTTGTGTTGACTTCATGCAGCTTGGAAAAACCAAACATCTTTTTAAAATGTTTTCATTGAGAAAATCTCAACATGATAGGCATCAAAACACTTGTTCTTGACAAAATATTGTAATTATTCAGCGTTATGATGGAGTATTAGGGCAACTCTTAAAAAACTGAAAAGATTAGAAGGATATGTTAATGTTTGAGAAAAATCTCAAATTTAAAAAGTTGTACATTTTCAAGTACCAAAATGTAGAATTTTTGAGATTGTACAGTCTAAAATAGCAGATTGTGTGGAAGAAAATCTTTTCAGATGAAGATTTTTTTCCTTGTACAAGTACTGCGGTGGAGAGTAATCAAATGATAGTTTTCACTGGGTCTAATCAATAAGGAAATTCTTATGATTTTAGCCCAGAATCATCACATCATCATTATCTTGTAGAATTAGAGAGGCTTTTCTGTAAACTGGGGTTGTCCAACCACTGTTTTCAGTTTGATTTCTCACCAGTTTTTGACTTACCAATTTCATAAATTCTTGACTTTAAGAACTTGGTATTTTTGGCTTATGTCAAAATCTACAACTTTTGAGGCTCTGATTTTTTTTCTTGTAAAGTTGAAGCTTCTAAATATGATTTCTTGTAAATATACAACTTTTTAGTATCATTGCAAAAAGGAGAGATGTACCGTGTGCTCTCTTTGTGTGTAAAAGCCAGGTGCTCTTGAAGAATGACGTGTAAATTGTTGAAAAAAGTGATTTTATTATTTTATTAAATATGCCCTGAACCTTTAAAGGCTTTTTGACCTAATCCTTGACAAGAGCAAGTGTGCCTGAAGATAGCCTTGGTGGATCTCCCTTTTTATAGTAGCATTTTTTAAAAATAAAAAAAAAAAAGAACAGATTTTGTAAAAAAAAAAAAAAAAAAGAAAGTATCTTTTAGGGTGGCCCTAATACACTGTCATACTTTGTTTTTAATCACAATTTAAAAAAAAAAAATATGCTCACTTACAATTCCCTTGATCATTAAAATGAAATAGTTTGGGCTAAACAGTTACTATGCCGCATGCCGTGTTGCGCTCTGTTTTCCACAGGCCTTGTAATACGATAAATGGAGCAAACCCTCTCCTCTTTAACCGTGCAGGGTGTGCTCTTCTCTTCTCACTTCAGTTTAACTTAGGAACAGAGGTGGCCATGGCATGTACTCCAATTAGTTTAAAAAGTGAGAAAAGCAGCCACTGGTTAACAAAAAAGGTAAAACAAGCGAACTCAGACAAGTCAGGTCAGAAGGATTTGGACATGCAACAATGCAGAACAACTTGCAGTATTTGTTACGTGGTTGTGGCTGCCCCTCAAGGCAACAAACAAATGTATGATGGTCAAAACTGGGATTAGGATTTTGCCGCCATTGTGTGCAAAACTCTTGTTCTCAGTAATGAAGAACAAGAGGTTCTCTTTTATAATGTCTTACTTTGAATGTATCTTATGATGTCTGTGGTCTTGATGTCTTGGGTTATTGTCTTGGTCAGGTCTCTGGGTTCTGCTGATGTTGTTGGGTGTCATTTGTTCTCTTCTCTTTGTATTTCATTTGGGTGTGTTTTCTATTTTCTTCTGTTTGCTTCTGCACATGTCAGGGCACTTTGTTAACCCTTGTTTATAATAGTGCCATACAATAAAGTTATCATAACTTGGTTTATTATGATGCTGTGTTGCATGTACTGTTGACGTGCATATTGAACAGCATTTCAGCTATTAATATCAGCTGACTGATACATTGATATAGCTGTTATATTGAATTGTATGATTTGAAGACATGCAAGATAAAACATGAACCTCTATTCTTGGGTCTGGATGAATGTTAAAAACCTGAAAAGCAAGGCTGTGTTGAAAGGAGAAAGAAAGGAGAATGTGAGGATAAGGATAAAAGGGAGAAGCTGGAGAGGTTTGAGTAGGCAAAGAGGAGGAGGGGGGAAAGAGGAGTGTAGGGGACAGCAGTGGGAGCGTCACCCTCCAAAAGGCTTGCACATGGCCTGATATCAGACCACTTTAAGACCACCGAGGGCGGTGTTTGTGTGTGGTGGAGTGTGTGTGTCAGAGAAAGAGACGGAGAGGAGGATGGAGAGGGAGGGAGACAAAGCTGCACTAAGCTCTTTGGGCTGGCACTCTGGCCGATATTAAACCAAAGTTTTGTGGTATTTGGGAGTAGTATGAGGCGTGTAATTGGAGTGAGTGAAACTACAATGCATCTGTTCTGTAGTCTGACAGTGTACCATAACTTAAAAAATAATGAAGGCATTTAGTAGAGATGCCATGGTTGATTGGGACCCAATCTTTATTTATAGCTGCTTTTGGTCAGTAGATCTAACTCAATGCTTGTAGTCGCTGATCTGAGACTCTGTGGTTAGTACTCAGGTGTCAGTGGCTGAGAAAACCACTGTGAGTGCTGTGTAGTGTAATTCTATAATTGAACTGTCAGCCTATGAGTTTTAAGCACATAAGCATTGTGAATCAAATTCAACTTGAATGCAGCACCTTTAACTGTTGGCTTGAAAACAACTCTGTCACCTTTTCTGCTGTTGCTGCTTTGTTATTTACTCCAAGCAGCTGTGGTACTATCGTCCAAACTTTGTTCAAACCTGTAATCAAGTGTTGAAATCTCTGTTAAAACCAGCAGCAAAAAATGTCAATAACTGGGCAGACTTATCCCATGGGAGACATTGTAATAATAATGTAGATTTAGATAAATGAACATGTGTATTGAATGAATCATTACATTGTGTTTTGATTCTGCTTTGTTAAACAAAATAATGGCTCGTTATTAACTTAATAAGGATAACTTTTGTTTTCCTTTTATTGGGATTATGCTGCCACATGTTTGAGATCCCATTCACTACAAAGCTTTGTAAAATGATCATCCACTGAACCATCTTATCTATCAAAACACTAGATATGATTTGCATCAGAATCAGCTGATCTCACTCATAGGTGGTCGCAGGGATGGGGACTCGTTCAACCCTGAAGTTTAATTTTTCAGATCAGCCCACTTTAGTTCACAACCTTTTACTGAAGATATATAATTGTGGTTTAAATATATTCATAATGATAACATTTAATTATTAATCATCATTACAAAAGCATTAGAGGTGTCTTTTAGCAGTCAGGTACATAGGATTTAATTCCGTCTGGTGTGTTTACATTGAGCTGTGAGCTTGTAATAACAGAATAAATCTGCATTTAAGGCTGGGTAAGCTTCTAAAGCTTCCCAGTTTGTAGTCCAACTTTTTTAGCCTACTTTGCTCTAGTTATTCTCCATCTTTATCCTTGGATTATCACCTAGTCTGTGTCTTGGGGTGGAGGATTACCCATTGATAAGATACCAATGTAACCAACCAATGTAACGGTAGTGTTTCCTGTCAGATGAATACGGACAGCCCTCCCTGCACGACCACACAAAAGGAGAGAGAGAGAGTTTTGTGTGGGTTTATGAAACCCAACTTGAACAAGTCAGCCTCTATAGTGCTAATGTACTGGTCCTCCCAGCCCTAAAACCAGCCTGGCCCCGGTTCTCCAGACTAGCCACTCCGGGTCTTGGGTGATTGCATCAGTTTTGGTCCCTCTCCTTTCCTTGCCAGTTTTACAGGAAGTACTATAAAAACACTAGTGTTATTTTAAAAAACCAATGAGTTGGTCCTTTATTTCTGATATCCATCTAAGTTTATACCTCACGTTTGCCATGGCTGTGTTTGTTGTGCTTCCTTCTTTAGTCAGTCTTGACAGGTGATCCGTTCAACGTAACAATCGACAGAATGCTTCTCAGCTTTCCTCAGTGATTCCCCCCACACAACAGGATTTCTGATCTTAAATTTGGAACATCTTTGATATTGATATTCACAGTTTTCAGATCAGAGTGGCTCTGATCATGCTGTCTAGATTGTATAGAGTAAAATCACTCTTAGCACATCTTCCATCGAAGGAAAATCTGGCTAGGTATTCTTTTGAAAGACTAGATAATTTGGCCTTTGCTGACTTTGATTGGAAGGGAGAGCTCTGACCCAAAATCAACACAATTATCTTCTAGTGTGTGCAAGGCCTTGTGCCCAAAACCGGTGCCATCCGATTCATGTCAAGAAACGGTCCCTATTATATCGTACAAGCAAACCCACACCAGCGGTGGTCGAAAGCGGTTGGATGTGCAGCAGCACTTTACGCCACTGCTCTATTCCTGACACAGCCCCTCACGGCCTGAGGGATCAGCTGTTTTGTCCATCTCTGCTGCTGTAGTACCAGCTCCATTTGAGACTACAGAAAAAGAAATGAAGTGCCATCTTTTGTTCAAGGTGTAGAAAAAGTGGGAGGCCTCAGCTGCTGGTGAAATATCAACACTCTCGTCATTTTTTTTTTTTTTTTTTCGTTTTTCCCTGTGGCTTTAGTTGGCAACTTACAAAGCATTGAAAACTCATGATTTCCAAAGAGTTGTGCACACACCAAAGGTTGACATCCCACTGGCAGAGTCCATACAGTTCGTATAGTCCGAGTCTTTTGGTTCTTTGTTTGTTAAAAACTCTATAGAGATATCACAGAATTAAAAAAAGGAAGTGAAGTACTAAAACCTTAAGTTTGAATAATAAAACTGGTTATAAATTACAAACACACAGGGCTAACAATGTTCTAGTGACACTGTCTGTAATAGAGAATTTTACATTTTGCTTTTTATTGTGACAAACCTGTTATTTCCAGGAGAGATGATGTATTGAGTCACCTGTTAAGTCTGATTTCTTTTGTCTTCACTTTCAGCTGTATTCTGGGGTGACATCGCTTTAGATGAGGAGGACCTGCGCATGTTTCAGATCGACAGAACGATAGACCTCACACAGCACACACACATGCGCACACATTCCCGACAGGGCCACACATCTGGTAAGTGAACATCTCACTCTCACTCAGTAATCATCATGTTATGCTCTCTCTCACGTTTCCTCTCAAACTCTCTCATAAGCAGCTTGAATAGGAAGGAAGTGGAAGGGGCCACATGAGGATATCAGCATTCGTTGTGCATTGTTTGTGTTTTGATTCTTGGCTCTGGTGTTTGTCTGCGTCAGGTGGTCTGGAGGAACATGAAACTGCAAAGAAGAGAGGATCGTTATATCTGCTGCTGGAGAGAATACGCAGGTTTGGCTTTGGTAAGACTTTGGCTTTGAATTCATTTCACCTTGTAATGAAAGTGGGTTTTAAGGATTTTATCAGTTTAATATAAATCTTTAAGGCTTAACCTTAATGCAAGTATTTTAGTTGTAGGCATGTAACTGAGAAAGAACTGAGTTCATTTTACAACCATTAGGTATTTTTCAGTGCCCCACCAGGAACATTATGGGTTGCTGTTTGCCAGCATAACAAAGAAAAAAATAAAGAAGTTTAAACCAGGTTGATTTTTATGTCATAATTATGATCAAACTGTATGATTGACTGCTGTGCCAATGAATTAAACTACTGTAGTTAACTTTCCTAATATAAAAAAAAAAAACATTAAAAACTAGGTACAGAACAAATATAGAGAATAGGTACAGTGCTTAACAAATTTATTAGACCACCTGTCATATTTGTCTCAAAGACCATCCAGCATCATAAAGTGCTTTAATGCGGACTCTTTCATTTTCAGTGAGCTCTCTACATTTTACCATTTTGAACAGGAATGAGGGATTTCAAACTGAATTCAGCCAAATTTGAGCCAGCTCACTGGGCTTCTCTGAGAAGTCAGAAATTAATCAAGCATAACATTCAAGCACTAAAACTAATTTTTCTGTTGAGGAATGCAAGTAAATAACTATAATTTGACATATTCATCAAGAAATATTAATGTGCTTTACTATTTTTCTTTTTTTTTTTGTAAATCAGTAAATTTGAAAATTCATGGATAACAATAATAATTATATTTTACCATTAAAAATATCATTTTGGTTAAAGAGTTTCTACAAATTGGTGTATTAATCATTGCAGAAACACAAAAAATGTTTTTGGTAATTACCAGTGCTGTTAATTTAGGGCAGCTGTGGCATAAACCTAACTTTGGTTAGGATTAGGGTGGTCTAATAAATTTGTTAAGCACTGTATATTGAATAGAACTTAAGAAAAGTGGGCCACTTTGGTTGTGTCTTTTTGTTTTGCTTCCTAATTTATTGGTTGTTCAGATTGCATAAAGTGCCACTTGTGATCTCCTGGGATTTTGAGGGAAATTTTGACTGAATAGAGTCGATCATTGCTGGTTGGGACGACAGAGACTAGACCGGTGAGCCTTGCTGTTGTTACTGATTGCTAGTTAGCCAGGTGTTGCGTGTCAGTAAAGACTGGTGTTGCTGCTGTGTTTTACCTTGTTTTTGCACACCTTGCACGATTCACATCCAAGTCCTTACATTCAGGTCTTTGAAGAAACCCCAAATTTTTAAGTATCTTTGCTTTTAGTCTTTCTGGGAGTAGATAAAAACTATGATCCCCATGACCTTGTTTAAGTACCAACTCTAACTTGTTTCTGTTTGAGTGAGGTATGAGTTGCATCATGCAGTTTAATGACTGCTGCCATCTGCTAGCTTTGTTGTTAACTGCACTATGGGGCATGTATGTATCTAAAACTGCCGTCACAGTGTTTACAACAGTATCGACCCCTAGATACATGTATCAGCAAGGTCCACGTGGCAATGTATCGACAGCACAGGCCTAATGGAGTAGTCCAGGGCACTTTTCTTCCACAGAAAAGCGGTTAAAAGAAACAGAAAGTATACAGAAAGTATACTGTTAGTGCTACCATTGACACTGAGCGCTGTTTGATTAGTAACACTCCTCAATAAAGACAGGAAGTGACAGACAGAAGAGGGCAGAGTGACCTGTGGGCTGTCAGTCTGCAAACTCAATAAACTCAATAAAACTTTTCCAAGTCAGGACAAGTGCTTTTTTAAAAAAGGGACTCTGTTCAATAAAAACTGCAATCCATAAGGTGTACTTACTAAACAGACATCCATTGTTTCTATTTCATAGATGAATTTAAATCCATGCATATGATCTATGCTTATTCAGATAGATTACATATTTCAAGAAAAAGTACAAGCTAAGTTTCTAGAGTTTTCTCCTTTCACTTTGTTAGACTATCTCCCAAAGAACTCCAGCAAGGGATCTACTAGTCCTAAGAGCCAAACCGGGAAAGGCGGGAAGACGGGTAATGTGGTGAAGAGTCGAATCCCCCGAGCAGCCACATCCCGAGCCGAGAGGATATGGCCTGGAGGAGTAATTCCCTACGTCATTGGAGGAAACTTCACTGGTAAGCAACTCAGCCAGACAGTGTTGAAAAATAAACCACTCTGTGACGTTGGATGAGTAAATGTAGGAAGTAAAATATGTGTGTTTGACGTGTGGATGAGTAAATGTAGGAAGTGAAATATGTGTGTTTCAGGTAGTCAGAGGGCTATGTTCAAACAGGCCATGCGTCACTGGGAGAAACAGACGTGTGTGACGTTTATCGAGAAGACGGATGAGGAAAGCTACATCGTGTTCACCTACAGACCCTGTGGGTGAGTGCGGTGAATCTCACAGAGCTTGTGCTTGAGTGTGTATGTGTGTACCTAGAGTGCAGTAGTGACCTTGTCACAGCGAGAGACGATACGGTCACTCAACACTGGCTCTACTTTCCTTCCTGTCCTGCTCCTGTTTCCCCGTCCCACCAATCACGCTGCAGAGTGTGAGTTTTTGTATGTTGGTGCATTTTTTTTGTTCATACTCTGCAGAAGTGCATTGTTCTGAGGAGTGGCAGCATGGTGGGGTCAGAGTGTGTTTGTACAGTGATGGCACTTCACTGACTGGTTGTAAGTAGTACGGTTTAAGAGCAGCTCGATCCAGGATGCTGAGGTGTATCTCTTTCAGTTTCTGTTGTGCAGATGATTGAAAGAGTAGGGCATGAAGGATATGTAATAAAATTAAGTTCATATTTTTGTGTTAAAATGACGTTTTGATTGATTTTAAAACAATAACAAATACAGTCTGATGGACTAACAGGACATTTATCAAACAATGACAACATAACATAACACAAAGCTACTTCCTTAACCATCGATTCAATGCATTTTCTCCTTTCCAGTAGAGATGTACTCATTGTGAAAATGTGGGCAGAGACCGATGAGATGTTTGTCTCATGTTTGATAATGAAAACAAATCAGAGTCCAACAAGAGACTTCTTTTGCCTTATAGAGGAAACTCCTCTTTGAATCAGCAGTAACGAATTCCAGCATTAAATTGATCCATCTTAACAGATGAAAAATTTGTTACTGGTATCCATTCATGCCACATTATTTGCCAATGGATTGATTGATTTACTCAATTGATGATGTTTGAAGTCTGTCAGCAGGGCCAATATCGGTCGATGCCTATGTTAAACCAGTGCATCAGTGCCTTTTTACTTTACCTTCCCAAGAAGGAATTTAAAGACAACCCTAACTGTGGACTCTGAATCAGACATTTTTTAGTGAAGTAACATGATGTAGATTCCAGTTATACAGTCGGCCATCATCATATTACTTCCTTTTTTTTTTTTTCAAATAATATGTTCATAGCATGGAGTATTATGAAATACACACCTTAACAACCCTTGAAGCCCTAAAACATTCTCTAACCATGTTGTCTCACCTGGACTTTTTGTCTTCAAAAGCTTTGGAAACATCAATCCTGTGGTGCACAGTCATGCTCTAAACATCCTTTGTTTCAGGACGATTATAAATATGTACATTTATATAACTATAATAAAAAAAATAGTTATGGGACTATAAAGATAAAAGAAAAAAACTAAACAGAAATTACTACTCAAAGATTTTTTTGTGTTATCCAATTATCCAAAGCAGTTCCTGTCTGCAGTGACACAGAGGGCCAGATCACAGGCTCTTTATTTCTCAGGCCATATCTACCAATCTGCACACACAACAATATGGCCGTTAGCATAGTGGCTAGCAGCAAAGAAATGAACAGAATAGATTAAAAAATTGATTAAAATATGTTCAGTGTTGGGTATACTGGTGTGGATTTAATCTTTAAAGTCCCTGAAAAGTCACCCAAATTCCAGGCTCACCAGAAAAGCTTCAGTAAGGGTACGAAGTCATGGATAGCATCAGTGGAGTGTCGACAGTTCAACTAGCTTCAAGAGGACAAAAAAGTAAGAGGCTATAATTTATGGTCAAGTTTTTATAACAGGATGTCTGCAGGGTCTTTAAAGTATTTAAAGTTGATGAATCAATTTAGCAAAAAGTATTTTCTAAAGTATTTTATAAAGTATTAAATGCAAGATTATTAGGTCCTAAGAGTGATTGTTTTTTTATTTCTATTTTTATGGTAATCTTAGAAGGTTGCAGGCTTTAAAATGCGTTAATATCAGAATTAACAAGTATTATTAGTATCCAGATATGGGCAATGGTACCTAGTTTTCTTCTTCAAATCTAAAGGTAAGTTGTTTTAATTTATAGCCTTAACTACAGTGCAAAACTTGTAAATAGGTACTTCTAGATTGTGATGTAACTACTTTTAGGCTGCTCAAGTGAAAAAAAAGACCTTCCATTAAGCTTTGCTGTATATATAGTGTATAAACTGCGTCTGTTACAAAACAGAGGGTCTGGACGTGGAAAAAAATCATTATTTATACTTTGGTTTATGGACTGGAGCTTGTGTAGTATTTTTGTAGTTGTCTGACTACTCAAAGCGCTCTTTACACTGCATGGCACACTTAACTCGTTCACACTCTGATTGTGGAGGCTGCTATGCAAAGTTTACCCCAGTATTAAATAATCCTGTTCATACACATTCACTCATCATTGACGCAGCAGTTGAGGTTAGTTGTATTGCCCAAGGATGCTCCTACTTGTTGCTGCAGGAGCTAGGAATCAAACCCCTGCCCTTTTGGTTGAGAGATGACTAGTTCTACCTACTGTACTTTAAACACTTTAATCTTTTTTTTTTCTTTTGCAACTGTGGAGCATTTGATAATAGGAAACAACCATGTAGTCTGAACACATGGAACAGAGATTTTTGCTTTTTAATAAATGAACACTATGCAGAATTTCCATAAAGTATAGAATGTAATCTTTATGATAGTTCAGGTTAGTTTGAGAGATTTTTATATGTTGTATCTATGGAGAAGGGTGCAATTAAAATCTAGAAAATGTTCACTAGAGCTGTGGCAAGAATAAAGGGATAATCCAAATGTTTTTTTTCACATTAAAAATGTCAATTGAATCTGTCAAAGTAGTTAAATTTGTTCCAGTTTACAAAGTATTGCCAAGCAATTTCAAAAGACTGTTTAGGGTTAGGTCATGCTCATTAATAAGTACCTTTTTTTTTTCTAACTTACTAAAGCATAGATTACAAAAATATGTTGTTCATGCTCTAACAATGAAATCTGATGCCTAATTAAGATATTCGATAAGCAAAAGATTGTGTGCTCTGAACAACTTTTATTTATTGCTGGAAAACTGCTGATGATTCAATCTTAACTGAATATTGATAATTTGCACAAGATTTAAAAAAGACTGAAAAGTGGATTTTCAAACAAATTTGATTTTTAAATGTAGTTTAGTGAGAGGGCTGCATGTGAGCCAATGAAAGAGGTTGTCTCGTGTCCTGTCATAGGCTGGCTGCATCAGAGATTAGACACTTTAATCTGATGTATAAATACCCTGCAGCTTGGATGTGCAGCCTGCAGGCGAGAGGGGGAAAAAAGGATAGATAAAGGCAAAATTAAAACAGTGATTCTGAGAAAAACTACAGTTTGCATTTTTGATGCATTGAAGGTGAAGTAATAGTAACCAAGCTGAGCTCCAAATACCAGAAGAAAACTGTATCTACTCCAGTGACTCCTGATCCTTACACTGCAATCAGCTCGCTGGATAACTTTAATCAGATTTGTTAGCCTGGCACGGATGTCTCGGCTAAACAGAAAAAAAGGGCTGAGTGTGTGTTTCTGTGTGAATTCTCTCTTTTGGTTATGAAACTGCAGTGTTATCGGAGAGTTGTATGTAAATAAATCCTGCTGCTTTTCCTCTGGTGGACGTAGTACGGGGCAGGAAATCCTGAAAAGACTGTGTTTTCTTTGTGTGTGTGCATGTTCTTAAAGTCCTGCTGATGCTTTGTCAAACTTCTAGTAAGAAAAAAAATCATCCCCCTATCTCCCTGCTATCAACTTCCTGCTAATCCTTATTAGGTGTTGTTCCTATGTGGGTCGTCGTGGCAATGGGCCCCAGGCCATCTCCATAGGGAAGAACTGCGACAAGTTTGGCATCGTGGTGCACGAACTGGGTCACGTCATTGGCTTCTGGCATGAGCACACGCGGCCTGACCGTGACGATCATGTGACCATCATCAGGGATAACATCCAGCCAGGTGAGACTCAGTACCCATAATGCATTTTGGTCTCTGTTAGAATCTTTCATGGTTGCTTTTCTCTAGCTGGAAACAAGTAAGGAGAAGTTGTGTGCCATATTTTCAAATTCACACTCTCTCCAGGACCTGTGTTAGTGTGAAAGAGGGTTTTAATGACTGTGAATCACCTAAAGCCCCCAACTATCCAACTCCATCACAGTCTTTTTCACAACAATACAATCTGACAGGTGTTTAATCGAATGAAGAGCACCTGTATTTATCTGAAAAATATTACAACTCTGAACTACACTGCTACAGGAAACTAACTAGATGTCCTTAAATGGCTTCAGTTATTCAGTTATAAATAGATATACATTAGAGTTGCACAACAGTTGAACTTTAGTTGTGATGATGATTTTGACCTTTCTACAATAAAAAAAAAAAAAACACAGTTGTTGGTGGTTATTTAAGTTTTGAATATGTGTCCTGTCCACAGAAAACTCTGTCATTGTCTGCTTAAAATATAAAAAAAATACATTATCCTGTTTGCACCACATCTGGTTATATATCACATTTTGTGAATGTGTGTGATTTCCAGGCCAGGAGTATAACTTTCTCAAGATGGAGCCGGGGGAGGTCAACTCTCTGGGGGAGCCGTACGATTTTGACAGCATTATGCACTACGCCAGGAACACCTTCTCACGGTAACCACCGGCACAATCACATCTCAAGACCTTTGTTGAGTTTACTAAACAGATCAGTCACATGAGCTGCCAAAACAGATTTTTCTCATTTTCAAAGTCTGCTCTGTAATGCTGTGAAACAAAGACCCTGATGTTTTTTATTGTCTCTTTATGTAGATGCATTTATTTAATGTCCTGAGGGCAGTTGTTGTGATCGCTACAGCATTCCTTGACACACAAAGGCCAAGACGGGGCTTGGTGCTTCATATTAAAGAAACCATAGAGAGGGACTGCAGCTGAAGCCCAGTTCAGATCAAAGGTCTAGAAAGCAACAAGAATATTTATAATGATGATGGGTAAAGTTACAACTGTGTAAACTAAGATGTCTCAGATTAAATCAGGCTGGCTGATGGTGCTGCATGCAGTTCGGTTTGTCAAATCCTCAATAGCTGGTTTTGGGACATCACAAGCAGATAAATGGGAAATGGAAATCTTTGTTTTGAAAGGCTAAACAGCAACAAATATTAGAAAATAATAGTTTGTAGGGAGATAAAGTCATGCTGAATTTTACTTTTTTTAATATTCTTTTCACATGAAAACTTCATCCTGATAGACTCCTGTACCCTCTATCAGCTGCACATGTAAGCAGGATGCACTGCACTATACTAGCTAATGCACAAGAAGTTTAAGGTTGCAGCGGCTAAATTTGTTTGCGTTAAAAGTATGTTTTTGCACATATTTTAGTTATAACAAAACTGAGCTTGCAAGACATTTTGGGGGTTATATAGCCGTGAAATTGCACTGTTATGCTACAAGCGTGATGACAAGAAGAGGGTATGAAGCATCTATATTAGGGGGAATTCCTGATGAATCACTATCATGCTGGAATCATGCAAGCTAATGTTTCACAGTGTCATGATGATTTAGATACAGAGCAGAGCATATTAGAAAGAAAAAGTAAACTGTAAACTGTGGAGAGAACAAGAGAGGGATTACGTGTGCTTTCTTATAGATAAATAGGTTAGTTGGTAGGTAGGTAGCGTTGATCCCAAACTCTAAATTGTGGTGTTGCTGCAGCTAGTTATTAAAGCAGCAGAAGAATAGACACCATAAATAGACACTCATAATTATTTAGATGCATATATACAAACCACATTACAAATAAATTGTTCAATAAAATGAATCAAAACAAGCATAAGAATTACAATAAAAACCTGTAAGCACTGGGTCTATTAATATAGGTATAAACTAGAATGTAAACATGTATTGCTTGGAGGTAGAGGTGTAAATGTGCAAAAATATGTGAAAACACTGATCACAGTCTCTTTGATTAACCAGAAATGGTGCATGCATAGCAGTGATAGACATTCAAAGTTTAAGTACAGTGTGCAGGAATATTATTAAATATTATCAACCAATAAAAAGCAGTAACACACGTATAAAGTGATTTGAATGTTTATGATGAAATGTGCATATTCAACAGAGCAGGTGAGAGCAGTTTTAATGAAACAGAGACTGCCAGGGTGGTAATTCTGTGTGCATGCGCTGGCATGTGCACATCATTGAATGTGCAGCACAGTCCTTCTTACAGAGACAGATTGAGTGTGCAGCAACACTTTAAATTGAGTGACTGTGTGTGTCATTGGTATAGAAACAGTATATTGGCTCCTCCTGGTGTGAACCGGTAGTTTCTCAGAGTGTTGCGGAGTGACCCACTGCAAGCAAATTGTGGGTTTCAATTAATCTCGTGGCAAATATTTTGCTCGAAAAGACCTTTAGAGACATACGGAGCTTAATAATTCAGCAAACGTGAGCAGGCACAACTAGGGGCTGATGGTATGCTATATTGGGGCAACTGTGGCTCTCTAGGTAGAGGTTTTCCCGCAAACTTGTAGGTTCAATACCCAGCTCCTGCTGTCAAATGTTGCCTCGTGCAAACTAGACTTTCTCTGCAACAAAGTTGATAAACAGAGTTTGGATATAACACGACATGACAGGATAGAATATGATATTGAACAATTTTTTATCTTTGGGAAAAAATGTGGGCTGCACAGTGGAGCAGGGGTTAGCGCTGTTGCCTCACAGCAAGAAGGTCCCTGGTTTGCTTCCTGGTCAGGGCCTTTCTGTGCAGAGTTTGCATGTTCTCCCTGTACATGCATGGGTTCTTTCCGGGTACTCCCGCTTCTTCCCACCACCAAAAACATGCTCATTAGGTTAATTGGTGACTCTAAATTGGCCGTAGGTGTTAATGTGAGCGTGCCTGGTTGTCTCTATATGTCACCCCTGTGATTGACTGGTGACTAGTACAGGGTGTGCCCCGCCTCTCGCCCAATGACAGCTGAGATAGGCTCCAGCCCCCCGTGACCCCGAATGGGATAAGCGGTATAGAAAACGGATGGATGGAAAGAAAATATGTCTTGGACTCTGCTGATTCACACATCAAGCTAACAGCACATATGACACATTACCCACACTGCACAGGATCTGCATAGAGTATCAGCTTTCATACATTTGCTTTGGGAGAAACTGGAAATAATTACTTAGCAATAGAATTGACACATTTTTCAGAGCACTTTTTAAACCCCTTATGAAGTGTGTTGTACAAACAAAGTAACAGTAAAACACAACTTTTTTTTGCATCATTTAATCTAATTCCACGTTTTCGGCTTCTGTGATAGCCTCTATTACAAGAGGAAATGGTCTCCAACTCACTTTATATCCCAGGCCTGAAACAAGCAGATAACTGCTCCTATAACTCCCTCAGCTGTAACTAAGAATTGTGCAGAAAACAGAAAACATTTGTGGGGCACTCAGGTCACACTGCTCTCAGGACATAACTTATATCAAGTTGTTATGAGGATAAACGTATGTATGTTGAAATCCTTTATTTGATTTCCTGGAAATCAGAATGAGACATGTGTTAATTCTCTTTTCCTCTGCAGGGGGATGTTCCTCGACACCATCCTTCCATCCAGAGATGAAAATGGGGTTCGGCCTGCTATTGGCCAGAGGACCAGGCTCAGTAAAGGAGACATTGCACAGGCAAGGAAGCTGTATAGATGTCCAGGTACTGATATAATTACTATGAAACCACAGTGTGTATTTACATGTGCGTGTGCTAGTGGAACGGAAGATGACATCTGTTTATCTGCTGTAAAATTTGCCCATCCCTGAACTCTCAAAGGCTCAGAGGTGAAATTGAGTAATATGTTTTTCCATGTGAAGCTTTCTTCTCTGTTTTCAGATCTCACACACATAAAATTACACACACTTTTACTTAGTTAGTGCACACACCCGTGCTGCTCTGGCTGTCACTTGTGTCCCTGTTGTACATCTCTGACATGATCTGGATCGTGCAGTGTTGTTGCAAAGATTTGTAACTGCAAACGCTACCACCCCTTTCTGGCACACACTAACAGCTCCAAAGAAGAGTTTGCACTTTAGGTCATCATGTGTACATAATTTTATCCTCAGAGACAAACAGATTAGATAATGTCACCTTTTTGGTCTGTTTAAAATCACCCAAATCTCTTTTTCAACATGTTTTTGTAGGTGTAGTTATTTTTTTAGCATAATTTGCCTGTTAAAATACCATTTATCTGGGGGAAAAGGGCATTTTTCCTTCATTAACAACAATAAAACTGTTTTTAATATGTTTCTGCTGCTTATCTAATTATAATTTCATTTTGAAGCTGGAGCCAGAGCACCACTGCGTTTGCATGTCCCAGCTGGAAATAGACACAATTTCAACCTTATAAGGTCACATTTGAGTGATACCATATTCACTGACAGATGAACAGAGCCCCAGGGCATTGTGGGGGAAAGCAGCATGAATGATGGGATAGGAGGGGCACATTTGGCTAACCTCCTTTTGCAAGGGAGCAATGGCGTAAAACTCAGAATGAAGAATAAAGAGAACACTGTTGTCTAAGCATTTTTCCACTAATCCATCTAAAGCTGTAACTCTTTTTCTTTACTGTTGTCATCAGTGTGATAAAGTAGAGTCTCTGAATGTAGCTGTAAATAACTCTTCTTCTCTGAAATTCTGTTTAGCTGTGATTGGACGTCATATATTCAAACACAAACTTATCTAAGCTGATTTATGATACAGACTGTTTAAGGCTGCTTGTCCATGGCTGTCTTTTTTTGCGCTGGCAGCACTCAGAACCTCAATTCCAGAGTACTTCTTTTCTAGCGCTTATTGTTTCTACATAACAAAAATTGTTCCCTCAGTCCCGGTAGAATCTGTAGCATTTTAAAATAGATCCATGTGCTTCCGGATTTCAAGGAAATATCACACAAAAAACATGAAAACAATGTAAAGGAATCCCGTCCTGACACAGGCAGCAGCTGCAGACCTGAAAACTACCCTTGAAAACGGATGAAGAAAGACAGATTGGTTTCTCTCCTGCTAATTGTCAGAAGTCCCGCCCCCTGCTTGGGTTTGATTGGCAAGAGAAGGAGAAGTGAAGATGACAAGCACAGCGTTTTCCAAAGGTTAAACAATGTTCAACAGAGAGTGCTTTAAGCACGGTGACAAAGAGTAGCTGATGCTGAGTACACTCTCTCTGCCCAGTGCGCTGAGCGCTCAGAATGCAGGACTACATTGGTTTTCAATTAAAAATAAGTGCTGCCAGCACTAAAAGACAGCCATTACATGTCTATGGCATGGGATATGTATCACATCCATTTGGGTAGCAGCCCATAGGGGGAGTTTTGGAAGGACAGAACTTTTCAGAACACACTCGGGAGGTGATTGGATGAAAGTTCTGTCAGTCACTTTCATTATAAGTCAGTGAAAGTGATAAAACATAATATTGTGGGCATCCTCTGTCCTGGGATAGCTCCATGTTGCGAACTCAACAGACAAGAGAGTTACTGTTGTTCATGATAATTATACTCCAGTCAAAGCTGGGCAGAAGAAGAGCAAAAAAAAAAACATCTTTTCCCCCAACAAAAGCTTTTAGTGCTGTTCTTCATTTCTCTTTTTTAGATAAAGAAATGTTCATCCAGTTCTGATGAATGTATATTTATCATCCACACTAATCTCCTCACTGGCAGCTAGGGATGTAAGGATACACTCAACCCCAATACAATTTGAAACCTGATTTTTCTTTAAATAAAACAGTTTCTGTTTTGTTTTTTCAAAAAGAATTCTTTTTCAATTTTTAGCTTTACTTTCTGATTCAAAACCCCAAACCTGCACATTTTTCATATTTAGGGCCTTGAAAAAAATGAGAATCTCTGCTGAAGTTATCTATAAAATAGGAAAATTGCATTTGAAACAATTCCTAAATAAAATCAATACAGCATATTAAAAGGTAATTCCTTTTTAATTCCCATTAAATAGCACTAGTGAAGCTTATTTTCCTGAGTTTTCTTCACACCACTGGAATGGACAGCTCCACTTCACAGTGCATTGCTACATCGATGATTTGCTTGTGTGGAGGAAGTTCCAGTAGTTTCTGTGTGAGTGCGAGTACAGTGGTGGCTGCTTATCTCTGATGAAAGGAAGCTGCAACTCACCTCACTGTCACTGTCCTGTATTGATTTAAATATAGATTTTTAGCCGATTAAGACCATGTCCTTACATCCCCCCTGGCAGCCATTGTTTACAAGTTTGCTGTCTAGCTAAAACCATGCCCATAGCTACTGCCTAATTCTCATTAAATGTCCTTGATTGGTTCAGCCATTCTCTGACAGGGAACAAGTGTTACAGATTGAAGCTTTGCAAAATGGCCCCTCCTGTTGACAGACAAGGAAAATGGCCAATCTATCAACTTTGCAGCTTTTAACAGGCAAATCTGAAATAAGCCAAATAAGATATAAAATGCAGCAACTTCTGGTGCTGAAAAATTAAGTCCATGCAGAAGTGCAGACAAACTGTGGTTCCTGGAAACATCCTGAGACTGGCTGCAGAAGCAGCAGACATTAAATATACACACCATGTCAGATAGAGATTATTTACAACAGAAACAGACATGGTTACAACCTAGTTCAAAATGAGGTTTTTGTTGGAATTGTTCATGTTTATGTGCACACATTGTTCAGGAGTGAATTTTATTAGAACTCATCTGCTTTTGTTTTAAGAAGGATACGGGTTGTGCATTATTAAAGGTTCTGCTGCAAACCAGCACAGTGTAGCCGTCTGTCAGAAGGGTTTAAACCCACCTCGACTCCACCTCTTTGTTTGTTATTAGGCTGACTATAAGTTACTTTGAGTCACTGTTGGCTTCAGATTCAGTAACAAAATAAGCAACGACACTCAGACTTGAAACTTTACTGTTTATGATCATGAATAAATGTCGTAAAAGTTTCCATCAGAGCAGATTTAGTGTCACATAAATAACCTCTGGTAGACAGTGGATAGATCTGTTGTTCTGACAGAGTATGCTGTGTATTTGATTAGTAAATTGGCAGTGAAAGATCAAGAATAATGCTACATATGAAAGCCATATGTTTTTTGGAAATGCAGTGATCCTAAGTATCAGTAAACATCTGAGAGGTTTATGCTCAACAGCAGGACTCGCCACAAAAATGTGACTCCCTCTGTGTGTTTGTGTGCTGCAGCATGCGGAGAGACACTCCAAGAGTCAACAGGCAACTTCTCGTCTCCTGGTTACCCCAACGGATACCCTTCATACACACACTGTGTCTGGAGAATATCTGTTACACCTGGAGAAAAGGTATGCACACAGACAGAGAGCCCTGCAGTGCAGGTAATATGGATGTGATAACAATAAGGAAGTGCTGACAGGATGTCTGCATAGTGAGCATATCCAAACACTTCAGGTATCTGACCTCTTTAGCTCTCTGAAATGAAAATGTGTTTTTAAATGCACTCTCTCCACAGATTGTCCTGAACTTCACCACCATGGATCTGTATAAAAGCAGTCTGTGTTGGTACGACTACATAGAGGTTCGGGATGGATACTGGAGGAAAGCTCCACTCCTCGGTAAGAAGATGGGGCAGTCAGCCAGGGGTGTACTCAAAGGGGCTAGAATGTAGCTGTGCTGCGTTTTCCATTGTCCAAAGTTGGGAAAGGTCCCAAAATGATCTGTATCATCCCACTTTTTTGGCACCGGTCTGCTGAGGTAGCAAGCATACCTAACACACCCTAAAGAGTGGAGCTAGACTCCCTGCAGTATGTTGGCTGGTTCAAAGAATGTTCACTTCCTATTTAACAGCAATAGTCATCACAGAAAGCCACGTTTTTACTGAGCTGAGAAGCTTTTCTCCCTAATTTTATAATTAACGCGCTTGGAAAAAGGGACTAAATTAACCTTGTGGGGCACTGGTTAGATTCAAACTCAACTTTATTTATAAAGCATGTTTCATACATACAAGCCAGGTCTCCCTTGAAAAAGAGATCTTTGATCTCAATGGAACTAACCTGGTTAAATAAAGGTTAAAAAAGCCTAAAAGGCATCACATAGACTGGACATACAAATAAAACAGAAGTTTACCACAATGGGCATGCAGATGGCCTAGCAGCCCGTGGCCCTTTGCCCCATGTCTTTCCCCACTCTCTCTCCCATTTCCGATTCTATCCACTGTCCTCCTCTATCAGTTAAAGGCATGAAAAGCCCAAAAATAAATCTCAAAAAAAAAAAAAAAAAAATTACAACAATAGATAAAACCTTAAAAAGGTGTAAGTAATGAAATAATTAAGAAATAAAAGATATAAAATTTAGATAATGACAGAAAAAATTTGATGAAATAAATGAGGATAGAACAAAACAAAATGTTTAAAAGGTTCTAAATCAGGATAATCAGGGTATACATTAAATTTTACGAAAGGTAGAAAAGCTGTGATGTGAAAACAATTTAACATCAGACAAAGTTTGTAAAACAAAACTTCAAATTAAAAGTCAGAATAAAAAGATCCATCCCTAGTTTAGTTTACAAATACCCACAGAGCTCATCATTTTGATGTCCAGAGGCATTCAGTTTCAAAGTTTTGGTGCATTAAAACAGAAAGCTCTCTCCCCAGTGCTTGTGCGGGTCAAATGACAGGTGTTTTAAAGACAACTTGATTCAAGACAGCAAGTTATTAGCAGTAGTGATGTGTCAGTTACAAATGAGTTGATTCTTAGAGGCGGTTCTTGTATGCAGACAAAAGGACCCAGCTCTCATAAAAGAGCTGGTTTCCTTTTTCCTATTTTTGCTCTTTTTATTAACATACAAAGTCAAAATCGTACCAATTGGGGAGCCTAAAGTCCATCTCTCATTATGGAGCTGAGCTGAATGATCCTTAATCGCTAAAAGAGCTGGAATTCCCATTACTGTGAGCAAAGCCAGATGGACATTGGCTGTGTACCAAACTATGCTAAACTGTACTCAACTAAACTGGACTGTTTAGAAGCACACCTTTAGTGAATTTGTTACACTTTGTAAACTCTCATGACATGTATGCGTCTGACTTTGTAAGCTCTTTATTTCTGATCAAACTCATCTAACATTAAATGATGACAGGGCTGTCCATAGCATGAAAACAACTCCAGATAAATCTTTTCTTTTAGATGTATGATTATAAAAGAATCCTCATTTCTGTGGTGTTTTCCAAACCACAAGTAAAGCAACATCAGAAGGGAACAGTTCAATATCTGTCCACAAGAGAAGCTCTATTCTAACTTAAACTGAATATATAATGTAAAACATGACTGCAAAATACACACACACAAAATCCTGATCAACACAGCCAGAAAAGTTGTGTTGTTTGAGAATCAGAGGCTATTTCCTGTCCCGTTTATTGTCCTCTTTTATGAATACTGCAATGCAGATGAATTGATGTTGAGTTGAGTAGAATTTTACATTGAAAAGACAATGAACCAAGCTGCAGTCTCTCCTCTTTTTCTCTGAAGAAATCAGTAACTAACTAGTAAAATATATCCTTATGGGTTTCTTCTTGCATCTTCACACAAAAACTACAGCCACTGTCCTTTTTCCTGATCTGACAACATAACTGAACCACGTGATAGAAATCTGTCCTTAAGCAACATAGTCTGAATCTGTGTAGATGCTTGTATTTAGTCATTTCTGTTATTGGTTGGTGCAGATGGCTCTGGAGACTTTTCACACTAACAGTACCACATAATGAAGGCTACTAGTGTAAATACAGATAATGAATCGCACTGCTACATAAGCTGTAGTCTGTTTTTGGGCCTCTCTAAAGGTTCTGTTGCACTCAGCAAAAACCCACAACAAGCATTTTCTGTAAAGCTGTGTAGCTCTTTAGGTCCCATTTGTTTATTTCCATTGAGAGTTTACACCTTTACTAGCCATGATACGGTTGATGAGCTCTCAGTCGGTGGTGATTATAGTGATATTGGCTTGATTATGGAGTTATGGTCAATATAATTTGGTGTTTTTGTCAAAAAAAAACTGTTTCATGTCAAAGATTTCTTAGAAAATACTGTCAATCATGCAAAAATGTTAGTCAAAATAAGTGACTGCATAAATATTCACCCTCTTTTATAGTCACTGAGCTAATTCAACAGTGGTCCAGCCAACATGTGGTAGTATTATCACAGTTGATGAAATGGTGATCACCAGAGTGCAGTGAATGTGTCTAAAGTGATAGTAATTTCAAGACACGTGTCTGGAAGGTCCAGTTGCTGGTTAATCAGTGTTTTTGGCTACCATTACACCATGAAGACAAAAGAACACTCCAAGCAACTCAGAGAAAATGTTATTGAAAAGTACAAGTCAGGGGAGGGATTAAAAAAAATTTCAAGGGCGCTGAACATCCCCTGGAGTTTAGTCAAATCCATCATCAAGAAACAAAAGGAATATGGCACATGTGTAAATCTGCCTAGATCAGTCCGTCCTCACAAACTGAGTGACCATGCAAGAAGGAGACTCATGCGAGAGCCCAACATGACACCTAGGACTACTCTGAAGGAGTTACAAGCTTCAGCAGCTGAGATGGGAGAGACTCTGCATACAACAGCTGTTCCCCGCGTTCTTCACCAGCTCATCAGTTCATCAAAAGGCGAGACTCCATGGGAGACTCCATGGTCAAGTGGAAGAAAGAGCTTTGGTCTGATGAGACCAAAATAGTGCTTTTTGACCATCAGACAAGATGCTATGTTTGGCACTGCACATCACCACAAACACCATCATTCTGTGGGGATGCTTCTCAGAAACCAAACTTGGAAGGCTTGTAAAAGTGGAGGGTAAAATGAATGCAGCAAAATATAGGAAATTTGTAGAGGACAATCTTACTCAATCTACAAGTGAACTACAGCTTGAAAAAGATTTATTTTCCAGCAAGACAATGACCTGAAGCACACAGCGAAAGCTACACAGAGATGGTTTAAAGAGACCTATCCACATAGACTCAGTGCTGTGATAGCAGCCAAAGGTGCATCTACTAAATTCTGATTTAAAAGGTTTTTTTCTGTTAAAATGATCTGATGAAGGAGAAAAAAATACTAAAAAGTAGGTCCACCCCCTGCTAGTCTATCCTGCTTTGCTATATTTGCTTCACACAATAAGCAATGAATTTGGTTGAATTTCCATGAGTGTCAGTCTTTGTGCAATGTCTGATGATGGTGGCTGCGTTTACTATCATAGCAGTGCATGTCTCGTCACCTTATAGAGATGTATTGGTCACACTGTTTTAAAGCCACCCAACTTTTTTGATGGGAAAAAAGATAATAAAAGTGCATCTTATGCACGAGATTTTATAGTATTCAAATATTTAGGGATGCCAATGATGCTCTACTTTGAAATAATACCATTTAAAGCTTTTATGTCAATGTCTCATGCACATATCTGACATCAAATGATCATATTGTAATCAAATAAAGGATCAGGAGACGATGCAAGTTCGGTTTCTTATGGGGTTTTGTTTGTGTGTGTGTTTTAACAGGCAGGTTTTGTGGTGATAAAGTCCCTGATGTATTGATCTCCACTGACAGCAGGATGTGGATTGAGTTCCGTAGCAGCAGTAACTGGGTGGGAAAAGGCTTCGCTGCTATTTATGAAGGTAACTCCTCTGCCTGAAAATCACACAACCGTCAAATAAGATAAAAAATACATTTAAAAAAATAGAAATACTCTTTCTTTCTGTCTGTTCTTTTTAGCGATCTGTGGAGGTGAAATCACCAAGGACTCAGGACAGATTCAGTCTCCAAACTACCCCGACGACTACAGACCATCCAAAGAGTGTGTGTGGAGGATCACCGTGTCCGAGGGCTACAACGTCGGACTCAGCTTCCAAGCTTTTGAGGTGACTCACTGCGTGTTTGCGAGCTCATGTTTGTGGGTGTGTGTTTCTCTCTCTTTCACCCCCTCTGTCCGTGTGTGTGTGCTCAGGAATGTCTGGGTCAAATTTCACGCTCTTATAGCTCCTAGGAAGTTAATAATTGTGGTGTTGTGTGTACTGAGGGGGGTACGTGTGTGGGTGTCCAGAGACGCAGGGCAGTTGAGGATTAGTTAGAATGCAATAAAAATGTCAGTGTGCTAAACGACTCAATCTGTCTCTAACCAACTTCACACAAGTGAGGTCAAAGTTTCCCAACACACAGGAGCCAAGATCAACCTCGTTTAAAATCAGTCAGTCTACAGCTGTGTTTGAGGTTTTTCTGTCTCATTAACATTATCAAAAATAGTACTTTTTAAAGATAAGATATGGTCTTTAGCTGATTCAGAGCTGTAAACGAAACAAAAATCACAGGATTAACTCACAATAGGATACATTACAATTCTAGGCCAACAATAAACATGATCAATGATCCTGCTCTTATTGATTTATTGCAAGACAATAATACATCAAAATGTCTGATTAAATGAAGAATACAGCCCCTTAAAAGATAAAGTGCAGCATTCATTATCTATTCACTGGAGGCTGATATCAGTTTCACCTTTCATCACGTTCACCCACAGTTTCCACAAGGTCTGTCTGTGCCGTGTTCAATTGT
The DNA here is from genome assembly GCF_018320785.1 of Cheilinus undulatus. Lineage (NCBI taxonomy): Eukaryota > Metazoa > Chordata > Actinopteri > Labriformes > Labridae > Cheilinus > Cheilinus undulatus. The sequence continues at coordinate 41,730,089 of NC_054868.1, forward strand.
GCAAACCACTCCAAAAATTGTGCCCTTTCTAGTCCATGCTTGTGCCTGCACCATGATATATTTCCAGTGCATGCTAGAAGTATCAGTCTGCTCTGTTCAAGACAGGTTCCAAGTTCAAGATAAGTCCAAATTATGCTGTATCAAGTTTTTCAGATACACTATATGGACAAAAATATTTGACCACACCTATCAATGCAGTCTCTATTTACAAACATTTGTGATACTAAATTGGTGGTTCTGAAGAGCTCAGTGACTTCAAGGATGGTACTGTGATGGATGCTACCTTTGCAGTAAGACTGTTTGTGAAATTATATCCCTGCTGGATATTCCATTGTCAACTGTAGTTGATATTATTAGAAAGTGGAAGCATTTAGGAACAACAGCAACTCAGCCATGAAGTGAAGACCACGTAAATTCACATAGAGGGTTCAACGACTGCTAAGGTGCATGATCAGTGAATGTTGCCAGCAGTCTGTTGAGCCCGTAGCTGAAGAGTTCTGTACTTCCTCGGGCATCAGTGTCAGCACAAAAACTGTGCAACTGGAGCTTCATGGAATGGGTTTCCATGTCCGAGCAGCTGCATGCAAGCCTCACATCACCAAATCCAATGCCAACTGTCAGATGGAGTGGTGTAAAGCACACTGACACTGGACTGTGGAGCAGTGGAAACATGTTTGGTAGAGTGAAATGTCACGCTTCTCTGTTTGGCAGTCAGATTGGTGGGTCTGGGTTTGGCGGATAAGCGGACAACTTTGCCTGCCTGACTACATTGTGCCAACTGTGAAGTTGGTGGAGGAGGGATAATGGTATGGGGCTGATTTTCAGGGTTTGGATTAGGCCCCTTTTCTTCAGTGAATTCCAATCTTAATGCTTAAGCATAACAAGACATTTTAAATAATGCTATGCTTCCAAATTTGTGGCAGCAGTCTAGGAAAGGCCTTTTTCTACTCCAACATGACTGTGCCTCGATGTACAAAGCAAGGACTATAAAGATATGGTTTGATTAGTTCAGTGTGTAAGAACTTGACTGGCCTGCACAGAGCCCTCACCTCAACACCATCAAGCACCTTTAGGATGAACTGGAATGGAGAATGTGAGCCAGGCCCATTTCCCACAAAAACACTCAAAAATTTTGTGGAAAGGCTTCCAAGAAGAGTGGAGGCTGTAATAGACCAACTCCATATCAAAGTACATGTATTTGAATACAATATCATCACAGTCCCTGTTGGTGGAATGATGAGGTGTCCAAATACTTTTGTCCATATAGTGTATATTGAACATATTTCTGAGGGAAATGCAGGGTAAGACAATGCTGTTTAGATGCCAGGTCTTCACAGGTTTTATTATGTTTTATTTTCATTAGAACCCAATGGAATTTTATAATTCTGGTAAAATATTAGATATGAATTTTGGTCTATCCTGCCCATCTACCCTTAACTTGCATAAAAAATTTAGGCTGACATAATGTCAAAATAAAGATAAGAACTCCTCACAGTCTGATATGCTTAGTATGTTTATGCGGGCACAGGTTGCAGGATCAGTTCTCTGTCAAGGTGCTTGTTGGTGCATGCCCCCCCATTCTTTCTCCTCATGTTTCCTGTCTCTCTTCTGCTGTCCTGCCTAGAAAAAGGGCAAAAACCCCAAATAATTATAAAAAAAACCTGTTTCATTTTAACGGTAAAGCAGCAAATTAAGTCGATGAAACTAAACTGGTCATGTTGCTGCCACATTAAGATTTAAACGTGTTTGGAGGAATGCAGATATTGCCACAGGTGTCATGTAGCTTACTTTATGCTTAATTGAACCAATGTTTTTGTAGATCGAGAGACATGACAGCTGTGCCTACGACTACCTTGAGGTCAGAGACGGCCCTCTAGAGACAAGCCCACTGATTGGTCGATTTTGTGGCTATGACAAACCCGAGGATGTGCGTTCCACTTCTCACACCTTGTGGATGAAGTTTGTCTCAGACGGGACGGTCAACAAGGCCGGCTTTGCTGCAAACTTCTTCAAAGGTCTGCTTGTGCTGATTCAGTTTCCTTACCCAATTTTTTCCAGAACTTGTTTTCATTTGCATGTGCCTAAACTCTGACGCGCATGTTTTCCAGAGGAGGATGAGTGTGCCAAGCCAGACAATGGTGGATGTGAACAGAGGTGTGTAAACACTCTCGGCAGCTTCAAGTGTGCCTGTGACCCCGGCTATGAGCTAGCTCCTGACAAGAAGAGCTGTGAAGGTAAGTATGTGTTGTTTGTGCATTCCTTTGTACCGAGCTGTGTGTTTCTGTAGGATATGACTCTTACTCATCAGAAAAAAAAACATCCGAACAGCCTCCATCAACAGGAAAAAAACATCCCTCTGAGACAGAGCTGCATGCCTCGACCCAATCCCATAAATGCTCTGATGGTTTTACTGAAACAGCTGAACAAACTACTCCTGACACATCCAAAGTGTGGTTTGGATGGGGATTTTTGACATAATTCTTTTTTGGGAAATTCCAATAACTGTATGTGTGGAAAAAAAAGATCAGGAAGGGGGATTTTTATATTGTAGGTACATGAAAGTGACTTTTGGGACTCATTTTTGGGAGGAGTTTTGCCATAACCTTCTCAAAAAAGAAAAAACTGAAGAAATGCTGAGCTGAACAAGGGTAGCTTAAACAATACCAAACAGAGAAAACATCTGGTGAACTTTGCACATATTTTTGTGTTGTCTCAGTGACGTGATCAGCTTGAATTTAACAAACAGGTAGTGACGACTTCCCAAACATATTTCACTTTTCCTTTGAGCTGTGTCTGGTTCCTCTACGGCAAATATTCCCATTGGCATCATAAGTAAAAACAGAGTTTGCAGACGATGACGGACCTGTTTGTCCTTCGAATTCCATCCATAATAACAATGTCATATCAGAAATGTAATACTCATGACTAAAAATAAATACAGCTGTGCTTTTAAACAACAGAGCTTAAATCTCCATACTGCACTCAAAACAAGCCACTAAAACGTGACAGCTCTGACTTTACAGGTCGTAGAAGTTGTAGATATGATGTATAAAATGATACAGTTTTAGGCTTTTATCTATGTCTGATTTGTTTGTGTTTCTAGCTGCATGTGGCGGCCTTCTCTCAAAGCTGAACGGGACCATCAGCACTCCCGGCTGGCCTAAAGAGTATCCACCTAACAAGAACTGTGTGTGGCAGGTGGTCGCTCCCACTCAGTACCGCATCTCCATGCAGTTTGAGGCCTTTGAACTGGAAGGAAACGAGGTGTGCGCTGCAGTGCTGTCAGTCAATGATAGAGAAGGATGCTTACAGAAGTAGCCACTGTGAAGATGACTGTTAAACTTTATTTGTGCCTACAGGTGTGTAAATACGACTATGTGGAGGTACGGAGTGGCCTCTCCTCCGACTCAAAGCTGCATGGTAAATACTGTGGCACGGAGGTCCCTGAAGTCATCACGTCTCAGTACAACAACATGAGGATTGAGTTCAAGTCAGACAACACCGTCTCTAAGAAAGGCTTCAAGGCTCACTTCTTCTCAGGTAAGACAAACCTGTTACATCCATGCCTATGGGTGTTTATGTGTGTGGGTGTGTGTGTGTGTGTGTACTTGGGTGCAGGGATGGACAGAGATGTATAGAGAGGGAAGAAAATGCAGCAGCAGTGAAAAAAAGAGTCTCGAACACATTTCCATCCTTATTGAAAATGTTTTTGATTTGATTAACCTTCAGCAAGAGATGAGTTTGTTAAATAAAAATATGACTAAAAATCTTTAACAGCCTTTTTTCTATGAGGAAGACTAGACAAGAGTAGCCAAGTTTACTTTTTGTTAAAGAGACAGGAAAAGAGTCTAGTTTAATCTGTCAAAACATAATAAGACAGTCCGGCTGCAGGCGGTACATCTCTGATGGCCCCTCTCATAGACCGTCCTTCTCTAATAAGTCAGTTCAACATATTTCAGGTTTTTTTTTTTTTTCCATAACAACATTTCAAACATTACAGACTAAGAAACATTTTTTAAATAAACAGGAAAAAGAGCTTAATCCAGGATTATATTTTCTATACGTCTGTTTTAGAAGTAAATATGTGAACAGTGACTCATTTGCTTTAGCTAATGATAACATAGCTTCCCTAGCTACGTAATTAAGGTGCTACATAAGTTAATGTAACTAAGTTAGCTTTAGCAACATGACGCTTTGGAGAATATTGTTAATGCTAATGTAGCTACATAGGTAACACAGCTGTGTAGCTTACTTAGCTGCTTTTTGAGTTTAGCTTTATCTTCATTAGCTACATAGCTACATTATCCACATCGCTAACAGAACTACGTAAGTGATGTTTGCTGCATTAGAATGTTTTCATGCTTTCTGCTCCTGTGAGCAGACTATTTACTCAGCTTTATTTAACATTTTGTAATCAGGTTTTTGACTTTTAACTTCTGGTATCTGTACGCTTATGTTAACTCTTACCTTTACCCCAAACTGCGGTTTAATCCCCTCTCATGGGCCAATCTCACATGAACGGTCTGCAGCTGGACTCTTCTCGAACATAAGCAGACAGCGCGTTAATATGAATGTTTTAAATTTATATTAATTTTACAGCCTGGCCATTTAAGTTTAAAGAGAAAAAAAGTTTTGATTACAATTTGCAGGCGTTTATCAAGTAAAACAGGACAATAATGTTTCTTTTTGCCGACTAAAACTAGACTAAAAGTATAAATGTTAAAAATGACTAAGAAGTGACTAAATCCAATAAACATTTTAATCTTAACACTAAAACAAATTTGAAATAGCTGTCATATCTGCCATGTCTGTGTAAGTGGGCTCTATATTTTACAGCTGTTTCAGACGGAGTGTGTTGAAGCCATTACGGCTTCATTTCCATTAAGCTTGCATGTTAAGAAGTCAGAGCTTTCACAGTGCCTTACTGCATCTAATACACCTGATAGATGTGCCTCACATACTAAGAATTTAGAGAATAGAGGGCTTGCCTATTTTCCCACAAGTTGTTTGTGTCTCTTGCCAAACAGACAGGAAGATTATATATTGAGAGACATATTTATCTTGTTTTATCAGATAAGCATGTCCACATTGGTAGAATACATTTCAATGTGTTTCTTAATGAACCTGATAAAGGCCACAAGCTGAAAAGTATTGTTCTAATAAAGTTTTTCTCCAAACTTAAATTGTTTCAGGAGCTGTCTGTTCCCACTTCCCACATAGAATATATCGCAGGGAAGATAAGCGCTGTACAGTTACATCTCCTGTTTGTGCTTTTCAAAGTAAAAGCCTGGTTTGGTATTTATTGGAAGAAACCATACTGTAGATACACAAACAATGAACAAATTCACTTATATGTATATATATTGTGGTAAAACCTATGAAGGAAGTCAGGGCTGAAATAGAAGTGAGATGTAGCCCACATGTGGCTGGTATCAAAGCACGGGCACCGACATGCAAACATGCAACCAGTCTGAATGGGCCTTAGGAATTTTTGGTGCAGTGCTTTGTTGTCACAAAGCCACATTGTCTCACTGCTATTGAACAACACAACATATGGATTCCTCCAACTACAAAGCATTAATCGGCAATAGTGCACTACCTGTAGTGTGCAAGTGTATGTACAGCTAGGGTATGACTGGATTTGAATTTTACCTTTTAGATTAAAATGTATTCGACAAATTTTGAAAAAACGGAGCTATTCCTTTCTAAAGCCTCTTGTCAAGAGTAATAAAAAGTAAGTAAGATGAATTTTAGACTTATCCTATACAGGAAAGAGTATTGTAGGATTTCACATCAAAATGATAAAAACCTATCTTCTTGTAGAAGCTACAAACCCTGATTTTAAGTCTTCCCCCAGCCTTACTGTTTGTGGATTTGTGTTTGTCAGCTTGTAAGGTCAAATGTTTGTTAAATGATCCCTGTTTTTGTGCATACTCTTTGTTTCTCTGCCAGTGTACATGTCCTGTATGTGTCGTTCATGCTGTGCTCCTGAGCCTCCCTGCACCCATTCTGCGCTCTGCCCTCTCTCCCTCAGACAGGTTCACTCTGTGTCAGGAGCGAATGATTGTGTTTGAGTCATGCCAGGACATAAAGCGCGGCCGCTCCCCCTCTCGTGGCCATGTCAACAACAGGCCAGCAACCTCATCAAAGGTCAGAGGTAACATGGCCTCACAGTCAGCATCTCTGATTGGCTCTGAACTACCATGTGACAAGAGGAATGGATAGATCCTGTTTTTAACGTGGATCATTGTTTAATCCATTCTGCTTCAGAGGGAAACATGTGCTTTGTCCCAGTTCCATTTAACATACAAACAGTAATGTGTATCAACAAGGGAGGGTGGGACTGTGAGTGTATCTTTAATGGACTTCTACTGCATAATGATGTTTATAGAAATTTACAGAGGTGGGCACAGTTAATCAAAAATAAAACTTTAAAAGATTTAAACCAGCAGAAAAAGACATAAACCATAACAAACACTGGTCCTGGTCAAAATAAAAGGAAGTTAACATTGATGTTAATGCCAAAACTTTATATTTAATTTTTACAAAACTGCTTAAGTATGTTGGCATACTTCATTTAATCATAATTCTCCGCATTTGGAGGATTTTGTTAAGTCATTTAATTTGCCATTCATAGCTCTACTTTTCTCCCATGATCATAATACTTAAATAAAAACAGAAAATATCCCTATGTTTCAAGTCCAGTAAAAGATTTAGTCCAAACACATAATATGTACAAAGATCCATTGATTGCTTTAAATCTACAAACAGAGAAACTTTTTAATTTTCCAGTAGAGCTGGTAAACTTGCAAAGCCAATGAATCGGAACGATTCCATGTCTGCCATGAAGTGGACCCAATGCTTGCAAAGCTTGCAAATCTGAAAAATTTGTCCTGGTCAGAGAATGAAAGGACCAATTGGCACCATTTGAAGAGAACCAGGGAGTAGCCATGAGTGGGATTTAGTTGGTCTGCAAGTCAGTAAGAAAATCAGTGAAGAAATGAACATGGATCTACAGTAGCTATAGTTATAGTTTTGACACAACTGCACAACATTTCTTTGTTAAAAGAAGAGCAAAGAACTTACTGAAAGCTTTTCTTGGCAGAAAATATGTTTGTACTCTTGTGTTGACTGACGTCAGTAATCTCCCGTTTCCACATACAACAGCTGCGCCACCATCCAACAGCAAATTGCCCTTCAAAGCAAATCTAAGCAGTTCCACTGCCTTTGCTCCAGTCCGGCTCCAGCACGTCCCTGAAGTGCCATTCCGCTTTGTTGGAGATACACTGCAGGTCTATTTTGGGCGCTGGTTGCTGCTAAACCATGTCAATCCACATAGAGCAGACCGATCCAAACAGCTGAAATACATGCAAAGTGTACAGTCAACTTCAAAATAAAACACCATGCATGGACTCCTGAATGTAAATCATCCCTATATCAAAATTACATCTCATCCTTCAGCACAAGCAAAAGGTCATCAGGAGGGCAGTGGGTCACAGAGCTACAACAGCATCATTGACGAGGAAAAGTTTAACTTTTGTGGTGAAAAGCCACAGAATTTGACATGAAGCCACTGATTCTTTGCAGCAAACATGAACCTTTTAACTAAACAATATACTCATCCATGGCAGAAGCAATAAAATCGGGGAATCATGTGAAATGAATGGCAAATCAACCCCAAAAGGCAAAATGATCTGCTGTTGACATACTATTCCTACGTGGACTCACAGTTACCCTGTGATCTCCATGCTCTTGTCGCGAGCTGAAAAGGGTTGCGCTGTCGTGTACACCGCCCTAGACATGACACACTTCTAGTGTTCAAGGTAGCTCTCCTTCAGCCTGTGGAGCACAGAGCAGCCATGGTATGTGGAAATTATGGGTAAGAGTTTGCTTTACCAACTGGCTCCACTGATAGTGAACAATAACGGTAAGCTGTCAAGCTTAGGCTATGTACACTTTATTCCCTAATACGGTGCCTTCTACATCATATGTTTTGTTGCTCTAATTGGCCTGCAACAGACAGAAACTTGGACCCATCATCTTTTCAGATATTTTTGAAAAGTTCTGCCCTTCCCAAAGACAGAATATGGGTTGTTGCTCAGATGGATGTGAAATATATCCCCCATCAGAATGAAAAAAATCTTAATTTTTGTGCCTTGAAGTGTTTCGGTAATGTTAGAAGTTCACACTGTCTATATACAAGTTAAATTGAAATTCAGTTAATTTAAGTGAATACATATGTTGTATGGAAATGGGACACAACTATCATATTCCCTGTAAAACACAACAAATATCCCCCTCTCACCTCTCTTCAGGGATGGATTTGTTGGATGCTAACATTTGATATTAACATTTTTAAGAAGTTGTCCTGCAGAATAACTCCAAGTTTCTCTATTAGTGCTGTGAACTTTACAGTAACTAGAAGAGAAATGGAGAAACTGATCCAAAAGGTAACTTCGGTTTAACATTTCTGGCCTTTCTCCTCCTTCAGAGGGAGTAAAACCGTCAACTCAATATTTTCATCAAAGTTCGACTACCTTTAGGACATCTGGAACAACGACATTACTTAATCGGCCAGTGAAAACGTGTGTGAGTGTGTGATTAAAGTTGCTGTGTAAGTGTGTCTGCTGCTGTCAGAAGTTTCCAGTGATAGCTTTTGGATGGCAGAAATCCAGCAGCTTTAGGGAGGTCCCTCTGGCCTCCCACACACCACTAATCCATCTGAGAGTGCCCGTGTGTGTGCATGTGGACATTGTGTTGCTTGACCTAACGAAAGCTACGATGAACACAGTGTAGCATCCACTGCAAAGCTTCTTAGTCTGTGATAGGACAAGACTGAGCCCACAATAGCATCGTAATACCACCTCAGACACAGACTCACACACAGACACAAAGAGAGCGAGACACACAGGAGGATTTAGTGGTTTCATTAAAAGGAGATCTAGTTTGATTTAGCAGCTCTAGAGTAGAGGTGAGACTCTAATCTCACATCTCTTTATAGGAAATCACATCCCTTCTCTGTGTCCCACACTGTCCCTGTTATTCTATGTGGTCATCCTAAAATCTTCACCATCACTGTCTCCACCCAGAGAACCGCTCTCTTCCTGCACTGTTCAGCTTCACTAAGAGGCCTTTGTTAACTCCCAGACTCACTGAGGAGAAGCCATGTGTTTAGAAACAGCCACAAATTAAAGGATGAGGGAGACAAATGAGCAAGAAGCAAAAAAAAAAAAAAACCCCAGTTATGTTGCTGCATTTCTCTCTTTTAAGATGCATTTACCTCTTAACAAGCATCTGCTTGACAATGGGTTAGTTTTTATAAACTCACGATGTGCAGCCAAACATTGTTCAAGATTTCTGTAAAGTATAAGTAAGTATATTTGCTGAGATTCTTAGATTTCCAAAATACCAATTATGGCAGGCTACATTTTGGGCTATGCATTTTAAATTCTGAAAAAATCCTTTAGAAATGTTTGGACAATTATAGACAATACCAAGGGTTTGAATGTTTTATTTACTTATTGAGCTTCAAAGAAAACATGAACTGTAATGCAAATTAAATCACAAGTCAATGAGAAATAGGATTTTAATACCTTAAATGCTACTGAAGAAAAACAAAGAGATAAATTGGGAAGCTGTTGGTTGACTTGGCTTAGCTTAGCGTAGCATAAAGGCTGGAAACACTTACCCCAAATTCCTTAGATCCCTTTAAAAAAAGATTTATCAGAGCAGGAAGAAAAGTTTTAAAGCTGAGTACAGCAAGTACACTATATGGACAAAAGTATTTGTCCACCTGACGGTTACATCAACTCTAATGTACTTTACTTAAATTTGGGTCCCCATTTTGCAGCTACAACAGCTTCCATTCTTCTTAGAAGGGTAACCACGGATTTGTTTTGGATTTGGATTGTTTTATCTTAATCAGAAGATGCCACTGAGGTATGATGTTTTTGTTAATAAGGCTTAGTTAGGATATCATGCTCTCTCAGGTTATAACTTTTTTACTTTACTAAAGGTTAAGAGAGTTATATTGAGTTTGTCACCCAGTACCCCCTGGGGGGACCCTAGACATCTCAGGATAGGTTAAAGTTGTCAAAACTGTATTTGGACATAATGACTAATATCATGCTAAAACATGTATGAATAGTTTATTCAGTGGTCTTTAAATAAGAACACTTGTTTAAGGGCCTGTTCTGTTAGAAGTTATAATGAAAACAGTTCAAATTGATGTTCAGTTTTGGCAGCAGTGTCTCACTCACTTGGGTCCTAGGCAGGGCTTAAGTCTTTTAAGGTTCATGTAGGAGGACTGGAATGAAAAAAGGCTGCTTTAGAGTTCTAAGCCAATGATTTAAGATCCCTGATTGACGATTGTTTTGAGGACAACGTAGGCCAACTGAAACAACACTTGCTGAATATGTGACTTTTTTCCCCCCGATTTAAGATCTAAATTAGTGACATTCAGTGTGTTAGTATCCTCCAGCGTTCCTGTGCCATAAAGATGTAGGACATATGAAATAGCAAAGACAAAACTTATGCCATTTACTATTCAAAGAGTGAAATATTTCATAATCCTATTAATTTCTTCATGCTTTGAATCTGTGGCCCTACATTTTCCATTTATCCTGCTTGTACTTTGCAGTGTGGTGGTGGCCAACAAGAATATAAGTTTGTTATCTTTTAGCACATATGAAATAAAGTTAACAGTATCCAGTTTACATTACCCAAACTCAAAGACAGAAGCTCTTTTCACATTCCACCGTCTCTCCTCAGCTGTCTGGTCGGACACATCAGACAGATTTAGCTGCGGTGGTCTCGCCTGAGGAGATCACAGCTGATCTTTAAGCAGCTGTTATAGTCGGAGAGGTTTCAGAGCCAAGGCTTAGTTTGACCATGAACTAAAAGAGAAGGGCAGGGACAGAACCACACACAGACTTACACTCACTAACTTAACCCTTTGGATTATTCTGTTGCTATAAGTCTAATTTTTACTTTACTTTCTATCCTTTTTGTATGTTTTGTGATTGTGTTTTATAAGGTTGGGGCTGTAGAGGAATTTTTAAGCTGTGTTGGCTCTACTTCACATACAGCCAACTGTTGTTTTTGTTGCATCCCTTGTTAAGTCTCCAAACTTGCACAGCTTATAATTAGTTTACAATGATAATAGAAGAAATTCCCAGTTATACTTAAAACAATACCTCCATGATTCACAGAGATAAACAAAAACAGTCTCTTCATGTCCAGTCAGCATCTCCTTAAGTTATAAATACTTTGTGATTTTAAAGGAAAAATTACATTTATAATAGATTATCTAGTATAAATATATATGAGATGATTTTAGAAAGACTCAAGCTATTAGCACTGGACAAAAAAAATGGTACCCTTAGAACTACAGGTCTGTATGTAGGAGAAATAGAGATGCAGCATAAGAGCATTAGCAAAGTAAGCAAAAGTTATATTATTTTCATATTGGGTAGGTTTTTTCTTCAAATAGTCATAAAAATGATGTGGATGTCCATGCAGACAGCCAGAGGCTTTTTTGGATGTAACCCCACAATAGAGCTGACCAATATATTGTTTTTCAATCGTGATTACAACGTATGCATGCACTAAACTCACATCAAAGGTTATGCAATTTAGTAACCTGACCTGACTTGTTAGGTGGAAACCAAAGGTGCAAACCCATTTTCAACTGAGCGCCATTTGTGCAGCATTTGTGTCTCCACTGCATGTAAAAACATTTGAGCTACCTGGTAATCCTGATGCCATCACAGATACACCGCCTTGACACTCAAGGCAGACGCTCAGTTACCTAAGAGGGATCCTAAGTGTATTCAAGCTATCAGCAGCACATCATCCTGGTGTTCATTAGTGCTGGACCCACATCTACAGGCTGTTACTGGAACAGACAGGCCATATCGGCCTCTTTATAATGTGGTTGTTTACATTACAGCTGCAGGCATGTGCTGGGGTGTAAAAGTCACATGCAACACTTTAGTTAGCTGAGAAGTTCAGCTAATCATAGACACTAAACATGACTTTGAACATTGTTAGAAATTGGTTCATGACCTTTTTGTGGCAAATAAACAAAAATAAGGTTTATTTTTAAAATGTAAGAAGTGACATATGGCTCCATGGAGAGAGGGAAAAAGGTGCACCTTTTCTCCCTTCACCTTTTGTATTCCTCCGTTAGTGTGTCAGAGCTTCTGTCAGTGGACTGAGGTGTGCAATGAAGGTAGGAGTGAGTTTAGATTTAGAATATGAATGTGTAGTTGAAGACACTGCATTTATCTGGTATAATTTCCTTTTTTATTGGAAAAAATTTCAATAAATCGCTGGGAGAAATTTTTTATACATCCAATTTTTTGGATATCATTCAGGCCTACTCGACAAACTATCTTGCTAAATAAATATAATAGCTTTGTGTTGCATTTAGGCTAATGTTCACAGTCTATGTCAAAGCAGAATGTGTTTTCCCATTCATTTAATGATTGCTCTCCTGTGTTAATCATTCAATAAATGCTGATTAAAGGTGTGAAGGAATCCAAAGCTTACTGTTAAACTGCTGCTATGAAAGGACTAGCCCTGTTTCAGAAAGAGTTCAACATTTAAATTCCTTCTCCCTGTCCTTTATCTTTTAATCCTTTCTCAAAATGTAAATCTCATTTTGACATGGGTCAAAATGCCTTTTATTCTCTGTGTTCATGTTTGTCTTCAGTATTTTTAACCTTTGGTGTTTGATCTGTATGTTTCTCTGGTTGACTCTCCCTTGCTTGGTTTTATTTCTGCTTGGTCTTCTCCTTACATCACTGTCCCCACCTCTTCTTTGTCCCTGCCTTGCCTCCCTCCACTTTTTGCCACTTCCACATGAGTGATGTGTTGCATGTGTGTCTCTCACAGACAAAGATGAGTGCAGCAAGGACAACGGAGGCTGCCAGCACGAGTGCATCAACACAGTGGGCTCTTACGTTTGTCAGTGTCGCCACGGCTTTGTACTGCATGAGAACAAACATGACTGTAAGGAAGGTGGGTTCCACTCACATCCACATCAGCACATACACTGGCACAAAAACATCGGAGTGCACATGCACGTGCTGCCACATTCACACAAGCACGCGCTTATTCACAAGACCAGTCATCGTTCGTCATACAGCCCTTACTATGTTTATCCTCATCAGAGCCCACATGACAACAAAGTAGTACTTTCCATTTAAAGAAAGGTTTTCTTTACATACTGTAGCTCTACATGGAGCCTGCAGGCAGAGCTGTAGACTTGAGGCTATTTCATGAAGACTTTTTAAATTTAAAACTTAAAGGCAGTTTTACTCTTTATCTGGTAAAATGAGTGTCAATATAAGGTCTCGGAAACATAAATCAGACTTTAAAAGATTTTTATCCAGTTGAATATTAATCCTGAGCAATAAAGTCACCATTTATACTGCCACCAATGGAATTTTCTTATGCATCATGTTTATCATCATTGTTCATATTTGACTCTCAACTGGGTACTGAGGACTTTTGACTTTTTCTTTGGCATTGACTCAAACTTGCCCTGGAGGATTTAAGAACTTACCTCATTTAACTTACCACTTGATTAAAGTTTCCCAAATGAGTAAAGACTTATCCTGAAGGACCTGTTCTGTGCTGCAGAAGCTAAATTTAATATTCATTGAGCTCAAATGCAGCCTAGTTAAAATGCAGTTTTAACTTAGGATGCTGCATTGAGGTGATATTGTGGTATTTTTGAAGTTGGGTTGAATGAGTTACTTGGCAACGGTAAGACCAGCCTCCACTGATTTCAGTGAGCACTGACCCCTGCAAACAGAACACGCTTAAGGAAGCTAGGCTATATTGCAAGTTTAAGGTAAAAATGGGCCAAAAAATAATGCTGGCCAAATTGTACACTGTGTCAAATATTTATGAAGCGTTTTATTTTTCACTCAGAAAGCCTCTGTGCTTGGCACTATTTGCAATGTGAGCTTCAGCTATGTGCTCTTCCACCTCAGCTGTATGCATCTGCAGGCTTTGCTAGAGAAAATAACACTAAATTAAGCTCAAACTAGATATTTGAGCTCAGTTTTCCACTTAAGCAGCTGACACATTGTTTTCAGAAGGCAAACATACTGTGCAGACTGTAGCTTGTCTTATTATCTGCCATTAGAATAATAAAGCAACGGCCATAAACTTACCTGGATAGCCAATTTCCATTCAGCTTTTCTGATTAGAATCCGTTTCACCAATTCATCTTCAGAAAGTTGAAGAAGGTCTGTAAAACGCCAGCATTTGGTTGGACGGGGAACTCTGGATGGGGAGTGATGCAAGCTGCCAGAGAGCATGTTTTGAAGTCCCACTCATTACACTTGCTCTCATGAACATTAGGGGTAAGGGAAAAATTGATACAGCTTAGTACTGCGAAAGTTTGCGTGGTGTATTCTATCGACTCACGTCTGCAAAGTACTGATTTTTTCCAAATTAATTTGTCTATGGTATTGGAAAAATGAAATCAGTTGCTTTTTCTGTCAACTTGATGGTGCTGTGGTGCCCTTTGAAGTCGGCCGAGGTGACTGTCACAGAGCAGGAGAAAGGTAGTACAACAAACAAATACGGCAGCACGAGGGAAAGGACATTAGGAATGCAAGCAGTGCATGAACAAGATGGACATGACACATGGGTTTTGCAAGGAGTGCCACATGAACATCAAACAGAAATACAGCAAACATGAGGGTAAGGCTAATGCTGAATCATCTGAACAGTTGAAAAATGATATAGATAGCAATATATCGCAATACTTGATGTATTGCAAAATGTCTAAAATTGTAATGATATTGTGTGGGGTTAGTATCGTGATACTATCGTATCATGGGCCACTAGTGATTCCCACCCCTAATGAACATGGGCTCACAGTTTCAACACCTAGACTGCCAGCTAAGCCAGTCTCTACTAAAGTTTCTCTCCCTTTTTTTCTTGATTTGTAGAAGTTCGGCTAAGTACTCCAGCTCATAAAAGTATCTGCTGTATCCGCATTAAACAGCACATCGCCAGTCAAGTCAAAATTGATGATTTTGTTGTTGTTAATACTTGTTTTCTCTGACAAAGCTTGCAGACCCAAACAGCTGTTCATATACGCTGAGGCGGATGAGCCTGAGACTTAGCCTGTAGCTGAAGCTCACATTGCAAAATAATGCTAAATGCAGAGGTTTTCTGGGAAAACTATAAAATGCATTCAAAAGTGTTCAATATACTGTAGCGCACAATTGAGCCAGCGTTGTTTTTTGGACTATTTTTACCTAAAATTTGTTCGATTGACCTATGGCTAAGCCACGCCCCCTCCACTCAATTGAACAAACAATGAACACTCAGTGACAGACGTTATCGCAGGTATCACAGTAGGAGACATTTCACATTTCACAGGAGGCCATTGATGATTTTTGGAGACAGAAAGATCACATATATCATCTAGAAGTCACCAAAAGGGTCTAAACTACGCATTGGAGGGATATATTAATCATTTCATTGTCGAGAAGGTCGATAAAAAAGCTTCAGTTACAAGCCAAAATTTACAGGTCCCAGTGCAAACTTGATAAACCGCATCTCATTGCCATCACAATCTCAGACCACAAGATAGAGGATCAGCATCAAAGTGCCACTGAAGTTAGAAGGTTTTTGGCTCAGAATATGAGAAAAATATACCAGCCTTTTTACCATCTTTACCAAGAGTGTCTCTCCGTTAGTTTGGTTCGACAGCATTTACATTTACTCATTCAACATAACGTTTGCCGACCTTTGTTATCTCGGCTATTACAGATAAGTTAACGAAGCTAAGCTCCAGAAGGTAACATTAGTTTAACTAGAGCCCTTTGGACAACAGCTAACAATGATGTATGATCACCAAAGTACTAAAACTAGAACAAAAAAATGTCAGTGAACTCCCAACAAACAACGTGACACAAAGAACACGGCAGCTAGGAGCTAACATTAGACTAACTTTAGCTAACGTTAGAGATGTTAAAGATAGCTTTAGATTTCCTTCCAGCGAAGTGACAATATGCTGCCTCAAATACGATGTTGGCTTACCTTAGAATAGATATTTATTTTATCCATGTTGAGTTGATGTTGTGGTCTACCGCAAAACTTTTATCCAAAGAAGACACTTTCCTCAGTTTAGATGTGGCTTAGGAAAGGGTAAAAAATACACTCTGTCCCCCAGCCTCTCAGGATACCTTGTGTTGGAGTCGCATGTACCCCATGAACACCGTTTGACCATTTTTAAACTTATAATCTCAAAAAAACCTAATAAAACTGGACGGAAAATGACTTTCTCCTATTCATTACAATGGACGTCAAGGCAGCCAACGTCCGAGTGTATTGGAGTGGCTATATGTTCGCTGTATGGTCTAGCTTATATAGCAGGCAAATTAAGTTGTTTCTGTTGGCAGATCATTTTATCACATTATAAGCAGATGTGGTTTATTAAGAGTGGTATTTAATAATTTGAGGAGAAATTGCACAAATGCACTTGCTTTGAATGAAGTTTTTGCAGTGTAAAAGTTTGAAGTGTCACACAGGACTCAAGCTTAGGCTCAAGAACTGCTCTTAGGACTTGAAACATGACTTAGACCTGGCTAAACTGAAAAAGATTTGAAATGTTCTTTAAGGAACTTGAAGTCGGTTCAAAGACTTGAGACTTTTTCAGAGACCTTAAACCTAAACCTGAGGCTCTTATAAGGCCAGTTACTCTCACTCTGCTCATTAGACTAAAGCTAGAACTTGCACAAAAGAAGATTAATTTTAAAAGAGTCAAGCTGCTTTAAAGCAAAGCAGGATAGGCAGACTGCACAGATGTAAGATAATTAAGGCAGAATTGAACAAAGTTATGTAAAGATCAATCATAAAATGATATCTATATTATAAAGTGTTTTGTAGTGAAATGATACTTGACCTAGAGTAGTCCACAGTCTAAAAGACTTGATATGTAAAACCTGTCTCAAAGACTTGAACAGCTCTGCCTGTGAGTCTGTGTTCACTTTAATGTGTTTGTTTATGTGTGAGACACAGACAGGGGAACGGGCATCAGTTTGACATAATTTATAAAAAGGCTCATGAACACACTCAGACATACAACTGTTGAATTGACATGCTATACTCGTCTCTTTGAAGTTGAACTTTTGAACGTGCACACACACGCCACATAAATACACGCATACACACCTCTCTAAAGGGCTCCCTGTGCTTCTCGTAAAAACTCTCATGTTTCAAACATCTGTGAACTTGAAAGGTTTGCATGTAGCGCTGTCTTCCTGTGTGTACATGCGTGAGTGTGCATTAGACCGGCCTGACCCACTAACCTTGCAGAGTCATGTAAATCCATATCCCATCACACAGATTGTTTCTGTGTTTGGTTATCTTCATACAGACGGTCTGTGGGTTGATTTGAAGGACCAGTGTGGGGGAAATATGAGGAGTTATTTGATGAGCTATTTATTAAATATTTCTAAGATCGTAATTTTCTTTCCTTTTATTTTATTTTTTTTCACAAATCTAACTCTACTGTCCCTGTCCATATGGCAGGGGGATTATCCTGCACACTGGTCCTTTAATATAAACATCACCTTAAGTTTGGTTAATGACCTGCCAGAAGTATGTAACTCAGTACGTTTACATGCACAGTTAAAAGGAGCTTAAAGCTTGATTAGGCTGTTTAAATGGACTACTCTCCTAGCCTCGATATACATACACAACAGGAGAATTGATTTATCAATCTTAGTATGTCCACCTCTACGCTAGGTGGCAGTATGCCTCCTTTCAGCTAGTTACTATAGACCTTCCTGTTTCCAACAAGACATCACAGTGTAAACTATGTGCCAATAAATTAAAACAAATTTTACAGCATTTCATACATACTTTGCCCTTTTCTTTTACAAATGCAGTTGATGTTATCCCTCTCGCTTAAGGTGATGATATAAGAAGGCAGAAGATGATGCAACTTCTGCCATGGTTAGCAGTCATGTTTATCGACTTTGGGGTAAAAAGCTCAGCGTGGAAAATGTGGATCTTTTGCAGATTGCCTTGTCCATTCTGGTCCGACTGAGGTTTATACATGAAAGAATAAAAACTATCTGCATTATCTAGATGTGTTAGTGTGACTTTGAAAGGGGATATTTTGTATGATTTCAGTAAGACTATCAGCATGTCCTAACTAAGGTTGTCAAAATTTGAAGACTTTTTAATGTTGCATGCTTTAATCAATACAATATCCATCATTTTTACACTCAGAAGTACAGAAAGTGTTAAAGTTTTGAAGACAAAGCAGATGGGCGGTCAAATGAGAGTTAGTGATGTTCTGTTCCCATTAAAGATACAGATACATTGATACAGAGAGAGAAGATCTTATTTCCTAGTTGTTTCACAGCGGTTACACTCTAGAAACACTCTCAGCACTGCACAGACGTGAAGGAAGACTCAGGATTTTGTTTGATTGATGCTAAAGACAAGCCTTTTTCTGACCACAGGCTCTTGCTAACTGTTAAATTCAGTGTTTGGCAACAGCAGTTTAAGTTTCTTCAGCATCTCCTAAAGATGCACACGTTAGCATTAATATCTGTCACAGACAGATAGAGAGCAGATCAGAGAGACAGCAATGTCTCCTGGTCTCTTAAAGTTTTCCTGTACATCTTGACCTGCTGACTGATGGCATCTTTAGAGCCCTGCTTAAACAGTGACACCAATAAAATTACAGAAATAAAAAGAAAATAAGAAACTGCACACAGAAAGCAGAATGGCTGCATACATTTTTTTCTGGTTTATTAATAATAGCTCAGAGGACATACTTCATTACTTCATTACATACTTTCACTTGTAGTATTCAACAGGTATATTTTTTTTAATTTTAACAAGTCTGTGTGTGTATAGACATTCAAAATTCTAGGATTGTGAAAACTCTGGTCTAAACTGCAAGAAACGAAAGCCAAAATCAGCTTGATTATGTGTTGTAGTATTCTGACAGTCCACAAGTAAGGTGATGCAATGGGGTTCAAGGCTATTATAATTAACTTAAAGGTGCAGCGTGTAATATTTAGCCTAGTATCATTTAGTAAAACAAACAAACTTGGTTAAATGAAACATGATGTCTATAGGTAGGTCTATCCTAATTAGTGTTTATCCACCTGAAAAAAATATGTGGTTTTTTTTAATATTAACTCAGAATAAGCAATCTATTAATACATGGGGAGGGTCCCCTCCACGGGCGCTGCCTGTCTGGAATTTTTGCATTTTGCATGTTTCTCTGGTGAAAACTGTGGCAACCAGTGGAATTTAAAAAAGTGTATCTGTTATTTGGTTGCTTCTGTGGCGCCATAGAAACATGCAAAATGCAAAAATTCAAGAAGGCGGTGCCCGTGGAGGGGACCCTCCCCATGTATTAATAGATTGCTTATTCTGAGTTAATATTAAAAAAAAACACATATTTTTTTCAGGTGGATAAACACTAATTAGGATAGACCTACCTATAGACATCATGTTTCATTTAACCAAGTTTGTTTGTTTTACTAAATGCTACTAGGCTAAATATTACACACTGCATCTTTAAACTTACTGGATAGCTAAAACTAAAATTTAAAATCTTTATGGTCAACAGAAATTAATTAAAACCAAGCTATACAAAAAAACAAAAACTAACAAACTAAATTCTGTGCTTACAAAGCTAAGTATAATAAAATAGAATTAGGGAGAAAATCTCCTTAGGTTGAGTATTTGGGAGCTGTATACTGACAAGTACAGCCAAGCCTGGAGAGTGTAAAATGGCCTGGTTTAATTGAAGAAGACTTAACACAATGGCCATTTTAGGTCTCTAGTTGTATTTAAGCATCACATTTGAATAAATATGAAAGTTAAAGAGTGGCATGTTTGAATGTGTATTAAAAAAATGTTTAATGTTTTCTCTTTCTGCCTCTTTTGGGTTTCACCCCTGACAATTATTCAGTGATGCTGAAAACTCAAACTAACAAAAAAAACCTAAACTAAAACAAATCAAACCATCAAAAAAAAAACTGCACTAAAATTAAAAACAAAAAGTTAAAACAAAATTAAAATATTAGCCTAAACTATTCTAACCTTGATGGGATGCAACATGGTGCAACACAGGACGTTTTCTCCTGTCGCCCCGTTCCTGTTTCCTCTCTGTTTTGTATCGTCACATTGACAATGATTAGGATAAAGGAAAGAGGGAGATGACAAGGTACCAGGAGTGTTGAACAGGGATACTTTCTTTCACACAACAGAGCTTATCTGCTTGTTTTAAAAATTGAAGATGGTGATATATTTATGGTTACAAGATGTGTGTGAAATATTCTGACTCATGTGGACACAGAGACAAAACTATTAGACTCACAGCTGCCAAAGGCCTGTCAACACAAAGCGCCACACTCCCATTTCTCTGTATTCAAAATAGAGTTATCTAGATGTCACATTCTTAAATATTTTGTGGATGTTGCATGGCAAGTTTGCAGTACATGAATTTTTAAATTCCAGTTTTTAGTCGGACTAATTCGTCATTCCTCTTTTTAACTGCATGTAAACGTACTGACTGTGTTAGACTGGCAGTAGAAAAAGGCAAAGAAATTTTCTGACAGGAAGACATTTGTAAACATCAAACTGTTGAGTTATTTATTAAATTGTAGATAGCATTATGAAGCTGTGTTTTTTTTTTACTTTTTCTTACCTGATTTTGTGAAAAGATGTTTTTACTGCTATGTCAGACATCACATTTTTTAGCTCAAAGCTGTATCAAAAGTTATTGAGTGACTTTCAACTACAGGAGCTGTGAAGGTCTGCTGTGACAAAGTCATATGGAAAATGTCATTTGCTTGTCATTCATCCATTGTTATTTGTAATTCATCCATTGTCTGTATGGTTCAGTGTCGTCTGACTCTAAATAAAAAATGTGAGTGCGGAATACATCTTGTTGTCTTGTGCATGCCTCCCATCACCTTCATTAATCCACGGCAGCCATTAAACTCATACCATATAGATAGAGGGTTTGATCCCCAGCTCCTGCAGCCACATGTTGAGGTGTCCTTTGGAAAAACACAACCCCAAGTTGATCCTACAGCAGCATCAGTGTTGTGTGGGTTTGTATGAATGGGATTAGTTAAAACTCATGGTTACTTCACACAGTTGGCTCTATCATCAGTGAGTGACTGTGGTGGGGATGGGTAAGTGTGACCACAAGTGTAAAAAGCGCTTCGAGTAGCTATACAAGCTCAAGTCTCCAAGTTCATTTGAAGTAGATTAAAGTTTTCAACTTCAGTCAGAGTTGCCTAACAGCTGCGAGCATGTTGTGAAATCAACCCACAGCTTATGTGTTGTCTCTGTGTTGCCAGTTTAGCAGCTTCTACTGTTTTATTGTGAGCATCACATCTAATAGTGACGACTAAAACTAAGCTGATAGAATGCTTTTGATTTAAAATTTGAACTATGTTATGTGGATTCCTCTTTGTTTTATGACCATAAAGGCTGCGCCATCTTGTCAACTTGAGACATTCATACTAATACCAGCATGCAGGATGGCAAGAAAGCACAGCGTAGAGGGAGCTCAGCAAACGCACAATCAATGCTGCCCCTGCTGGCTCTGCTGATCCTGTTTAAGCCTAGGTACACCTCTGTTACTACCTACCAAGATGGCACGGGGGGGGGGGAATCCTAACCCCCTGTTATGCATCTATGATATTCATCATAAAGGCAAAATGTAAAAGGATTGTAAAGACTGAAGCTTCAATGGCACTTTAATCAGGCTAATGTGGGCGAAACTGCAGGATAACAAACCTGCAAAAATGCATATCCATGATGATGAAATCATTCAGTGTTGCCTTTTCGCTGTCAAACACATCAAAGCTTATAATGTGTCTCAAATGATATAGGTTTTACTTTAATTTCATGACATGTTATTTTTGCTTAAATCATCCAGAATGTTCCCTAAAGTCATGGTGAAGGCCAAATGTTTTTAGGATCCATTTCTAAATATCCACTCACAGAGATAGCACTGATTTCAATGAGTACCAAGTTTACAGCATGGTTAACACAGTCTCAAATAACAACAAAAAAATAAACAGTAGTAATAAACCTCTTAATTGGTCTATTTTATTGAGTTTTTATCCACATTCAGACCAGGTTTTAAATAACTTGCAGAACATCATGGTAAAGATGACTTGTACTCCTTCTAATCTTGTACTACTAATAGAATATTTATGATATATGCTCTATCAGTGTAAAGTACAGATGGCCTTATGTTGCAGTGTTAGTTTAAAGCATGCGTGCATGTCTTCATGTGAAATTCATCCTGAACTCGTCATCAGGATGTGTTTCTTTGAAATCTTTTCCCTCTTTTAGTTCTCTCGTTTCTCTCCTTCCTGTTCCCTTTCCATTTCCTCTGACCTTTTCCTGTGCAGCCATGATTTTAACTTCCTCTCAATGTGTGCGTATGCTTTCTTGCGTGTTTGTGTTTGTGTGTGTGTCCAGCTGAGTGTGAGCATAAAATCCACAGCCCCAGTGGGACCCTGAGCAGCCCCAACTGGCCGGACAAGTATCCCAGCCGTAAGGAGTGCACCTGGGACATCACAGCCACGCCAGGACACCGAGTCAAGATTGTAAGTGTGAAAAAAATCATCTGATTTCTGGTCTTATGAAGGATTGTTCTCTCCTTCAGCAGTTTTGGCTTCTTTCCTCCCTGATAATAAAAAATGATTCTGTCTGCAGGTCAAATTCTATCTAAAAGCCTCAGGCTTCCCTCCCTCCTCCTTCTTCCTCGATAAACTCTCTCTTGTTCCAGTTATAGAGCCCATATGTGAAAGAGGGGAGAGAAAGTGAACGTTTGTATATTCGGGCTAACTGCAAGCGTGTGCTCATGCGTTTGAAAGAAGCCTTGGGCAGCGGCCATCTGTGTCCTTGTGTCTTTTGCATGAATGTGTGTATGTGTTGAGCCTACATGTGCACGCACATGCATGCATTTGTGCATTTAAGCATTTATGTGTCACAGCACATAGTCTTCTCCATATTTTTGAGCTAATACAGCTGTTTTGTACTTTTTTAAAGGTAAACAAGCACAATGCGCCTTGTGTGTCATTGATTCAGGTTGAGGTGGAAAGCTTCTAGATCCGTATCTCAGGATTATCAAAGAAGAGACAGAACAGAGAGAAATAATTTCAATTTCACTGATGGCTCAAACAGGTTTAATTTTTGATGCAAAAGGAGTTTCCCTGACTTAGAACTGAGTCTAACTTCATTTGAAACGTAGTTGAAAATGAAAAAACTTGGCTTGAAACCTGGTTAGAAATGAGGACCAAAGAAAAACATCTCCAACCGGCTCCAACTTCAGTTCCAAACTTTGTTTTTACCAGCCAGACACAGAAAACCAGCTGACATGCCAAACAAGCTGCATTATTCACATACTCACCTGCAGGATTGTAAAGGCAGATCCAGCCCATCTGTTGCTGACATCTGAACATCTTTTTTTAAACTTTCACAATGTTAACAAAGCAAACATATTTTTCTTTAGATCAGATCAGAAGTTGCAACAACCTACAGAACTTTCTTTTCCTTTCCACCATTATTGTTTCCTTTGTCAGGGCTCAGCTGCTTTCCTTCCTAACTTTCTTTGTGGTTTTCACTGGTAGTGTCTCAAATTTACATGTGGATTTGAGTTGCTATTTCTATCCGTTTTTATTCATTAATTCTACTGTTGAGGCATTATAATGTATGCAGCACAAAAGTAAGAGAGATTGTGTCGTATCGTGTCGCATCTTGTCACAGGTTTTTCCTTTCATTCATATGAAGGGGTGACCGGCCACCTCAGTGTAACCCCCGCCACTCAAAATGAAAGGTACTGAATAATTTAATTATTTCTTACAGGCTTTACCATTGCCGTTTTTGTCTTTGACACAATCACATGGTCCTTTTCAAATTCCGGGATCCTTTCTCTGCAAAGAGGGCAGATGCCAAAATTGAGACAGTACTGAAAACAATGTGTACAACTTCCACCTTTGCTCTAATGCCATGAAATTGTGCCAACATTGACTGGGATGTCCTACTAGGGCCCAGACTTGTGCAGGAGCTGCCTGAAGTTTGTTTGGTAAAACAAAGAAAGTGCCATCATTTGTTAAGCTTTGAAGGGGACATATTTTGCCCCTTTAAGACACATTTATATTGGTCTCAGAGGTCCCCAAAACATGCCTGTGAAGTCTGTTGCTGAAAAATCACTCCAGTATTGTATTTTTGCACATCTAAAAAAACCCCCTCCTTTTCTGTTCTGCTCAGAACAATTCGTTTCTGTGTCTGTGGCTTTAAATGTTAATGAGATGTTTGACTCCGCCCATGACCACACCCCTCTTAGGAAATGGATGTTGTTTAATGGATGGGGCTCTCAGCTGCATCAGGAGAGGAGGGCGGAACTTTCTTTCAAGCGGGGAGGGCCAACCGAGCCTGTGGGCAGGGCTAACTCCCCACATGACATCATGAGGGGAAAATCTGAGACCGGCCTGTCCCAGCACACATTTTCTGAAAGGTGGAGAAAGGGGAGTTCTGATTTTTCTGGTACTTGAGAGGATTGTGGACAGGCTAGGGGCACTTTTTTTTGTTAGAAAAGCCTGAAAAGGTGATTTTTGCATAAAATTTCCCCTTTAATGTCTCCACGAATCATATCTACTGTTTTGGCAGGCTATAGCATGATTTTGTCAAGTGAAGAGAAACCAACAGGTAGCACCAGGCCATCACTGCTGACAGACAAACTAAGGGAAACACTGTATCATATCCAGTTCTATCGTAGTGTTTAATATTGTAACAAATCATATAGTGTCATATCATAACCTATTGTATTGTGCCATCTTGTATTATGACATATCGTACCATCTCGTATTGTATGAAATCTTGGATCAAATCACATTCTTCTCAAAGTGCTTCTGCCATTTCTCATGTGCTTAGTTGCATTTTTGCAGCGTCAATCAAAGAATGTATGCAATGAATGTGTAGATAAAAGGCATTGTTGTACCAACAGTACTTAAATTGTTAATTCAGTTTTTGTTTTAAACAAATAAGTGAATGATATTTTTTGATACAAAGGCAAGAACACGGATCACTGCACAGCCGGGGTAAATAGAGGCATTTAAGAAAACATCACGGTTGTCAAAGCTGGAACTGAGAGATACCAGCATTTTTTAGAAATGCAAATTCACCTAAATTCTTTTGTCTACTCTTGTTTTGTCATTCAAATTTGACTTATTATCAATGCCAAATGAATGCACTAGAGGTAGAAAAAATATACATGACAGTATGGAGTGTTGAAATACTGGTGTCTAATATTTTTGGAATTAGAAAATTATAACTCAGATTCTCCAGCAAATCTTTCTGTCATGTTTTTATTTTCCTTTTATGCATCTTATCTTGTTGCATCACACCGTAATGTGTCTTATGGGGTTGTGATATGTTGTGACTTGTAGCTCAAGTTTCCATGCCAATCCCACTCTTATAATGTAGACTATATATATTTTCACCGTAGTCTGAATTTGTCTTTCAACCGTAAATGCACAGGAGTACACTTTCCCACAGATAATCCTCCTACAGTCCACTCATGTTCCCATTCAAACAGTGTCACACACAAACACATTGCATCTTTACAGTATGCACGTTTAATTCTCATCCAAACACACTCAGGTGCAGGCACGTTAGAGGTGTGTGCATATATACATACTGCCCAGAAACGCAAACACATAGAGAGCTGTCTGTAGGTCTGCTAACTATTTGGATTTGGCTCTGTGCCCCTCTTCTACTCTGCTGCATCATCCTGAGCCCACTTCATGTTTTTAAAATTGTCATTAACCGTCATTAATTTTGATAATCTCTAATCACCGCTTATGTAACGGAAACACGCATTACATCACCAGCTGAACACTTTTAGCAGTTTTTGCACCTGTTTCTGAATGTGTGACTACATGTGAAACTAAGATGTGTGTGTGTTTTTTTTGCTGTGTGTTGAGATTAGGAGGAGAGCTCTCTATATACACAGTAATGACATCACAGCGGGATAAATGTAATACCAGAAATCTAAGCCTGGATGTGAAGGTCACTGTGTTATTGCTTCTTTTCTCTCTGTCACATACTCCCCACACTTAACTCTCACTGGAGGAGTAAACAACTCCACAAACGAGTGTCTCACCGAGCTACGGTAAGGAACATCTGGAAGCCATCACGACCCTACAATCAAACATTTCCCCTGTGGGTAACAACATGCTCACATTGGCCTGCCTTTAGTCATCCTTCTTCTTCCGTCTGGTTCTCAAGCTGGTTGAAAAAAAAATCAGCAGTGGTGTGGTGTTTGTGGTGGCATGAGAGAGGTGTGTGACTTTGCGGGGGAGAGGCCTGCAAGGTGTTATGACTCAGCTCAGGGTGACTTGATTTGATTATGAATCGTGACAGAGCGTTCACCCGTGTCTGTGTGTCAGTGATGTCTCGGCACACAGGAGGAGGCAGGGTCTGCTTCACTAGAAGTAGAGATGCTTTAAAAGAGTTTAAGAAATATTTAGTAGCTACAGAAAATGCTGTAAGACATTCAAAACAAGTTTACTTATGTTCCAGTGATGGTATGTGGTAGATTCTTAGGTTTATTCTCAATCTTGTGTGCAAGAACAGCACTTTCCATAATCTCAGAGTGTGTAATTTGGGGCTATCAGCAGCTACTACTGAAGGTAACGGTCATGGGAAAAGTTGGCTGTCTGAACTCTGTGGTGAGGATAGCTGGCACCACATACGTCTTTGTCCTACAGATCAGCTATTGAAAAAATTGAAATGTGTTTTCTTTATTTGACTTAAAAGGTGAGGACCTTTATACGTTTCATCTTTTTAGTCTCCTTACCGGTCACTGCACCATTTGAGTTCTTCATTTTTTTAAGATTGATTTTTGGGCTTTTATTACGGAGCTAGGATGGTAGATAGAGTAGGGAGAGGGAGTGAGGAATGCCATGCTGTTGTTAGACACACGGCAGATTTGGACCCGTGCCACCAACTTTAAGGACAGCAGCCTCTGTATGATGCAGGCCTGCCCACAGGGTTGGCAAGGCCCCTGAAAAACCCAGAGAATGGGCCCTCCCCAGTTGTGATTTATTATTGATGTCAGGCATGTGCTGGATAAGTGGAATTGGTGCTAGCATCCTGGCTAACAGTCACTTCATCATGGAGCTCAAAAACTGTGTGGTTCTGCTTTTTAAATGACTTATATGTGACACTATTTAACCTCTTCATTTCTTCTTCCACCTGTTTTTGTGATATTTTCTCAGCTTTTAACCCCTTTTTTCCTCTTTCAACCCATTTTTGCCCCTTTTAACCCAGTTTTGCCACTTTTGAAAATTTTTTGGACTATATTTCTGCAGCTGTTACTCTTTTTGCCACGTATTCAACCAGGTTAAATGCAGTGTTCATTTCGTCGACTAAAACTATGACTAAAACTGTCCGTCGACAGCCTTTTTTTTTCCATGACAAAAACTAAACTTAGACTAACAAAAATAGATCTGTGATGACTAAAACTGACAAAAACTAGGGTTAGTTTTCATCAAGATGACTAAAACTAGACTAAAATGTCATTTAGTTTTGGTCGGACATTCAAAACCCGTGATATTTCTTCACTGTGGGTAAATCTGTCAGAAAACAATGTATCTGTAGCTCTTCTGCCTCTCAGCTGTAGAAAGCAGGGACCCCAGGTTTGGGGGAGTGCATTGAACACACTACCATGATTCGGTACCAGATTTAGGCAAGAGAATAAATGCTTGGACTAAAAGTAAAGACTAAAATGTGAGGACTTTTATGGACTAAAACTAGACTAAAATGTTTTGAGTTTTCATCGACTAAAACTAAAACAGATAGAAGTTACTAAAATGTGATTAAATCTAAAATGCATTTTATTTGAAGACTTAAACTAAAACTAAAATTAAAAATAGCAGCCAAAATTAACACTGGTTGAAAATGGAGTCTGTGCAGTAGTGCAAAAAACTGCAGTTCCCCAAGTGTCCACTTGAGGCTGGCTTTAGAGGTGCCAGAAATCACATACACACCCCATGTTAATGCCAGTTTTAAATGTAGACATAAACATGTTTACAGCCTGGTTCAAAAGGGGAGTTTGGATGAAATCTTTAAGGGCACATACAGTACAGGGGGTGAACTTTTTTAAATAACTCAGTTTTGGTTTAAAGAAGGATAGTTTTGCATAAATAGAGGCATGGCTGTTATGAATACAAGTCACCATGTTGTAGCTGTTTGTTAGGAGGCTTAAGACCAACTTGCCAGCTTGGCTCCACCTTTTTTGTCCGTTTCTAGGTTGATCTAAAGTTAGTTGGCGATAGTGTTTCCATTTTGTCGACTGCCACAGATTGGGTGAAATTGGTGATGTCATCCCAGTACACCAGTGGCTCTCAGCTTGACCAGGCATAAGGACCCACCACTACCTCCTTATGAAAATTTGCAACCCAAGTTCTTCTAATGTTTGACCCCTTAAATGTGTTTAATTAAAAACGTTAGTTGGGACCATAAATGGGAAAAATGAGATGTGTCTTAAAAGCACATCATTACAGATGGCTAAGTGTGCATACATTTTATTTTACTCCATGTCTCCCAAAAGTTACATGGAAAATGTTGCAATTTCTCAAGGAATTATTATGGATTATCTTGGGAAACCCAGCCATCTTATCTAGGAAAAGAAGATGAATGGGTTGACATTTTGAGGGAAAAAGCTGAGGTTTACTGATTATCACAAGAAAACCTTAAAAAATGTAGAGATATTCTGTATGTTCACTAAGGGGTTAAATACACACAATATTTTGCCACATACATTCCTGACCCACTGGAAACGGCTTCCTGACCTACCAGTTGTGAACCACTGCTTTACACAGTCCAGACTCAAAACTGAAGAAGGAATGACCATGTTGATCCACATGTGTTGAAAGTTTTCTGAAAGGTTATCAGTTTTGAGAACTTCATACAAGCCTCCTTCCTCTTAAAATAATCACAAAAGCACAGAAGAGAATCTTGATTTTGATTTGAATTTTTCTAGCAATTACTTGGGTTTTGCTGTGATTTAAATGCAGATGATTCTTTGCAACTTGGGAGTTTAATCCCCAGCTCCTGCAGCTACATGTCAGTGTGTCCTTAGGCACACTCGGGACACTTAACTCCAATTCCTACTACTGCTGAATCAGTAGAAGTAGCATATGAATGAGTGTGGATATGTATGAATGGGGTTAATAGAGATGGATGCTTCACAAGGCAGTCATAGAGAGATTGTTAGAAGAGTATAGGTCCATTTACATTAATACTGTAGCCTAAAGCTCCTATAAGGATCTCATGCTTTGTGCTCGTTTTGCCAATCTGTGGTCAAAGTAAACCTCTTATCTCTTTGCTTTCTCTGTTGTATTAAGGTGTAAATTATGTTTTTCTGTATCACTCACAGTTTGATCACCATCTAAAAAAACCTCCCCACGGGAGCTTTAAAGCTTTGAAAAATTCCAGGAAAACTGTCCCATACATTCAGGGTAGACTAGACAGCAGTGGCCAAGTTTGATCTTTCAACACCCACTAATTTCTCACTCAGTAATCTCTCATCCTCTTTCCCTCTACCTCTCCAGACCTTCAATGAGTTTGAGATCGAGCAGCATCAGGAGTGTGCGTACGACCATCTGGAGGCCTTCGATGGGGACAGTGACACGGCAGCCATCTTGGGTCGATTGTGTGGCAGTAAGATCCCAGAGCAGCTGGTCTCCACCGGCAACAAGATGTACCTCCGCTTCATTTCTGATGCTTCAGTGCAGAGGAAGGGTTTCCAAGCTACACACTCAACAGGTGTGTGTCTGTGTGGAAACATATATGTTTCTCACATCTCTCTTCATGCCACACTGAGGGATTTTATTGTTTTAAAAAGCACCATCAAAGTCAAGAGCTTGTTTTTGTCCAGTCTGAGTAGTTTTTTAAGAACAATATCTCCCTCTAGTGGGTCACAACTGTATATACAGGATGAAAAGCTCATTAAATCTACCGTAAGTGTATTGATTCTATTACACCAAGTGCCTGATTATAAAGTAATATCTTACTTTTTCTTCATGTGTGTGCAGAATGTGGAGGTCGTTTGAAAGCAGAAGTTCGTCAGAAGAACCTCTACTCTCACGCTCAGTTTGGAGACAATAATTATCCAGGCCACACTGACTGTGATTGGCTGCTAACAGCTGAACAGGGCTACGGCATAGAGCTGACCTTCATCACCTTTGAGGTAGAGGAGGAAGCTGACTGTGGTTATGACTATATCGAGCTGTACAACGGGTACGACGCCAACTCACATCGACTCGGTCGCTTCTGTGGTTCAGGGGTAAGACTTTTAAACAAGTTTGTTGTATGTTATTAATGTGTGGTGTGGGAAACAGAAATTTGGCATTGAATATTTTAATTTAATTTTCTTTTTAGTCTCTCGTATTGGTTGATATACACTTTAAGGTTTTAGATTTTTACTACTGTCCAGGCAAGCTGTTGGTTTATGTGGTGCATAAAGGTTACTGCAGACCTGGACTTTGCTTGAGTTGGGCGAACCACAATAATGTTCGGGAAAGACAACTTTATTTAGTGCACCACTCATATATATACAATTTAAAGTGCTTTACAGGGCCAAAAACAAGGCATGTAAAATATCAAGAGCTGTTAGTCAAAAGAGAGCATTTCTTCATCTCTTTCCTCTAGTTCCTGGCGGGAAAATAGTTTACACATTTCACTACTTGTATCAAACTACGCTTTACTGGTACTAAACTATGATTCTTCAATTCTAAATATATACATGGACAAAAGTATTTGGTCCCACTTGTTAATAATTTAAGTCAGGTGTTTCAATCAGGCCTCTATTTGCAAACACTTGTAATGTAAAATGGTTAATTCTGAAGAGCACAATGTCGTCAAGTGCAGTACTGTGAGGGATGCCACCTTTGCAATAAGACGATTCATACAATTTCATTCCACTTAACATAAGCACAAAAACTGTGCAACGGGAGCTTCATGGAATGAGTTTGGCTCAGTAGCTGCATGCAAGCCTTACATCACCAAGTCCAGTGCCTAGGGTCAGATGGAGTGATGTAAAGCATACTGACAATGGACCATGGAGCAGTGGATATGTACTCCGTGGAGTGGCGAATCACACTTCTCTGTTTGGCAGTCAGATTGGTGAGGCTGGGTTTGGCGACGCTGGGAGGTTACCTGTTTGACTGCAATGTGCCAACTGTGAAGTTTGGTGGGGGAGGGATAATGGTATGAGGCAGTTTTTCAGGATTTGGGCTGAAGGCCAATCTCAATGCTTCAGCATGCCAAGACATTTAGGACAATGCTATGCTTCCAACTTTGTGGTAACAGTTTGGGGAAGGCCCTTTTCTATTCCAGCATGACTGTGCCTCAGTGCACAAAACAAGAACTTTAAAGACATGGATTGATGAGTTTGTTGTGGAAGAACTTGACTGGCCTGCACAGAGCTCTGACCTCAACTCCATCAAGCATCTTTGGGATGAACTGGAACGGAGACTACGAGCCAGGCTTTCTTTTCCAACATCAGTGCCTGACCTCATAAGTGCTCTGCAGAATGAATGGGCACAGACTCCCACAAAAACACTCCAAACTCTTGTGGAAAGTCTTCCAAGGCTGCAAAGGGGACCAACTCAGTATTAAAGTACATGTGTTTTAATACAGTGTCCCAACACTCCATGTTGGTGGAATGGTCGGGCAGCCAAATACTTTTGTCCATATAGTGTTTATTCAATTTCAACTATTCATTTAGTGTCTACCCTTGTTTACATCACAATAAAGAGCATTTACACAAGTAAAGTCTGCACCTTTCTGACTGCGTGTCTGCCTCAACACTGACTGTGAGTGAGGAAAGGCATGGGTGCTCAGACTTACCCACTTTAATCTGTACAGCACATCTTAGTCCTATTACCCTAGCCCTATTGTGACAGGCCTTCCCAGTCTAGAATCAAAATTCTCCTCCTTCTTTGTAGTTACTTACAAAGTATTTAGAAGAAGCACTAGAATGTGCTAAAGTATCAGTGTACTTTAAATGATATAACATGGCTATAAAGTGTACCAAAAGCCACCAAATTTTGGAGTATATGGCCAAAAAAAAAAAAAAAAAAAATTCTAAATTGTCAGACATTTCATATTAAATCAGAAAATTCAGCTCCGTCCTGTGTACTAAGAAATCATATTTGCCGTTCATTTTTGATTGTGTGCCATGCAAAGAATGGTATTAATTTCCCTTAGTTTCAGGTCTTTTAAAGGACTTTAAAAGTTATTTTTAAATGTGTGGAAAGTATTGAAAATATGTTATTGAGGGAATACAGAGACTTCATTTAAACCATCATGAGTCATCACAGTGAACAGGAAATGCTGTTCACTTAACTTATGACCTTCATCATGCTCCTTGATGAAGGCCACAAGACAAATGTGTCAGTCTAATAGTTGTCCTTTAAAACTCCAAGTGCTGTTAGAGCTTCCTGTTTTTTTTTTTTGTTTTGTTTTTTGTTTTTTTTAAACATCTCTTTGTTGATTTTTTATAAAGAGAAAAACAAAGTATACAAGATGTCAAATGACACGATGCTTAAGAAAAAAGAAAAGTAATAGAAAAGCACTGATCTTCCTGTTTTTAATTCTTCTGATGCGCCTACATGTTCAGATTTTGTTGACATGGTCAGAGAGGGGATACATTTCTTTTTTTTTAAGTGAAGTCATAGTTGTTGATATACTGAAAGCTGTCCCTTTTATTTTGCCTTCTCTTTTAATTGAACATTGTCGCCTTGGATGCATTAGTTTGCACAGGCTGTCATGAAGTTATGACTGGTCTTTGTGAAAACAATAATAGTTTTAAAGGTTGCTTTCTTGATGCAAGGAAGTTTGTGAATTAAAATGTTTCTTGAAGTTTTCAAAATGATGATAAAATCAGGATTAATAACCTGTAAATATGTAAGAAACTTCTTCTCATGTCTCTCTCACTCCTTCCTCAGCCCAGGGAGGGGATCTACTCACCCGGCGGAGCTATGCTGATCCGTTTCCACAGCGACGACACAATCAGCAAAAAGGGCTTCCACATCCGCTACACGAGCACCAAGTTCCAGGAGAGCCTTCACACTCGGAAATGACCTCAGATGACCCCGCGATCTCTGACCTCTGTGCAACCCTGACCTTCACCATGGCAATGAGGAAAGTACAGCCTGTCCCCTCTTTTTGGACACTACAGGCAGAGGTGGACGCTTGCCAGGCACGGGAGGAAGACAACACTCAAAACATTCGTCTCTCTTTGTGGCTCCGTATCTCATTCTGAGATGGGAAAAAACAACAAGATTTCAAAATAAGAGCTTTGACTAATGAGGGGAAAAACGCCAAGGATTGAGCGGAGGAGATTTATCATCGGACATCAAGGTCCCCTCAGCGTGGAGGGAGGGTTGCTGAACGTGCAAACTTGTTTACTGAGACACTCTAACGCTGCGAATACAGAATAAAAGAGTACAAACACATAAATGTACTAGATTAATATTCATAATTATAAACTATGGATGCTTGAGGAAGTAAGGCTTCAAAACAAAAAGAAAATGCCTCCAAAAAGGGAGTTTTTCCCGACTCCTTGATCCTTGAACTGTGCGACTTACTGTGATCAGACGGCTGCTCATACCCACACAAGCTCTACAGACATTTTTATTGCCTTTGATGCCTGGGAACTGGTCTGTTTAACCCAGCTCAGAATGGCTGCAGATGATTTTATTTCATGTCTTATTGTAAAAAAACAAACATTGTGTTTACTGTTTGTGTGTGTGTGTGTGTGTGTGTGTGTGTACAAAGAAAGAAACTAAAGGCTGAATGCCGTCATGTTGCCCTTTTTGCTTAAAGCTTCTGCTGACGACCATCATGTATGGAAATGAAAAACTGGAGACTTTACAAATGATCTGTGATGCTAATGTTAAGCCTTGCATTATGTTTTGTGCATTTTTTTAAGTATCAAGACCATCTTGGAACAAACGGAGCAACTTTTTAAGGATGTTTCCACCTCAACCTCAACACCCATCCTTTTTTTTTCCAAGTGGATGTCGGAAAGGGAATATTTTCACAGCTGTCTCTCGGAGTGGCACGATTCTGACTGAAGGAGAGATTCCCATGGTGCTAAAAATACAAACTACACTGACTGACAGACGACTGCCGATAGAAGCAAAGTCTTTGAGTCGGAGACGCAGTCGGCGTGCAAACAGCATCAACAGCACTAGTCCTGTGGAACTACAACATTGCCTTAGAACCAAAATGTATGCTATCAGAGGCTGCTGTGGTGTGTCAGCTGAGTGATTTTTGAGGTTTTTCGGCAGCGCATTTCAATTTATTTGGATTTCTGAATGGTCTTATGGTGAAAAACAAAACATGGGAAATGTAGTCTGTATGTGAGATAGAGTGTCAATGGTGCATGCGTGTTTGTGTGTCATTTTTGTAGCTGCTCTCAGAGAAACAAACACAAACGCTCACACATCCACTGAAACACACGACTCATTGGTGTGCTTTTTACCTGAACACATACTTCTGTCTCCCTTCTGTGTATTTGGAGCTAGGAGTAAAGCGAGGTGCTTTAAACATGAAGGAAAACAAGGTGCACGCAGGCTGCATCGTTTCTGTGATCAAATACAAATGTGTAAGTGTGTGTTATAGAAGATTCTAGATGAGTAATGTGAGTGTATGACTGTAAACTGTGTTTTTTAAGTTGAATCTTTCATCACTGTATGTGCCAATCTCCAGGTGACCCTGACCCACTGTAGTTTTGTTTTATCATTCCACCTCAGTGTCTGTAGCTCAAGAGACACTGACATGACATCCTCTGCATCAGTCATTAAAATACACACAGCTTATAAAATGATCAATCTGTGTTTCTGAGTTTGTGATGCGTTTCTTTTATTTTAGTTTTATCTGAACTGATTCCACATCAGCTTCTATGCTAAATATTGATCCTTAAAGTGTTTTCTTTCCACTTATGATATTCTAAAGACACATTTAATGATATTTTAAGGTGAAATATGTAGATTTTTTTGCACTAAAATGTCTTCCTTCATTCAAATTGACCACTCCTATGCTATACTCAGAATTAGTTTTTAGTTGAGCATATACCTCTAAACCAGCCTTTCCTAACATACAGTGACCTGCGACCTTAATATCTTCGTCATGAGACTCCAAGTATTTACCTCCTTATTTTTTTTATATCATTAACAGACAATTTAAATTTAGATGCATAGTTTTCAGAGACACTAACACCACAAGAGAGTGTTTGTGTTGTCATTAGGTATAACTAATGAGCCACCAGCGTTTATTCTGTTTAAACAGGCACCTGAAAAGTCGCTTTTTATTTTATTTTCTAATATTAATCTCTTAACATATATGTTGTGACTCCAAAAACCCTTTCTTAGTCATGTTAATGCAGCATTGTAGAATGTTTAATGGAGTGTCACCAGTTAATTCAGCACCAGTTAAACCATAAAACCCACTGAGTACATCAGATAAAATAAATGTTGAAAAGGTGACATGTCAGTTAAATTCTCTGGCTTTTTTTTTTTCAGTTCTTAGACTTTAAAAAGAATTTTTAGGTCATTTTCAAAATTAGGTTTATGGTTTTTACATACTCCAAATGGCCTCTTGTGGCCCACCTGAAGTACCCCAAGGGCCCACCAGTGGGCTCTGGCCCAGACTATGGGAGGCACTGCTGTATATATTATCTCAAATAGATGTCAAAGCCATTTTAATAGTTGTTGTGATCCATGTCCATGCATGAAAGAGCTACTAAGACATACACAAAATATTTGTTGATGCTTGTAAGAGCTGATAATGTAACAATGTTGAGAGCTTTTAGTGCAGACTAAACTCTATTGTGAAGCGGTTATCATGTTAATCCATAAATGACTGACTCACTCTGTAATGAAATAGGATTATAATATTAGCAGAATGTAATTATTATCAGCTCTTATAACACTGAGAGCTGCTGTTCTGTTGCTGTATCTTGCACATGTAATGAGATGCTCATTAGCAGTGTTAGGTGAGTTACCTGTTAAAGGTCATATTTTACCCCTTTAAGACAAGTTTATATTGGTCTCAGAGGTCCCCAAAACATGCCTGTGAAGTTTGTTGCTGAAAAAAACCCCAAAAAA
Organism: Cheilinus undulatus; assembly: GCF_018320785.1. Taxonomy (NCBI): domain Eukaryota; kingdom Metazoa; phylum Chordata; class Actinopteri; order Labriformes; family Labridae; genus Cheilinus; species Cheilinus undulatus. Next base: position 41,766,304 of record NC_054868.1, read on the forward strand.
CACTCCAGTATTGAATTTTTTGTGTGTCTAAACACCCTATGATTCAGTCCTGCTAAGAATGAGCTGTTTCACTGTCAGTGGCTTTAAATGTTAATGAGGTGTCTGACCACGCTCCTGACCCGGCCCCTTTCAGGAAATGGATGTAGCCTAAGGATGTGGCTCTCCACATCCTTAAGCCACAGTAGGGCGGAACTTTTTTCCAAGCGGGGAGGGCGGAACTGAGCCTGTGGGCAGGGCTAACTCCCCACATGACATCATGAAGGGGAAATCTGAGAACAGCTTGTTTCAGCACACATTTTCTAAAAGGTGGAGAAGTGGGATTCTGATTCTTGGGGGGATTGTGGACAGGCCAGGGGCACATATTTTTGTTAGAAAAGCCTGAATAAGTGTATTTTGCATAACATATGTGACCTTTGAAATTACCTAACTACTTAGAAAAGAAAGAAAAAGTCAGAGTACATTTGGGTTACCAAAAAGTAAAACTTTTAACTACTTGTTCCACTTGGGAGTAGTAAAAAACAGCACAAAGGCCCTGGAACATCTGCCTTTGAATGCGTGGTCTTACATTATATGGCCTAGTTGACTGCCCATAATCTGTAACTCTGCATCCTGAAATCATCACTTACAGATGGAAAAAAAATTTACAGCTGTTTGATATGCTCACATTCACCTGGTTCACCTTTTGCTGTCTCATAGCTACATGCCAACTGTCTTGGGAATAATTTATTCTTCCTTTTAATACTTGTGACAACAAAAAAAGCTATCTGAGTGCTCTGAATGGATTACTTTGTCACGTGTTACCCCCAACATTGCTTTCTTGTGATGGATGGATGAATTGATCCATGAAACCAAAACACTGGTTTACTGTTAAGTTGACCTCTTTATTCAAAAGGAGAACAGAAGTGGGTCCAGCTCAGCACCATGTCTCTACTAATAATCTTAACTAATAAGCTCCCACAGCACAATTTACGTACCCTGGTGGCCTTTATACTTTAAAAAGGTAGAATTTGTAATCAAACTGTTGTATAGGATTGCATTAGAAATTTTAGCCATACAGCATATCAGCTTGATTAGTGTAGACAAAACTTTTTGCCTTTGTATGTTAAAAAATCAAACTCTTAAAAGTTTTCCAGTTCTGTAGCAGCAGCATTTACAGCTGATATATAATCCCATGCTCTACTGACCTTATATTGGCCACAGTTAGTGCTGACATAAGCATATTCTTTTTTTAATGATAAACTATAGGCCACTACTATACAAACTAATAAACTACCTCCATAAAATTATCCAAACTGCATCAAGGCTTTAATAGTTTCAGTCCATACATGACCTGGATGTTGCTCTACAGATCAGCAAAATCAAATCAAGTTGATCTCTGACCCATTTTAGACTCAACAGCTTGGTGATATGCTGAGCAAAAGCTACTTACCTTTAGAGGATCAGTTTGGTGAGCTTCAGCTGTCACACAACACACCTCCAGCTGTTTGCTGCTACTGCGATACAATGAGGAGACCGCTAGAGGGCGCCAAGTGTGAGATTTTTAAAAGGCCATTGGTCTGCAGCTGACATTCAGCTGTTAATCAGAAGTTTCAGTGTTTTTTTTTATTTAATTACTGGCTGTAGACAGGGTCTCGGGTTGGGATATTTTCACAGTTGCAGGGTCAATCAACATAACCACAGACCAGTCATTAGATTTTTGCTACTTCAGATATTAAGACTTCAGGGGTTCTCATTTCAAAGCCAACATTTACCAAACCCTTTTGGACAGTAGCTGTTCTATGTTGTACTGTCCTTTTGTGGGATTTTAGCCTGCATTATTGCATGCATTCTCTCTTTTATTAAAAGTTAATATTAACTAAACAGGCTGCCAAACTCATTGCACTGGCTTGCAGTGAAAAAAGGACATTTAAACTGATCTTTATTAAGATTGCTAAGATCTGTGGTGTTAGCTGAGGTCAAGCCGTTGTTTTAATGTCTGCAAGAACCTTTAAACCTGCAGATCCGCCCCAATGCTTTAACTTTGGCTCCATCTACAGTTCATTTACAGTACTGCAGTGTGACTGATGCAATCATCACTACATTTCAGCCAAGATAAGATCCAGTTATCTACATCACTGCCATTTACCTCTACTAGGATTAACTACTGAGACATTAACCACTAATAGCATTGATTACAGTTACAGTTATAATAGTTTGGTCTACCATTAGGTGGACAACCTGTAAACAAAGATACTCATGCTTAAAGGAGCAGGGATATGATTGATTTATGATGAATAGTAAGAAGGACACTGTCCATCCATCCTTTATCTATAGCTTTGGGGTTGTGGGGGGCCGGAGACAATTATTTGGTGAGAGGTTGGGTACGCCCTGGACTAGCTGCCAGATTTAAAACCAGTCACACTGGGGCAATTTAGAGTCACCAGTTAACTTAATGAACTGTAGGAGGTCGGTTGTGTACCTATAGAGAGCCTACGTATATGTAAACTCCACTCAGAAAGGCTCTTTCCAACAGGGATTTGACCCAGAACAAATAATGCCGGTTTTGTGAATTGTTTTTGTCATGGCCAAGAATAAGATCCAGATTAGAACTGACTTCTAACCCTTAGCTAATGTAAGCACATAAAATGTAAGTTTAAACATAAAATTCTTTGTACATGCCATCAAGTATGGAAGAAAGAAAATGAGATAATGTAGTATGCCTTGCTAGTACCGGGTTGGGCCCCCTTTTTCCTTCAGAACTTCCATAATTCTTCATGGCATGGTTTCAACAAGGTGCTGGAAAAATTCCTCAAAGATTTTGGTCCATATTGACAGTTGCTGCAGATTTGTCTGCTGCACATCCAAAAGTGCTCTTTTGGACCAAGATCTGGTGACTATGGAAGCCATTGGAGTAAAGTGGACTCACTGTCATGGTGAAGAAACCAGTATGAGAAGATTTGAGCTTTGTGACACGGTGCATTATCCTGCTGAAAGTAGCCATCAGAAGATGGGGACACTGTGGTCATAAAGGGATGGACATGGTCAGCAACAACACTCAGGTAGGCTGTGGCGTTTAAACGATGCTCAGCTGGTACTAAGGGGCCCAAAGTCTGCCAAAAAAATATTCCCCACACCATAACCTCAGCACCAGCCTGAACCTCTGATACAAGGCAGGATGGATCCATGCTTTCATGCTGTTTCAACACATTCTGACCCTACAATCTGAATGTTGCAGCTGAAATCGAGACTCATCAGACCAGGCAACAAGGCAATTCCATCAACACAACTGTCGCTCACTGGATATTCTCCCCTTTTTCTGACCATTATCTGTAAACCTTAGAGATGGCTGTGCATGAAAATCCTGGTAGATCAGCAGCAACCATGCCACGTTCAAAGTCACTTGAATCCCCTTTCTTCCCCATTCTGATACTCCATTTAAACTTCAGCAAATTTTCTTGACCACGTCTACATTCCTCAGTGCACTGAGTTGCTGCCATGTGATTGGCTGATTAGCTATCTGTGTTAACAAGCAATTGAACTGGAGTAGCAAATAAAGTTGCCAGTGAGTGTATATAGACCTTGCTATAAAATAATGTCAACTTCTGCTAAATTTATACTCACCTATCACTTTATTAGGTATACTCTTTCAACTGCTCATCAATGCCTCTTATATGGCATTTAATATTAAGATATGTAGACATGGTCATGAGGATCTGCTGAGGTTCAACAGGAGCATGAGGATGGGGAATAAAGTGACTTTGAACGTGTCATGGTGGTTGGTGCCAGCTGAACCTACTGTCATCGTTCTCCAAAAGTAAACTGTCCTATACTGCATTTATTTGTCAGGTTTTTTGTTTATGTTTTTTTGATTGTCGTTTGTGTTTACTCTTTATCATAAAGGCATCCAAATGCTAATCCTAAAAAGATGTTTCAAATACAGGTTAATAGCAATTCTGGACATCATTGCTGTGCGCCGCAATGCTAAATTTAGCTAAATTTAACTCATCAGTGACAGTCAGCTTGGGTAACTCCAGCAAACAGTGAGTAAACCGCAACAAATCTGCCATCATACACCATTCTCTTCTGCATTTAGTCTCCTGACCGGAAGCCACCTAACGTCAAATACCGAACTGATGCATGCATAGAGCCCATTTTCATGCTTAACCATCTCTGGGGTTACAGAGAACGGTCAAAAAGGATGAATAACCAGTGAGCGGCAGTTCTCTGGTCAAAATGTATTGATGATGGCAGAGGTCACAGGAGAATGACTGGACTGGTTCAAGCTAGAATGTCAAACCCAAGGTATGTAGAAAAGCATCTCTGAACATGCTGAACCATGAAGCACATGGGCTACATTAGCAGGTGCCACTAATGCAAAGTTCAAAGTAATGCAAGGTTCATGCTTTAATGGCATGAATGGTTAAGACCTTTGTTGTCAAAGCAGAGTGTATCAAAATAATAATAATGATAAGGTACAGGAAACTAAGTCTGCAATTTATGCAGGCTCGACAAAATTGGACAAAAGAAGATTGGAGATGTGTCGCCTCATCTGATGAGTCTTAATTTTTTGTAGGTGAATTCAAATAGGGGGGTCAGGATTTGTTGTAAACAACATAAAAGCCTGCCAGACCACTACCAACCATGACATGTTCAAAGTCACTTAAATCCTCTTTCTTCTACATTCAGATGCTCGGTTTGAACCTAGATTGAACATTGTCTTGATCACACCTACATGCTTAAATATATTGGTTGCTGCCATGTGATTGGCTGATTATATATTTGCATTAAGAACTTTTGAACAGGTGTACCTAATAAAGGAATTAGTAAGTGTATAGTCTCTACTTTAAAGGTAACAGGAACCAAAACAGTTCTAAAAATGTGCCCATAAAACTGGAAACTGGAGCTTCAGGATACAAGTGAGCTGTTACCTAGCTGATATGTGAAATAAATAAAACCTCTAGGGCAGCTGAAAATTGATCTTGTGTTAAATTTTTATTTATGTTTTAGAAATTCTAATTTTGAATTTGGCTCTTAGGCAAGCATAACAAGAAAAAGGCTTTTAAATTTTCGAATTTGTACTATTGGTGTGAACTGTAAAAGTCCACGTGATATGACTGACAGTTATAGTAAAGTTATATATGGATCTTTTGGTCTGAGTGTTTTGTAAAATTTATTTTTTAACAAAAAACAATTTTTTTCTTCAAAACTTTTAGGCTAACCTGAAGAGAAAATTCCACAGAAAGTTCTCCATAAAATGTCTGTACACTCTATCAACTTAGAAATATCATGTAAATGTGAATAACACATCAAGTATTAAATAAACCGTGTGGTGATATTTGTATCTGTGATGTTCTTTAAGGTGAATGTGAGAGTTGTGGGAAGCTCAATCTGTCCAAACACCATTTTTGGTCACATAGCATCTTTAATACCACCATTATAATAATTAGGATATCAAAAGTATCGAGTATACATACATCATTTGCATTGCGGTACACAAATCTGAGCTGATTTATGTTTTTATATCTTTCATTCGTTGTTCTCAGGATCAACTTTTATTGTCTCGACATTGTGCTGATACATTGAATCGTCCTGAAGAACTTGACGCTATTTCAGGAAGGAGAACATTTAATTGGACATGTATTGTTAAGTAATATAAAAAGTTTTTGATATTTCCAAATGTAACTTGAATCCTATAGTCTACTACTTTCCAATACCAATAGTCAAGAATCTTGATATAAGCCAAACTAGAGTCCATGTCACCAAAATCAAAGTACTTCAGGTAGGTTCATTCACCTACAGTGGTCTTGATATTCTGTAGTTTTTCTTCTCTTTTTTGCAGTAAAGTTCTTGAAGCTGTGGGAACAGTCTCTTGAAGCCATGCCTGTTTTTGTAACAGTCCCAGTAAATGGATTCTCAGGAGTCTGAAGATATGTGAGTGTGTGTTTATGTTAATGTGTGTGAGTGTATTGGTCAAGGAAAGCGAGGGTCTAAAATGGTGAAACCCCTCGCTCCCTCTCTCCTCCACCACCGTCAGGGTCTCAGTCCGTCAGACGCTGGTGATGGAGGCCAGGCAGTTCGATGACTTCTGGATTTTCTCAGGCTGCGTGGCGGGGGGTTCTGGGATGGCGCGAAAGCTGAATGGCAGTCCGATACCACTGGTGCCGATGTGGCCGGGGCTCAGCGCTGGATTCTGCCGTCTATTGCTTTCCACTATGCTGGAAGTGTTGGATGCAAGGCTTTCACGTGTCCTGCACAAGAGATGAAAGAAAAGTGGTTTTAGAAAGACTAAAGAAAAACTCACATAAGTGTGATAGACTAGCAGTGAACTGGCATTCCTCCTAAAGGCCAGCAGGGGGCGACTCTATTTGGTACAATAGGAAACTTAATTTTATAAAATAGGGTGGCTAAAATATAAATACAGGATATATCCTCATAAAGACTTGTGTAGCACAGTTATGGGATTGATGCTGCAAGAAAAAACTCTTGATGGATTCTCCTCTCTATTTAACCCTCTATATCACTGCATCATGACTCCTCACAGTGGGACTAATGATACGAATGAGGGTAATGTAAACAGAAATGAAGTAGCTAAAGAAGAAGCTGACAAGCATTATCTCTGCTGAACAAGCAGCAAACTACATGGTTAAAAACGAAGCCAATACAGAGGTTTAAAAAAAAAATGCAGTTCCTCGAGTATCCACTCGAAGCTGGCTGAAGTAGCACTGGAAGTCACACACCCCACTTTAAAAAAGCCAAAGAACCAAACATTTTTACATCCTGTTCAAAGAATGGTGTAGGTTGGAATGGTCTGGACCTTTAAGGGCACACATTAAATGAGGGTGATTTTTATCAGTTGTTTTATAATTCATCCGTTTTGGTTTTGAGAAGGATAGAAGGCATGCTTAAGTAGGCCCATGGCTGATATGACTGCAAATCAGCATGTTTCAGCTGTTTGTCGAGAGGCTTAAGGCTCGCCTCAGTTTCACCGCTTTGTCTGTTTTAGGGTTGATCTAAAGTTAATATGAGACAGCGTTTTCAATATGGCGGCTTCAAAGCCCCAAGCAGTAACCAAACAGTTGTCGTCACTCAGGCTTCATTTATTAGGATAAAAAGAGGCATTACATCCTTTGTACCATGGAGCATTCAGATGTATAATAAGCTCTGATACCTGGGCATTAATTAAACACTTTAAAAAAAGGTAAAATTAACCTACTACATTGCTCACATGCAGCCCATCATGCAGTGTGTCCTGAATTACATCCTTCTGAACTAAATACTAAACATTCTGGAGGCATAAGTGCAGAAAGTGTGCTCACACTGAGAAGTGTTCTCAAATGCAATATACTAATGGAAATGCAAAAAAATTCAAGAATTAAGTGAAGAATGATAGACACTTTGCATCCGCAATGAATGCCATATTAGTGATGTCGCAAATATTGTACTGTTTGCAAGTTAGTATCTGCCAGCTAGCTACATCATTAACAATGGGGGGGACATTTCAATCACTAAAATGGCATTTAAGGTAAAATGAGTTCATTTTCTTTGAGAAAATAATGCTACCACAATAAACAAGTTATGTGAATCTTACAGTGGGTAATAAATAGCTGTCAAATTTGAATTTGGAAAATAAGTACATCAAGTAAATAGGGGCAGTTAAACTATTGTCACTCCCTGTTAGTGCAAAACAACTTTTTGAGACAATACTAACCCACTGTGATTAAGAGCTCTGTACAGCATGTAAGTGTGCTGTAATACAGTACGCCAACAGAAGAATGCCATTTGTGACTCAGAGCATTTTCTAATATGGCGACTGCCTGAATTTAGCTTCAAAAGCCCCGACCAGCAAGGCAAGTTTATTTGTATAGCACATATCAGCAACAAGGCATCAATACAAAATGACAGAAGGAAAATGAAACACACCAGAAACAAAAAGAGAAAGAGGAAAGAAAGAAAAGAAGGAAAACAAGACGAGAAATCAAATAAAAAAAAGATACAAAATTCAAGCTAAAACAGGATTGAAATGGCCTTCCTCTGGAAATCCCATCACTTCTAGCCAGACATAAAAAACTCTGACCCATTCGGTACCACTTAAATATATTTTTTAGTGTCTCACAACATGATGTTTGTGGGGGATCTCTTGTCTCCTACTGCTACCTGACCCCAAGAAATACTCCATCTTCTGCCACCTGAAAATAGCAATACCCCTCTCTGTGATTTACTCTACACTTCGATTAATTGCCCAGCCTCAATATTTGTTTTAATTGACTTTGTTTTATGTCAGCGTTTGCCACAAATGGGTGATACTCAAGAGGGCCACCCAGGTATATTTACAGCCTCCCAAGTATATTTGAAAACCATTTTTTCCTTTTGCAAGAGAGGCATCCACTTGTACATGAACGCTCTATTAGAGGAGCAATGTTTTATGGTAAAATTTAGCTTCTTATTCATTTTAATTTTTTTGCAGCTGCTGATATCATCCTGCACTCTAGGATAATGGCTGTAAAGAAAGACCTTAAAACAACTGTTAGTGGCATCAGCAACAACCTCCAGAAGGCAGGAGTGAAAGTATCACCATCACCTGTTCACAGAATACTTCATAAACTAAAGTACAGAGGCTACACCAGAAGATGCAAACCATTCATCAGCAAGAAGAACAGGAAGGCCAGGCTGGAATTTGCCAAAAAGTACAGAGACCACTCTCAAAAATTCTGGGACAAAGTTTTACGGACTGACGAGACAAAGATGAATCTTTCCTAAAGTGATGGAAAGACTAAAGTTTTGAGAAAGAAAGGATCTGCTCACGATACCAAACACACAAGCTATCATCTGTGAAACACAGTGGAGGTAATGTCATGGTTTGGGCTTGTTTGGCTTCTTCTGGGATGGGTTCATTATCTTCATTGATGAAGTAACACATGATGGAAGCAGAAAAATGAGCTCAGAAGTCTATAGAAACATTTTGGCTGCAAATTTACAGAAAGATGCAACCAAACTGGTTAGGAGATCCCTCATCATGCAGCAAGATAATGACTCAAAACACACTGCCAAAACAACAAAGGAGTTCATCAGGGGCAGGTGGTGGAAGTTTTTAGACTAGCAGAGTCAATCTCCAGACTTAAACCCTATAAAGCATTTTACCTGCTCAAGAGAAGACTGAAGGGAGTAACCCCCCAAAACAGACAACAACTTAAAGAGGCTGCGGTGAAAGCCTAGAAAAGCCTCACAAAAGAAGAACGTAAAAGTTTGCCAATGTCAGTGGGTCACAGACTTGATGCAGTTACTGCAAGAAAAGGATTTCCAACTAAATATGATGTCTTATTCACTTTAACCTGTTTAAAGTCTATCTGTTCCAGTACTTTTGCTCACCTAAAAATTTGGTTTTCCGTTACAAATAAAGCTATCTCCTAAGTTTTTTATTAGATCCAGATGTAAATACCTGGAAATAAAAGCTGAAATTTTGATCTCTTGTCTCATATTCATCTTTTTGTGTCAAACCCAAATGTTTTTACTAGTCTACAACAAAAATAAAGGAATTGGGCCCACCGTTTCAATCCTTTTGGAGGGGAGTGTATGAGAAAAGAGACGCAGCAATGTGCATTTCTTATTTTTGTAATAATCCATCATATTTTTTTGAGCTTTCTATGCCTTTGTTTGGAGATATGACAGTTGACAGAGCTGGAAATCGGGAAGAGAGAGAGTGACAAGAGTGGCGGCAAAGTAACAGGGTGTCTGATTTGAACCCTGCAGACAAACCACAAGGCCGCTGGTGACCCAACAATGTGTTTTTCTGTCTAAATTCTCATATGTAGCAGCTGGCAACAAAATGAATACCACATTGAATGTTTTAAAAGAGCAGTCAGTGAACCAGTGAATGGAGACTATGGCTACTGTGTTGTTTTTCATACGGTCATTGAAAGGTTTCTTGCATGTAAAATATTATATCTTTAATTTTGCATATAAAGAGTAAATATGCATACTTTCTTGTGAGCCTAAATGTTTAGTTTCCTCAAAAAAAAAAACCCAAAAACAAAAAAACATTCCTTTTCATTTACACATGAAGATCAGGAGGCTCTCGAAAAGCTTAGACATTGGTGGGGTTTTATTCCACCTTTTTCTATGTACCGTATTTTCTGCACTATAAGGCGTACCGCATTATAAGGCGCACCTTCAATGAATGACATATTTTAAAACTTTTTTTAACAACAGCAAGGTATAACATGTAGTGCAACATTTATATCACATAGTGGAGGGGAACTTTTCCTCCATTCAGTAAACACGTAAAAAACATTCTGATGCTGTTACGGTAAATTAAACGTTAGTGCAATCACAATATAGTAACACTCGTAATAGTGCAAAGCAATAACAATAACAATAATAACTCAAATAATAACTCTAAAGCAATAGCATAATAACTCAATGTTGTTCACGTGTTAATGTCCATATTCACAATATGACCAACCTTGTTCAACTGTAAACACACAAAAGAAACACGTAAAGCTCAACCGAAATGAAACGCCGTTTTATATATCCCAGCATGCACCGCGCACTACTTCTTCTACGGGGGAAAATGGAGTCGGCGGCTGCTTACTGTAGTTGCGAGACCTGTTGCGGCTCAATATTGATCCATATATAAGGCGCACCGGATTATAAGGCGCATGGTCAGCTTTTGAAAAAATTGAAGGCTCTTAGGTGCGCCTTATAGTGCGGAAAATACGGTACATTTTCTATTTGTGCATTAAAAAAACAGACAAAAAAAGGTTTAAAAAAACCCAGACATTTTCTGCACTTAGTCAAGAATCTCTAAGTAGCAAAGTTGGTGCATCAATAAAAGGAAAATGCAACCATATTTATTTACTGTATGAACAACGAATCTCCAGATACAGTAAGTAAGCACCAAGCACCTTTACTAGAACTTTTCCAAAAGTACATAGGTTTATAAAAAGCTGTTCACAACTGAATTGCTTCAGATTACGTCCTCCTTTCTTCTGTTCAGGTCTTCACTGGCTGCCAAAATATGGGCTATGGACTGTAATGCAACCACAGACTGTAGAAAACTGGAAAAAGCCTGAGTGATAACATCTCTTTGGTTACTGAAGTGGGCTTTTGAAGTCAATCCACAGCTGTCTCAAACTTTAGATCAATCCAAAAACAGACAAAAAGGTAGAGCTGAGGCAGCTCTTAAGCCTCCTGACAAAAAGCAACATCATGCTGGCCTGTAGTCACTTCAGTCATGCCCTTATTTATGCATAACTCAAATTTTTCTTAAAACCAAGAATTTTTAACTAAATTCCTCACTATGTGCTCAAATAGGCATAAACTGTCATTCTTTTTCTGTCTTTCTTTCAACCATGCTGTAAAAATCATCATTTTAACATGGGTTTTGTATATGACTATCAGTACTTCTACAGTCAGCCTCAAGTGAACACTCAAGGAACTGCAGGTTTTTGCACTTCTGCAATAGTTTAATTTTTCAACACTGGACACTGCCTGTTATATGCCATACAGCATTTAGACTTCTTCTTTTTTATAACCTTGCAGAGCAGATGGGATGGCCAGATTCAATGTCTGTCATCAGACAAGCTCCAGTCTGAAACAATTGTGCCAGGTTTGCAAACGGACCTGACCAATCAGTGACGTTTATGGAGAACGAGGCAGGGTTTAGTTGAACTGGAAGAGGGTAGCAGCAGCTGCCGCCGATGTAGCATGGAGCTCTGATAAAGCTTATCAACAATTTAATTTGAACCGGACCACCTTTATTTTTTTTTTTTAATAAAGTGGAAAGAACAGGGCTGGGAGATTTTCATGACAGAAAAGATGATTTTACTCTTCTCCCCTCCAGCATGACTTGGTAATAGTCACACTGGTCAGTACAATGGCTGCCTCTAGCTGGGTGATTAGCTCAGACGTAGCTAGAGATGTAGAAGAGAAAATATTTTGCACTTTTCCTGGCCTCAAACCATGAGTTTTATCCACCGACAAGCTCTACTGTTCATATACTATGGCACCTATCTTTGAGCTCAGGTTACAACCAGAACTGTGCATGTCTACTTCATTTTGTCATTTGTGATAGAGAGAACATTTGTCAAATCGCTGTCAAAGAATTTTTGGAAAAGTTCTGCCCTTCCCAAACCCTTTGTATGGAAGGTTTCCTGGATGAGCTTGAAATATGAATGTCTAACTGGCATGTCAGGTTAGTTTTTTCGAATGAGTAGCGCTACCTACTGCTCAATCAGTGCATAAACTGACACTTTCTTATGCTGAACTTCGAAAAATGTATAATTCTTTTGGATGGAAACCCCACTGCTGATGAGAAGGACAGGTTTTAGGGATTATTTTCTATTTTCTTGGAATAAGACATCTGCATTTGGATCGATAGCTCATTATCTGAAGTGTGGGTGCAGTCGCAAAGTCACAATGTATAAAGGTAGGAGTTAGACTGGAGTTAGATTGGAGTTGCAAGCAAATAACTACTAGGCAAAAACAAACAAACAAACAAAAATCAGGGTATACAGGCTTCTGCTGCTTCATCGGTCTTCAAGTCTAACAAATTAGTGGAAGTGCAATATTATATTTGCCATTACTTTCTACCAAGCTTAAATGGGTCACCTTGATTCCTTGATGTTAAACAGCTTCACTGAGTTTGTTTTGTGCTTAAGAAGAGCAAAAAGCTTGGCTTGCTGATACAATTGTATGGCTTATGAAAAGATGAAGTTTTACATACCAGATAACATTTAATTACCCTCCAGTCTCTGTTGCATTCTCAAACACTTAACAAATATTATAAACTGTTCTATTACAATTTAAAGTTTAGAAAGCTGTTTTGTTATTTTTAAGCATTGGTAGAACAACGACACAGCACTGAAACAGCTGTGTTTCCCTGTGAATTGCCAAGATGCTTTACATATAATTGAAGGTATCTGCACTTCAACTAAGAGTAAGATAACAGTCACTGATATTAATGGAAAACTAATGCTTAAGGGTAAGTTAACCCTATAGATCCTAAAGTGGGGATCTGGAACCACTGGGATGCTTTCCAAGAATCTTAGAAAAAAATGTAAATGATTTAAAATAATATATTTTACGCATTATTGTAAAAATTTATTCATATTATGAGTTCAACGTAAAATAAAACCGTAGTCAGAGAGATTACAGATCAGAGATTTTGCTGAAATGAAAGTTATTTGTAAAAAATGATCAAAATCTAAATTTGCACAATACTCTCAACCAGATCCAGGGACATTGAGAGTCCCTACTCTCTGGCACTATCATTTTGGCAGCCCGTGGCTGTAAAGTTTGGGAACTGATCAGTTAACCTATCAGCCTTTAAGAGTATCGTGACTGGACCTCTTAAAGAGGCAAAGATGTGGTTGGATAACTCAGTGGTTTACATCATTGACATGGCTACAGGACATTGGAGGTTCAAATCCCAGTCTGGGAACAATCAGTATTCAGTGTGGACCCTTGGGCAAGGTCCTTAACGCCATTAAACAGCAGGGTATCACTCAGATGTAAGTTGCTTTAGATAATGGCATCTGCACAATAACACTGCAAGTAGATTTTCCTCTCTTTGGTGAATCTGACTCTCAGAAATACTACCCGACTTTCTAAAATCAGGAATAAACTCTATTTTTCTGATCAAGTAAAACAATAAGATAATTACAATTTAAAGTTAAAGAGCTCAGTACATTTGATTTGCAAAATATATGGCCAAGGGAGACAGCCAGTGTTAAGTAGGGATACACCACATTAGATTTTTGCTGATAATTAATTTTAGCCCATACCAATATCAATACTGATATTCAAATGTAGATCACGTACAGCTTCAGTCATGAAAACACACTTTAAAGTGTAAAGAATTATGAAAAAAGGAAGACTTCAGCATAGTACATACAGTAGGTCTGTTGGTCCAGCCCGAAACTCCACAAATGTACGTTTGTACGACCAATATTCACAGCTGATAAAGGAATACTTTTATAGCTAAAATATTAGTAGTGAATATCAGCAGATTATTTCATACCTACTGATACTGATATTTAACTTTCGAAGCTAATATCTGGCAATATTGATATCGAGCCAATAATATCGTGCATCCCTAGTGTTAAGGGATGACAATTTTTTGATACTGATTTTTCTAAGTTGGGCATTCAAGAGGCTAATAGACTGTTAGTCACCTAGTGATTATGTCTGCATACTCCATGTACAGAGTCTGTAGTTTCTGAAGCAGGTGATTTGAGTTCAAGCCTGTCCTGTGGCTCCTTTCTCATGTCATTCCCTACTGTCATCTCTCCCTCACCCAAGTTTCTGACTCTATCCACTGTCTAAATTACAGCATAAAAGCTGCCCAATAAATCTTTAAAACAATAAATGAACACAGCAAAACATCAATTTTTACAGCTTATAAAGTCCAGAAAAGAGTATAGCTTTACCTCTAAGGTAGAACCATGATTAGCTTCTCAAAACAGGCAATAGAGTTAAAATGAATTTGTAGATCATTTAGCCACACTTTTTAACCAATTCTTGCACATCACTCTGTACTTCATCTGTGACAGTTAAATGTAAGATTTTTTACAGTAACAAGCAACAGGATGAAAGAAAAAGAGTACAATATGAACAGTCTTTGCATAGTGATTGTTGAGAGCCAGTGATGACATCTAATCACACCCGAACACTGACAACATTGTGAGATGCAGTTGTCACTACAAAAACCATAGGGGATGCATATTCTCCTACCTACTATGTAGTTGCTTTAGAAACTTTAATCTCCGTTTTATAACATAGAGGGCACATAGGTAAATATCTGGTTTGAATGTTATTAACTGGGATATTTTGAGGATACCTCTGCTTGAGTTTATCTCTCATAATGTACCGTTTTCCACTGGTTTAGATGTGGAGCCTAAATTTCCCAACAAGTGTCAGGGTATTATTGCATACAGTTTGATACAGCTCATACCTGGGGGAGTTGAATCCACTGTCCACTGTGACACTGCTGCTGTCCATGCTGTCCAACCGGGCAGAGTGGGCTGACTTCTGGCTGCTGCTGTTCTCCGTCTCCTTGGGGCTGAGTAAGGTCAGATTGGTCTCCAGTTTCCGCTGCAGATCGTGGTCCTTCTCCCGCTCCAGTAGCCACTGCATGGTTCCCTCCCCACCACCACCACTGCCTCCACCATTACCTCCCCCTTCCCCATGGTCTTTGTTGTCTTCTGCCTTGGCCAACTCTTTGTGCGAGTCCTCCTCTGCCTCCTCCTCTTCCTCATCGTCTGATACATTATAATAGTCAAAGGAGGCGGAGGGGACTGTTGGCTCTAAGCAGCCCTGTAAAACTGCGGGTGACGCTGAGGAAGTGGCTGAATTGGAAGGCTGCTGGGGCTCAGGATTGTCAAGGGCCTCTGTTGATTTGGCTTGTGAGGCTTTCCGCAATGTGCCGGACTTGGTGTAGCTGCTGTCCACATAGCCTGTGGACAAGGCATTGTGTGGAGGTTTGAACAAAGTGTCCTTGCTGAAGATCTCTTTCCTCTTGATCGACATACCACCCCCTCCCCCTCCAGGATCTACATTGTGTTGGTGCGGCGTCAAGCGGGCATTTTGCACCGGCTCCGGTGTCTGGCTTGGCGTCAGTCGCACCGAGCCATTCTGTCCCTTTGCTGCCGACAAGTCCTCTTTGTACTCCATCGTGTGAGGAGAGGTGAGGTGAGGCGTTTGGCGGTCAGCCGGAGAGCCCTTTCGGAGTCCCCCTGATGAGGTTAATGTGTCATATTCTGATTTTGCCTGAGGCGAAGGGGCAGTTAGGATTGTTTCATTTGACGTATTGCACTGGAAGTACTCATCTGTTGAGGGCTTAGGAGAAAGTCCCATTAGCTCATTGTACGTTGGCAAGCTGTCTCTGCTTTTGTTCCTCTCCATCGTACTCCGGATCCTTGACTCGTCCAAACTCCCTTTCCCAATATCAGGCACATTAAAATCAGAGTGGAACTTAGCAGCAGAGAACATGATCCTTGAGTAATGGGAGGACTTCTGAGTGGCACGCAGGGTGCCATCATCTGTGTAGTAATGACTACGCTCCTCCAGACTGGGTTCAAAGTCTTCAGGCGCCCCCAGTGACGGGCCTTTGAGGGAGTTGTCCATGGATCTAGAGCGCTCCTTAGCCTGATCTGACCTGTCGTGGCGTGACTTCCTGTCCTGATTGTGACTGTGACTTCTTTGCACTCTTGATTGGCACGTCCCACGTGATGGCTCTGGGAAGGGCATCTCAGTCCTTCTCTTGGCTAGCTCACCAGAAACATCCCATTCAGGGGTAACAGGGCAGTATGATTCAGTAATGTTGGGGTTGCTGTGGACCAGGTATGTCGCGCCTCCACTTCTTCTACGCTCTAAGGTGTACATGGCCTCTCGAGGGGAGCGAACCAATGAGTGGCTAAAGAAGCGGTAATCCCTTTCCATGAACAAAAGGTCCCAGTTTGAACCCTCTGAAGGGTCTCCTCTCGAGGTACGGGGCTTGCTGTGTGAGCGGGACTTACCATGTGGGGCCCTCCTGTGGCCCCTTCCCCTCCTGCTGCGTGCACTGTGCTGAGCCGAAGACCCAGCCTTGTTCTTCTGCGTACGCTCTTCCTCCAACCTCTTCATCACAGCAGTGTGCCTCGCCACATTCTCCACTGTTAGGTCAGGGTTGATTCGGCGGATTATCTCCATCTCCACCTCGCGGGGTATGGGCGTGGTTGGCACCTCTTCATCACGAAGAGGCCACTCCTCTGGGGGGAACTGGGCTGAGAAGGTGGCCAGCTGTCTCATTTTGTCCTTCTTGAAGCTCAGCCTGAAGAGCCTTAGTCCGAACCTTTTGGATTGCTTCTCGCCATTTCCGCCACCACCACTTCCTTCTTTCTTTTTGGTCAGAGTGTCAGTTTTATAAGGGAAAGAAGTAATGCTTTTGCTCTTATCTGCAGATTCTTGAGGCGGCGATTGCTGAGCAGGAGGGGGCGTGGGAAGAGGGGGATGAGGATATGAAGGCGGTTCTCCTCGGTGCTCCCTGGTGGACGTGCTTGGCGGAGGTTCCCCGGTTTTGTGTTCCTTGGGCGGCTTACTTTGATACGAATCTTCCCTGTGCTCCTTCGGGGACTTACTTTGGTGCGCAGAGGTGTGAAGTCTGGACGTTTCCTCGCGGTACGAGTTATATGAGTCATTGTGATTCTTGCGAGGAGGTCTCTCTCTCAGGCAGCCAGGTGTGGATGGAGTGACATTGCCAGTCTTAGGCGAAGTGCATTGCTGAGGTTGCTGCTGCTGCTGTTGTTGTTGCTGTTGCTGCTGTTGTTGTGACTGTTGCGGTTGCCGTTCTGTCAGCCGGTCATCCAGGTGATACCACTTGTTGTTGGTTCTGATGAGGGAAGGAGTGATAAAATAGGTCTGGGGGGTGACGATGAAATAGCCCTCTGGAGTTGGGTAGATCTTTCTCTCTCGCACCAGCATGTTCAGGGTGTGACGCAGAACCTCCGAGCTGGGTGTAGGCACGCCTGCAGGAAACAGATCAGACAAAGGTGAGGTATAGCTTCAACTTTTCATTTTATTAATAACTCTTCAAAAAATTGATGTATTGTACATTTTTTTGATAGCAGTCATGGTATTTGCATGACATTGTCTCAAAAGCAGTAAAACAATTACAATGGGGACAAATTTAAGTTAAGGATGAAATACTAGGGAGGCACAATATTTGATTTTTGGTGATATCAGATATGCCGATATTTTCAAATTAATTTTAGCTGATACAGATATTAATAAAAATAGTTTAGATGTAGTTCAGACCTAAAACACACAATTTAAAGTGTAAGGAATGATGATGAATAAAGAAAAGGACTTCTGCTGCCCTAGGCCTTTTGGTCCAGCCTGAAACTCTTTTTAACTTGGTTAAAAAGTCTGCCAATACCGATATTGTACTGATAATATCATGCATCCCTAGTAGTAAATAAACTTGAGCTTGTATAGAGCCTGGAGTTGGTTAATTAGTAAGTGGATGAGCTCTCAATAAAATCGTTTGGTCGGACGATTGCAGGGAGAGCTAAAGACAGAGTAAGTGGGAGAGTGCTTGTGATGCAAATGAGGCAATGACTAAGTTAAAATGTTCATGTTCATAGTGTATATTTATAGTTTATATCCTTGTGTACTAAGAGAGCAATGTTTAACTGAGTCAAACTCCTTGTATGTGCACATATACCTGGCCAATAGAGCTGATTCTGATTCTGATTCCGCCTGAACCAATATACAGGGCCTATAAAAAGCATCACCACCTTTCCTTTTACTGATATATATCAATCATGGTCAATATAATTTTCTCTTTTGAAAAGAAAGAAAAAAATCTTTAATGTTGAAAAGAAAACAGATTTCTACAAAGTAATGCCAATTAAACAAAAATGTGTAAGGTAAAATAAGCGGATGCATAAATACCGCCCCTCTTTAAAGTCACAAACCTAATTCAGCAGAGGTCCAGCAAATTGATGCTGGAAGTCTCATAATTAGTGAAACAGGGATCTCAAGAAATTGTAGTAACAAAGACACCTGCGTCTGGAAGGTCCAGTCACTGGCTAATCAGTATTCCTGGCTACTATTACACCTTGAAGACAAAAGAACACCCCAAGCAACTCAGAGTAAAGCTTATTGAAAAGTATAAGTCAGGGGATGGATACACATTTTTCCAAGGCATTGAACAGCCCCTGAAGTTCAGTCAAATCCATCAAGAAATGGAAGCAAGTTGACACATCTGCCTAGATCAGACTGTCCTCACAAACTGAGAGACCGTGCAAGAAGGAGACTAGTGAGAGAGGCCACTAAGACACATGTGACTACTCTGAAGGAGTTACAAGCTTTAGCAGCTGAGATGGGAGAGAGTCTGCATACGACAATTGTTGCCCGGGTTCTTAACCACTCAAAGCTTTATGGGAGAGTGGCAAAGAGGAAGCCAAATTGAAAAAAAAAAATCTTAAAATCTTGACTAGAGTACACCAAAAGTCATGTGTAAGACTCCATGGCTAAGTGGAGGAAAGTTCTTTGTTCTGAAGAGACCAAATGGTGCTTTATGGCCATCAGACAAGATGCTATGTTTGGTGGACAACCAACACTACACATCAGAAAAACACACCATTCCTGCAGTGAAACACAGTGGTGGCATCATCATGCTGTGGAGATGCTTCTCTCTCAGCAAACCGCCCTGGAAAGCTTTTAAGGTAAAGAGTAAAGTAGATATGGCAAAATATAGCAAAATCCTGGAGAACAATTTTATTCAGTCTGCAAAAGAACTAGAGCTTGAAAGATTTTTTTTATCCAGCAAGACAATGACATTTTTTTTCTAACTGGCATTTCTTTGTAGAAATCTGTTTTCACTTTGGCACTGAAGAGATATTTTTGTCAGTAATGCCAAATTAAAATGACCATGACGGATTTAAAATCAACAAAATGGCAAAACATCCAAGTGGTGAATACATTTTAGTAAGACAATGTTTTCTGATTGTTTGACAGCAGATGCTCTAGAGAACTTAGAAATAGATCGACAACTCAACAGATAGGTTTTATCATAAGTCCTAAGTCGTCTAATTAAAATGTACACGTTAACATTAATGTCCTTAACAGATAAAGAGCAGAGGAGAGAGACAGCCATGTCTCCTGTCCTGAAGCGTCTCCTGTCCCCTGAAAGTGTTCTTTAATGTCCTGACCAGCAGACGTATTTTTAGTTCACCTAAAAAAATAGACATTACACACTGTCTGGTAGGATTTTATTATGTATACTAAACAGTGAGGTCTGAAACAAGTGGGTTCTGTTGATTATAATGAAAGATAGCAGCAATTATCTAAAGTTCTATTCTATATAATTCTAAGTAAATTAGGGATGTGGGCAGTTAGATGGCTAAACGGTTAAATTTGTATATTACATTAGCGGGCACAAGATTTATAAGTCAGATAAGCTAATTACCTATCAACTTTTATAAACATGGGGCTGAAATCCTGGTCAAACGCTCTCTAAAAATGGAAAAGAAGCCTCCCGCCACTAGTTACCGCTATAGCTTCAGTTAATGGTTTCTGACTTACAGCCAAAGCTTTCCCCCGGCACTTGACCAGATGTAAATATAAGAAGCTTAGCGGTTAGCATGTTATATGAACAGTGCGGTATGGCTGTTTTTTAAACAATAAAATTGAAATAAAGTTGTATGTAGCTTTTTAAGGGTTATACGTGTGAAGTAACTACTCAACCAAAGTGACGAGTAATCACATAAAGCACCATATTATTCTGCAAAGAGGAACGAAGGCTGGTGGAGCTAACTGCTAATGTTAGCTACCTGTGACTCAGCATACCAGGCTCAAATAATGCACAATGGCCCTGGGATGAATTTGACTGTTTTCTAAGCATTTTTTTCTCTTTGAGCTAGTTGGTTAAATGCAATTTAAATGGACATTTAGACAATAGGGAAATAGGTGCTTAGGAACTTCCTTAAAATAGTTATTGTGCTGTGATCATGGAAATCATATCAATATGGGCAGGTGAAAGCTGGTTGGCTCTGGGTCAATTGTGATTTCAGAACAACATAACAAGGTTAAAAATAATAATGAGGACACTTGCACTGAGCAGGTTGATTTAGAGATAACACGAAGGTTTTACTTAACCCTAAGTCATCCAAGTTTTTCTTTGGTTGATTTCAGGCCTAATTCAGCAGTGATGGCAGAGGCTGCTATGTTAAGTGTCCATCAGTATTAACTAATCCCATCACAAGCCACTGACACAGCATTGGGAGCAAATTAGGGGTTAAGTGTCCTGTTCAAGGACACATCGACATGTGACTGCAGGAGCTGGAGATCAAATTAGTAAAGAGAAGACCGACTCATGTAAAAAATGTAAGATGAGTTAAAAGACAAACAAACAGCTTATCAAGGAAGTTTCAGATAACAACAGTAAAACATTTAGTTATATTCCAAACTTAACAGGATGTATTACTTAAATGATATTTTAGTCATCCAGTACAAATTGGCCAAAAGTTTACATCATCAGAGGCATTTTCAATATCATTAAAGGAGCCCTGTATGTTAAGATATGCTGACTCAAATTAACATTAGTATATGTACGCTGCATAAAGTAACACACTAAATGTCTGCATTTAGGAGATTTTGTTTAAAAAGTTTCCCATGTAGGCAGCCATTTTTGCAATCTATATTACAGTAATTTCTTCTTTATTGTCCTCTCTACTAAAACTACACTCAGGTTTTAAATCTAAAAGGTTTAAAAGATGACACTTCACAGGAAGGGTGGCAATGACATACTGGTGCGACAATCTTTTGTCTGTGGAGTATCATGCTTTACATCTACTAAAAAAAGTAGTAAACCTCGTGTGTTTATTTGTACATCATAAATTCAGAAGACACTTGCCTTAATCCAGTAAAGTCAGGGTATTTAAATGCAAGGTTCATTTGAAAATGTGGAATGAAATATGGGCAAGTATGTTGTTGTTTTTTTTTTTCATTTTACCCAAGCTTTAACTGATCCAAATACAGATGATAACCAGTAAAACGTAAAAACATTTTTGTGGTATTTTTTCTTCTGTTTTCTGTCTAAAACAATCTTGAGCTATTAAATGGGCATGTTTTTCATTCTTCTGTATGCAAACATACCTTAAATTGATGACCCTAAATCCAGACTATTTAAAGAAAAATCCATGACATGCCTTACAAAAGCTGGATAATTTAATGTGGATGCAAACAAAGTAGAGTAACCTACATTGCCTCCACTTCCTAGATAACTACTGGGAATATCAAATCAAAAACCAATGATGGTTTTGCTGGAGCTTGGGTACTGACCAGTTCAATGATAATAGTAGTCCATTTTGAACACCATCATAACCTTTGTCTAGCAAGGCCTTGTGTTGCCCATTATTTCATCACCACTGTTATTTTTTCACAAAGAAATGATGCAAAATTTAAGTTCAAATTGTTTCCAATCGTAAAAAATGAAGCGAAAAGTGAGGAACATGATTCCCATTGTTGACTTTGCTTGAAATATCCTACTTTGAATAGAAGTTAAACAGCGTTATAAAAGATCATCTTGAATTAACCTAGTTTATGAATTATGTGTATTTGCTAATATTCAAACTGTTGTTACCATAGCTGTTGCATCCAAATTTCAAAGTTTTGTTGTTACTACATATTGAGAGAAAAAATCCTCACATTTGAGAAGCTTGTCCTCATGACTGTTTTTCTTCTTTTCTTAAAGAAATGACTATGAATGATTCATCTGTTTTCAAAATAACAAATACTAGATGACAATTTGTTTTCTTTAACCGCCCACTTGAGTAAATGACTGATAATTTGAAGTGTACTTCTGTTGACTAGCTGATGCATTGTGTGAAGGATTTAAAAGAAATGAAACCACACAATTCTCACTAATCAATTAAAAAGTTTGCAGTGAGATGTTTTTTATTCAAACCTGCATAGGTCATTACTTTGAATTTAGTTTATATGTCAGATGTGTACAAAATGTTTCACAATGTGGTTTTCAATGGTACACTGACTATATGGACAAAAGTATTTGGCCACACCTCTCAATTATTGAATTCAGATGTATAAAATAAAGCACCTGGCCATGCAGACTCCATTTATAAACATTTGTGATACAAAATGGGTAATGTGATTGATGCCACCTTTTCAATAAGATGGAAATTTCATCCCCATTGGATATTCTACAGTCAACTGTAAGAGATATTATTATAAAGTGGAATATTTAGGAACAACAGCAACTCAGCCATGAAGCGGAAGACCACGTAAAAAAAAAAAAAGAGTAGGGTCAACGACAGCTAAAAAAGTAAATGGGTAAAAGTTGCAAATGCTCTGATTCCATAGCTGAAGAGTTCAAACCTCCACTGGCATTAAGAACAAAAACTGTGCAGCAAGAGCTTCATGCATGGGTTTCCATGGCAAAGCAGCCCCATGCAAGCCTCATATCCCCAAGTCCAATGCCAAGTGTTGGATGGAGTGGTTTAAAGCTCGCTGACACTGGACTGTGGATCAGTGGAAACACGTTCTGTGGAGTGATGAATCACGCTACTCTGGGCTTGGGCTAGGCCACTTATCTCAAGTGATCGCCAATCTAAATGCTTCAGCATTCCAAGACATTTGGACAATGCTATGCTTCCAACTTTGTGGCAACAGTTTGGGGAAGGCCCTTTTCTATTCCAACATGTGTGCCCCAGTGCACAAAGCAAGGACTATAAGGACATGGTTTGATGAGTTCAGTGTGGAAGAACTTAAACGGTCTGCACAGAGCCCTGACCTCAACCCCATCAAGCATCTTTGGGATGAACTGGAAGGGAGATTGTGAGCCAGGCCTTCTTATCCAACATCGGTGCCTAACTTTTAAATGCTCTACAGAATGAATGGGCACAAATTCCCATAAAAAACACTCCAAAATCTGAAAACCTTCAAGAAGAATGGAGGCTGTTATAACTGCAAAAGGGGGCCAAC
This sequence comes from Cheilinus undulatus, assembly GCF_018320785.1. Lineage (NCBI taxonomy): Eukaryota > Metazoa > Chordata > Actinopteri > Labriformes > Labridae > Cheilinus > Cheilinus undulatus. The sequence continues at coordinate 41,789,764 of NC_054868.1, forward strand.
TCCATATCAAAGTACATGTATTTCATTACAGTGTCATTACTTTCCCTGCTGGTGTAATGGTGAGGCATTCAAATACTTTTGTCCAGACGGCGTATGTGTCTCTCTGTTTGCCATTGGATTATTGTCTTTGTTTTACTTATTGGTGCTACTGTGGAGGCAGAAAAATATGTAAAGGGTATTATATCATATGGTGTTGCATCATATCATATCTCATTTAATCGCATCGTATCGTATCCAATGGCATCACATGGTGAGCCTTTTTATCCTTTCGCATCATATTGTATCACTTCATATTATGCTGCATCACATTACATCACATGGTTTTGTATCTTTTTGATTAGTATTGCACAATAATATCAAACCATATGACATCATAATGTATAAAATCAAAGGATAGTATGATAATGCAACATTGATATTGCATTAATGCATTAATTAGGGATAACATTAAGGTCAATAATGACATTTTTTAGTCTCTATAACTGCATGTGTTATGGTCCCTTTCTACACATTTTGCTTCAGCCAATGCAGCGCCACCACTGCTCCTTAATGTCTCGTTTCACCTTAAAAGTTTAACAACCACCTCAGTGGACAATTCAAAAGTCATCTGCAACTTTTTATCAAACATTTATCTTTTTCCCACTCCTTTTATCCTTCTATCCATAATAAGTTCATTTTTCCTTGGTCAAGTTCGTGTCATAATCCTAGATCTAACAGAGTTTCTTATTCTATTTTAAAATAAAAGCAGAGGGTCGCAGGTGGCCGAGTGGTTTGAGGCGTGCCCCATGTATGTGACACTTTCCCACATATCTCTCCCTAGCTTTCTCCTCCGTGTTTCCGATTAGTTCGACTGTCCTTCTCTGTCAATAAGGGCATAAAAAGCCAAAAAGAAATCTTTAAAAAAATAAAATAAAAGCAGAAATGCAAAAATGTAGAATTTCAAAATGCAACAAAAAGGGGATTAATTGCAATTGCAACTCAAAGAATTCTTTGATCAATCTCAGTAAAAAACTGCAATCATCAGGTCTAGTGCAGTGCTTATATATATTTATATATACAGATATTAGTAGTAGAAAGGAAACATGAAGTAATCCTGCAGATGCCTGATCAAAACAAAATAAATAGCAGTTGCCTAACAATTGTACTCTGTGACACCAAAAACACTTTTTGAGTACTGTTTAAGTAACTGAAAGCAACGTATTGAAATTCCCTGATTATGAAACAAAAATATTACAAATCAAAGGCAAATATTTGAGTCTTATGTTATGGTTTTAGAAGTTTTTTGGTAGGCCCCAGAAAATTTTCAGGTCTCAGATTGGACCACAGCATATTGAGGTTTGGGAAAGGCTGGTCTGGTGGTTAGGTCGTGCCCCGTGTACGCGGGCAGCCCGGCTTAAGTCTTGCCTGCGGATCCTTTCCGGCATGTCTCTCCCTTACTCTCTCATCCCTGTTTCCAACTCTATCCAATGTCCTCCTCTCTAAATAAAGGCATTATTAAAACAAAAATGTATCTTAAAAAACTAGAATCGTTTTACAGCCCTAATTGTGTTGTACCGTATCTTACATCACATCACATGTTAAGGTTTTGCATCCTTTCATATGGTATTATGTCCTAAGTATTATGCATGCAGAGATGTGATCCTCAGTTCTACATTTGTCTTTACTTAAACTATTAAACATCTCACATTATATGCCATCTAATGCATTACTCTGTCCTACTGTGAATGCTTTTGTGCAGTCCCATCAACATAGGAGGTGAGAGGAGGTTACCTGGGAAGCTGGCAGTGAGGTGCTCCACCAGAGCCTCCTGGTTGACCGGCTTGTGGGCAGAGTTCATAGCAGAGATGGCCAGGCACAATATCTCCCCCAGTGGGATGAACTGTGACTGGCTGATAGGTGACATACTGATCGGAGACACGTCACCTGCAGGGAGAAGAGGGGGGAGGGGTGAGATCATGAATGAACAGCAGGCGCAGCGTGTGAAGCTATGATGTAATGGTCAAACAGCAGCAGTTTGCATGCTGCCTGGAGAAGCTCCTCCTCTCCTCTCCTCCTCCTTTAGCCTCTCTTTCCTCTTATTTCTCGTAGGTTAGCATATCGAGGACGCTGCTGCAGCAACCGCAAGTGTGGTGCGAAATCACCTGCCACCTCGTGATTCAATTCACATCATCTGGCACAGAGAAAGAAGCTTAGACAACCCCTTTAAAATGTCAAACCCGGCGTATTTGAAATTGAACAAAATGTAACCCACTTTAACAACCACACTGAGGGCTTACACACGGAAATTCTGTGTTGCTTTTGTTGAATTAAGCTGGCTTTGCTGAGAGTAGTGAGTGGTGAGATCATCCTACAAGCAGACGGCCCGGCTTCAAGCCCCTCTGAGAGCAAACATCTGCCCAGCTGAAAGGTAGGAAAGCATCACAGTGAAGCAAACGCTGCAGCCTCTGACCTAAATCTGACCATCGTCGAGACTCACGAAACCAGGTGGAAAAGACACAACCTAAGATTTTATGTTCGATTTTTGACCCATTTTCCCATCTCTCTATGTGCACAGATAACCAACAGGATTTAATAATGTCTTACTGATCACTGATTGAAAGTTTGAATCCTTTTTTATCGGCCCACATTTCTTCCACCTGAGCAGAAATGTGTGCAGGGCCCGGCCTACTCAGCACACTCAGCTGAATGGTCAGTTAAGCAACACGATGACGTTATCTCTGCTTAGTATCACAGCCCCTTAAGCTCTGTGTGGCTTTGCAAGGCTTTACAGGGTTTTTAGTAAACACGAGGAAAGCTGGATCTGCGAGTCCAAAAAAAAATAGAAGAAAATCACAGCAGTGTCATTGTCTTTTGGAATATTTTACATGTTTTGCAGGGCTGTTTGAATGGAGCAAATGTCAAACAACTATGGGAATGAGATACATCCTATAATATAGATTAAAAAGGATCATGTTGCATTGGTAACGACATCAGCTCATGTAGTGGGATGTCCAAAATAAGTGCTTATATGCAAATTTGGCAAAAAATGTTGTGCAAATGCGATGTATCAGACAGGATGGAGCTTTTTTAGATGTCCAGGATAGCATTATACTTAAAAGAGGACATTTATATGGGGCAAAATTCCTATATTAGCGTATTTTATAGAGTTTATTTGTCTCTTAATTTGAAGGAGAGGAAAGTAACATCACTAAGATATGGACCAAGTGCCCTCAAATTTAGGTAGTTTCAACTAAAGCAAATAAATGACTTAGAGCACCTATTAAGAGGAAAAGATTTGGATGAATTGTGCGTCAATATGTCGCCTTTTTGTCATCTAATTAGGTAAAGTTAATGACAGCATACATCAGGGTTCCTACTGACTTTCAGGAATTGGATTTAAGGCTTTTTAAAACCTGAGCTGAGAAAAATTAACACAGATTTCTCAGAACACCTGAAAGAGCTGAATTCTATGCACTCTTAATGAAATGACAATGGATATGACACACTTTAGGATTTAAAAAACACCATTTTGATTATTTCTGGCACATTTAATGTCTCCTTTCTACCAAGATAGCATATGCTACAAGCATATAGGCAAAAAATTGAATACATGTAGCTAGAAATAAAGATTGGAGTGCCTCTCACAATTTGTAATAAGACTTTTTATGTGCTTCAATTTCAAAAGCCCAATTCAAGACGTTTTAAGACTTCCCAAGGATCTGCAGGAACCCTGATAGCTACATGAACTTTGCCACACAATCAAACTGCGTCTGTGCAAACTTTACGCATCTCTGCGTAAAGAGGGGCGGACCTTCTGTGGGTGGGAGTGTCAGACTCACCTGGCGCACGATAACTTGGCGGGGACGGAGAGAAATGAGGAGGAGGAGGGGGAGGAAGATGCTGCTTCTGCACACGGATGTCTTTCTCACTACGGGAGAGATTGTGCTCCAGCGGGCGCTCGCTGAGCTCCGAGCTGGGCCAGGCCCGCCGCAGATTGCTGCTGCGGTTCTTCTTCATCGTGACCCCTTTTCAGGTGGCCTTCACACCCGGGGATGTAGGGAGGGGAAGGAAGGGATAAGATGGTAGGGGTGAGGAAGGGGAAGGGGGGGAAGGAGGTGGTATAAAAGGGGAGGATGGGGGGGTAAGGAAGGAGGGAGGTGGGAAAAGGGGGGTGTGCAGGGGGAGGTCGACCAACCTGAGGCTCAGTGCCTCCCCCGCATCAGTAAGACCGTCCCGCTAGAGCGATCACACACCAGACATGGCAGGAACCAGTGTGCACCTTCACGCACAAACACACGTCTCATTTACATCCACGAGCAAGCTACAAACGACCGTGTTCGCACTGTGGGTGGTTGTCATCGGCTGCTGGGCTCTCCCGGGCTGATCTGAAGCGATGGCAGCGGCAGCAGAGGTGCAGGTGATTGCGCGAGGCATCACCCTTTCATCGGCATCAGTCCCAGCCACCATTTGTAGCATCCCCATTTGCATGCGTAGGGAGGCACATTACGTAGCCGCTCTGATGTGGGAGGAGGGAGCGGGAGAGAGGTGGGGGGGCAGGGGTAGAGATGAGGGAAATGGGGCATTGGAAGCAAGGAGGACGGAGAGGAGAGGTTTCAGTGGAGGTTTTTAGGATCCGCTTGGTCCCTCTGAGGGAAAGGTAACCAGGGAGGGAAGGAGAGGAAGGGAGGGGATGGATGGATAGGCAAAGATTCAAAGCTTAAGAGGCCCAGTCTTCGACAATAGCTCAATTCACCACAGGAGTGCACGGCCGATCCCCGGAAAACAAAAGAGCCCACTTTAAAAAAATCAGAAATAAAAGCTCCATTCACCCTAACGGGCTGTGAAACCTCAGTAGTATGCCAAGCACCGGAGACGCCACGTTCACCTCCATCTTTATCCGATCAAGCACAAGACCCCATCGTCCTTTCGACAACAGCTCACCAGGAGAGGGTGGGGAGAAAAAAATGGAGAGCATAGAAATAAATAAATAAATTTCAAGAATAGATATCCACCGTTTCCCGCAATCCAACGGAAGAAGCTCCCGAGCCTACCGCCGTAGCATCCATTCATTAACAGGAGGGGGGGGATGCAAACTCCAGTCAACGGCAAATCTCTTTCAACGCTAATGCTGCAGCTGCTCCCAGCACCTCCAGGAAGGGTGTGTGAGTATGTGTGTGCGTGTGTGTCCGTGTATGTGTGTGTGTGTGTGAGAGAGAGAGAGAGAGAGAGAGAGCGAGAGAGAGGGAGAAAGTGTGTATGCGCGCATCCGCCTGCTGCGCGCGATTCTGCGTGAGCATGCATGCGTCTGTGTCTGGGTGATTGAGGCGGAGGGGAGGAGAGGATGCAAGAGAGAGGGAGCCTAAAACACCACATCACCATCATGAATAGTGCTGTCTACACATCTTCGGAAAATAATAAACTTTAGCCTACATTTTCCCTACAGAAATCCTACATAGCAGTGATAATCAGGACTCAAACAATGACTAAAATGTTAGTTTACAGCCTTCTTACCACGAGGAAGACTAGCTTAGAAATAGACATCAAGTGATTAAAACTAAGAAGACAAGAAAGTGTTTGAAAGTGATTGTAATATAAAGACATTGCATCTGGAAGGTCCAGTCACTGGTTAATCAGTATTCCTGGCTACCATTACACCACAAAGACAAAGGAACACTCCAAGCAACTCAGAGAAAAGATTATTGAAAAGTAAGTTTAGTTAAATCCATAATCAAGAAATGTTATGGCACATCTGCCTAGATCAGGCCGTCCTCACAAACTGAGGAGACTGGTGAGAGAGGCCACCAAGACACCTATGACTACTGTGAAGGAGTTACGAGCTTCAGCAGCTGAGGTAGAAGAGATTCTGCGTACAACAGCTGTTGCCTGCGTTCTTCACTGGTCAAAGCTTTATGGGAGAGTGGCAAAGAGAAAGCCACTGCCGAAGAAAACTCATGAAATCTCGACTAGAGTTCGCCAAAAGCCACGTGGGAGACTCCATGGCCAAGTGGAAGAAAGTTCATTGGTCTGGTGAGACCGGGCTGGTGCTTTATGGCCATCAGACAAGATGTTTTGTTTGGCAGACATCAAACACTGCACATCACCAGAAACACACCATCCCCACAGTGAAACAGAGTGGTGTCAGCATCATGCTGTGGGGATGAAAGGTGAAAAGGTGAAAGGTGGAGCCCTCCCTCAGGACTCAAGAGAAGAAAAAGTGACACTGCCATCAAAGATCAACTTAGATTTTAATTGTTTCACTGATAAAACTCTTCAAAGGCCTTTGCGTGTTTTTTACTTAATAACTACTTAATCATGGTTTTGGTCAATATTTGCAAATCTAATTTTGGCAGCCTCAGAGCAGCCAAAGGTGCATCTACTAAATACTGACTTGAAGGGGGTGAATATTTATGCAGTCACTTATTTTACATTACATATTTTTAATTTAGTTTACCTTACTTTGTAGAAATCTGTTTTCACCTTGACATTAAAGAGGTTTTTCTGTAATTTCTTTTTGACAAAATAGCCTGATTATATTGACCATGACTGATTTATAAATCAAAAAGGATAAAACATCCAAGGCGGTGAATACTTTTTGCAGGAACTGTAAATGTTGGTACTAGACTGTTGAACATGTAATGCAAATGGTTGAAGAAATAACTAATACTTAAGAAAATGCTAATTGCTCACTTGGGTTGTACACTGATCTGCAGAAGGTTTCTCGGTGGTAGATCACAGGCAATTATTAAGAAAATTAGAGATTTACGGGATACAAGGTATTTTTGGTTGAAAGCTATTTAGAAAGTAGACAGCACTGTGTACAAACTAACATTACTGTGTTGGACTTTAGGAAGATCGCCTGTGGAGTACCCCAGGGATCGGTGATTGGCCCAACACTGTTATCTCAGTGGTACTTGGCCCTGACCAACCAACGAGCCAAACTGTTGGTGAGTAAATACCTTTGCAGGAGCACCAGTCCACACCTGGGGGTTGTAAATATAAGTACATACATCTATGAGTGAGGATGCTCACAATTTAAGAATTCAGCGATAAATGAAAACATATGAATCAGAGTATGCTGAGAGCTTGTTTTCACCTTTCATTTCATCATTTGTTTTTATCTAAAGTCAACTGAGATAATTATTTAGGTTCAAAAGCTAGCTTAAGGCATTAATCTTTATTCCCATTATCAGATGGTTTTGTTCATTTTACAAATATGCATTGTCCTCTGCTAATTTAATTCTGATTGTTTGTTAAAATACCAGTAAAAACTATTTAAAAAGATTAATCTAATATGGTTTATATTAAAGATAAAGTTGGAAAATCATGAAATTCAGATGTGAGATACTTCAGATGAGGGAAAGATAAAACAAATGAGTGAAAATAATGCATTTTGTAACTAAATATCATCACTAAATACCAGTATAAGAAAAGTGAAAACTTGATCTTGTAAATAAAGAAAACAAATACATGTCAGTGTGTCTGAGAGAGCTGACAAAACTCCAAATCAGACACAATCAAATTTGAAAAAAAAAAAAAAAAAAAAAAATCTGTTCCTTCACACAACTGCGAGAACTCAAACTTCACAAATATCTTCTTCAAACTACTGCAGTACAACAAAAGTAAGAAGTAAAATTTGTAAAATGTTTCATCTCTTTTCGCATAAGTGATATTTGTGTCTCATGTTATTGCGCACATTCAATGGAAATATACAGATACAAAATAATGGTTTACAATTAAATTGGACAATTTGAGCCAATAGTATAAGTGTGGGAAACAAACCGATTGATGTCATTTTTTTATTCAAAAATTCACTTTTCTTAAGGTTTTGGGGGGATTAGTCAAGTCAAGTAAGACTTAAAAAAGCCAGAAGCTGCCACCAAAAAGCTGCATGTGGCTCAAGAGCATATACAAATTTGTTTTGTTCTTGTAAGAATTTAAAATAACTTTTTCCTGGGGTTGAAAGGGAGCTTGAAAATGGAAAAACTGGGTTTGATGCTAAAATATTTATTTTAAATTCCAAGAAAAAACAAATTTGTGTTTTTTTTGGAATCAAACTCAAGATTCTAAAAAAAAAGACAAGATATTGTGCACTATAAAGAGGATCAGCGCTCAATGAAGAAACCCCTAATCCTTACTATTTGCCCCCACAAGTCAACCGTGCAGACCAGTGGATAGTACAAAACCTGCACTTCACCAGGGCTGTCAAGTGGGAACCCTCCTTTGTCAGTGTATTGTCCAGTTAGTCCCATGACACCTCCAGAGGGCTGAAGAGTGATCTCCAGTGTCCCATAGCCACCCCCCTCCATGCCAACATGGAGACATCATCTGACCTACCTTACCACATGGCCCACACAGCCAAAACAGCATGCCACCCTCAACAGACCAAGGCTCCATACATGCAAGCTCCAGATAGTGACAATGGCGGTACTACCTTCCGTAACACTGCTCACTGGAATCAAAATCAATATAATGTTACTATTGAACCAACAGTTTGAAATGTTGACATTGAAAGAGTTTTTGAGACCAAATTCCTTGGGTTGGGATTGATCATGAGTGAATATTGAAATAACAGTGAATATCTTAGAGGAAATAAATCAAAGTCAGTATCAAATCTGTTCAAATCAAAAAACATTAAATTTTAGGCTTTGTATTTAATCAGCTATTTCCTAATTGTTCAGTATATAAATTAGAGTATTGATAATTAAAGTATTGACAGTTTATTAATGTAAGTGTTTGACATTCATAAAATATTTACAATTTGGCTGATTAAACAGCTAAAATTTAAAAAGTAAAGACTAAAATGTAAGGTCCAAAAAAGGTAGATAGTGAAGTATTTAGCTTTATAACATTAAGCACAACACATTTTGTAAAAATGAAACACAGTATCTATAAGGAGGGCCATCTCATCTACTGTTTAATCCCCTGAATATATAAAACTGTTTTATCTTTCTTAACTTGGAATAAGCTCTTTATTCATACACGGGGAGGAGCCCCCCCACGGACTCTGCCATTTTGGGATTTTTGCATCCTGCAGGTTTTTGCAGTACCACTGAAGGGACCACATAACACAGGGATGCTCAAACCTTTTCCACTGAGGGCCACACAGAAATATATAAGGAAGGTGTGGTCACTTTTATGTCCCTCGCCTAAAGGATATTAAAATTAGAGACAAATCCAATGTAGGCTAAGATATGCTTGGTGACTGAGCATGCTTAAATGACTAGTTAATAGCTGAAACAGAAAGCAGACATTTTTAGGAAAAAAAAAAAATCAATAAATTCTTCCTCTCAAAATGTTTGTTTACAGAATTAGCACAGTACAGCATCACCTTGTGCTGAAACTACAAGTACAGTCCAGTCAAGTACAAGCTTCATGTTCCAATGTGGGCCATATTATTTCTAGAATTTGCTGCAGGCCAATCAAAAATGGACCTGCTCACATTTGGCCCCAGGGCCATAGTTTGGAAACCCCTGGCATAGCAGATAATGCATTTTTTAAAATTCCATTGCTACCATCAGAAGTGCGAACCACAATCTAGAATCTGTTAGATGTCACTTAAATTCTACACTGTTCCTTTAACTGATTGAAACTGGACTAAAATGTTTTTAAGTGTTCGTCAAACAACTAGACCAAAACTATAAAGGTTAAAAAAGAATTCTAAATATTTTTTCTTTATTAGCGTTTATTAATTTGCTCTTATTGCTGTTATCTCTATTTGGCGGTGTGGTTGTTCTGGGATCCCCCTGCCTATCCACAAGTCTTTGTGGAAAGCATCAAGCAGGACCTATTCTGTTTTTTCCTGTGCCAACAAGGAAAACCTGAGACAGGGAGGAAGGCAGCAAAAACCCAGAGCAGAGCAGGCATCGATGGCAACAGAATGATATCAATTAAGTCAGATATAGCATAAAGGAGGAGCTGGGGTGGAGGAGGGTTGCAAAAAAGCAGCTTGCAGAGAGAGCAGCAACGCATAACCATGCTAGAGCAGTTCAAATATGGCATGATGAGTGCAGTTCGCCAATTGCGTGCTTAGAGCAAATCAGCTGATGAAGGCTTGCCTGAAATCAGATCTAAATGACAGCACTTGACTCCATGGCCTGCCTGAACTTATACTGTACGCTCGATTTGTGATGTCCAGCCATTATTAACCCTGCGTTTTTCTTTAAGTTGTCACAAAATTTGCCATACTTTTGTAGCAGTGCAAAATAATGGGTATTGATTTTATGTGGCCTTGTTGAGCCCCTAGTCATCGCTCTGGGCGCCCCTCAGCCAGCATGTCCATGTCCCATGTGGGCTTGTCCATGGGTTCCATGTTGGCCCCACCTGTGATTGCCCATTGAACTGCAAGTGTGGATCAGCCCATATGAGACTCATATAGGTCCCATTTGGAGATCCAAGATAGATCCTACTTATACAACAACAACATAGGTCTCAAATGGGCTGATCCACACTTGCAGTTCACATGGGCAATCACAGGTGGGGGCAACATGGAACCTATGGACAAACCCACATGGGACCCACATGGACATGCTGGCTGGGAGGGGCCATGAGCCTACTCTGGGAACCATTGTGATATATATATAATATATATTATATTATAAGGCACTCACCGTATAGTAGTACCAGTACTCAAAGTTGCATGATGTTATCCTTTAATTACGTAAATATGTAGGCAAAGTTGGGAGTCATGTCTGTAGTTTGGTGATATTTTGACACAAATAAGAACAAAAAAGTAGAGGAGAATGAAAACTATGAACTAATAAACTGTCAAGAGGAGGGAACAGTTATGGTGTTATTAAAGGATGATAGGATAGGTTGTTTAGCGAGGTAACATTCAGCAGAACAAACCTAGAAAAAGTGGTTCATAATATTTATGAGTTGGCCTATCTAAATTAGTGTTCAATAAACTGAATATATAGTTATTTATTATCATTTGCTTTTTTCTGTGTTACTAGCTAAACTTGCAAGATGCAAAAAATCCAAGATGGTGGACTTCATGCAGGACCCTCCCCATGTTGGAAAAAAGGCTTATTCTAAGTTAATAGAGATAAAACAATTTTATATATCCAGGTGATTAAACACTAGTTTAGAGAGGCCTAAATATTCCATTATATTTTTACCAAGTTTGCTTTATTAAATGCTACTAGGCTAAAAATTACACACTGCACCTTTAAGTACTCATATTTGTATTCGGTATAGGTGCAGTGAGTATCTAAATGAAAATACTGGTACTCAGTCTGGAAAAATGTGGTATTGGTGCATTCCTTATTGTATGCAATGCATAATTTAGAATTTATCTGTACACTGCTTTGACAAAGCAAACATGTTTTCCATGCAAATAAAGCTCACTGAATTGTATTGTATTGAGAATTTTAGAGAGATGGAGAGATCGAGGACATACATAAGGCAGAGAGGAGAGCAAATATCAACAGCTCCAAACACACATGCACAAGGAAAAATAAAAATATTCTGGCCTCAGATGATGTCCAGGGAATTGCTCCAGCTCTGAATCTTTGGCTACATTTGCATCCGCACTCTCCTCTCTTCTCCCTCCTTTCTTGTTTCCTTTAAGGATCAGGGCCCCCTTAAACAAGCACTTTTCCTTTTTTTTGCATCCAGAATACCAAATTTAAACACTTTCCAAAGCTACAACTGGAAAAAAATCTTACTGAAGGTGTATATTAGTGTCTTATTCATTCCACTGGTTGATTCTTTGGAGCTGTCAGTGCTTTAGAAAGACCCAAAACATCATCTTTTCACATCCAAAGACAGCTCCTTCTTATCTTCAGACTCCTGCTGACTCACGTGAGGAGTGTGAATGGACGATCGGAGGGACAAGAATAAGGAGCAAAAGTGAGAGGGCAGGACAGGCCACACGACGGGTGGAGGAGGAGGAGAGAGGGGGAGGACGGTGTCACAACCAATCTGCTCCAGTTCACTGATACCAAAGAGAAAGAAGAGGAGGGAAGGAGGGGTGAGGAGGAGAAAGAACAGGAGGAGGGTGAGAGAGAGAGAGAGAGAGAGAGAGAGAGAGAGCAACACCATGCCAGCCATTTTATTTCTCAGTAGTGCTGCAACAGCCTTTGTTGCCATGACGACGCAAGCCGATGAGCTCATAGCTGTTACCTTTAAGTGCCGTTCCCCTTAAAGAGGCAGCGAAACTCAAGATAGAAGCAGACAGACGGCACACGGGCGAGCACCGACTGTCTGTTACACGGACAGAAACACTCCTGCATCGCTGCTGAGGAACTGACAACCTTCAATGTAGAGGAAAACATTCACTGTGATGCACAATTATATTAACAGAGAGGGAAAAACAGCAGGATGGGCTGATAGACAGCAGATGATTTCTGATAAACACATCAACAGAGACTACAAAGGTTCTAATTCCTACTCTATGTCCCTTTTGGAGCTTAAATATGAAAGTCAGAATGACTGGTCAATTCATTAAAAGTCAGCCAATAGAAAATGATCACTTTTGGTAATATGGTTATTGTTTAATTTTTGGTCAGTAGACCTGTCCTCAAAAAACTTGATATAGCAATATATCATCACATGCACCTTGCCGATATGTGTATCAATACAGAAGCGAAATGCTGGCCGTGATGCTACAACAACAGTTTTAAGATATATCCTACCTAGTTATAAATCCGCCATGGTGCAGTTTAAAAAAAAGCCAGCAGATGGCAGAAGCCATTAAACTGTATGATGCAGCGCATGCCTCAGGCATTGCCCGTCTACTGCCAGCATGACTAAAAGCAAAGATACTGGATTATTTCAGGTCCCTCTAAACACCAGAAAGTCAGGATTTGGATTTGAGTCATGCAAGCTGTGCAGTAAACAAAGTAAAATACTGCAGTAACACAAATCTTCATTAACACAACACCAGGCTAGTTAGCAGTCAGCAACTACAGCTAAACTCACCAGGCTAATCTGTGTTTTCCCAACCAGAACTGAATGATGCTGTTCTGTCAAAACTTCTAAATGGGATCAGAAGATCATAAGCAGCACTTTATGCTGTATTTGTAAAGAAATGAGGAGAACAGCAGGTGCTGTTAAGGGAGGCTTGAGCCACTGCTTTAGGCAGTATGAGTAACACTGTTACTAAAAGCCCATGAAAAAAATAGTCTATAGGTCTTTTAGTCAGAAAAACATGTGTAGACCAATATTTTATGTTTCAAGACAGCAAAGGTGTCCATTCCGCCATCGTGGATCTTTATTAAAATCATGTTTAAGACGCTAGCAACGTCCCTCTTTGTATTTACGCACATATATAGTTTACTGGATTAAATGGGGTCGTGTTAAGAGATGTTTAGTGTCTTTGCAAGCAACACATCTCGCAGGTGAGGCCATTTGTTGACTTGATTTTGATGATTTCCATTGTATTTGGTGTCTCATAGCTGACATAACACTCTGTTCTGTATTGGGCTGCAGTTTTGTTCACATCTCATTTACCGTGCCAGAGTCCACTTGAATCGTGCTTGAGATAACCTCTTCAAGCGGGCCTGGGCCTGGTTCCTGAGCATTTGCATTTACACTGACCAAAACTAACCAGACTTTGGGCTAAAGTGTACAGAAATTAGAACTGATGCCAATAGTGAAGATTAAAATAACAATTAAGCAGATGGCCGCTAGAAGGAGGCCATCTGTTTTGTTTCTTTTTTTTCTTCCTGCGCAACACTCCCATGATGCCAACATTTTCCGATATCTTTGACCGTGAAAACAGATCAGAGATTATCAACAGGTCAAAACTTCTTCCCAACATACTCTCTAAATCAGGAGTTATGTGTGCTAAATGCCAATTAAATTGATAAACCTATGCAACTGATATCCATTCATGCCCACATTTGCATCTGTCCATCCCTAGATATGATGTTAAACTGATGCATCTGTGCATCCGTAGACATAATGTTACACCGATGCATCTGTGCATCCCTAGATATGACGTTAAACTGACGCATCTGTCTAGCCTTAAATGTTAAACTGTTGCATCTGTGCATCCCTAGATATGACATTAAACTGATGCACCTGTCTAGCCCTAGATGTTAAACTGATGCATCTGTGCATCCCTAGATAAGTTATGTGGTGTTCAACCTGCATAAATAATGGAATTTCTGTGATATTAATGTCTTGGAATCAGCACATTAACCCAGAGTGAAAGCATCTATCTAATGAACATTAGATATGGCTAAAAGATGTTGAAAAACACAATGCTTAATACTTTTAATAACAAATAATATGTAATCAAATTACATCTAAAGTTGGGATAGTTTATATTATAAGAACAGCACACTAGTAGTATCCTAGTGTTTGAATCATTAGTCCTAATCTGTCAGGCAGTAGAAAACTTGTGGCCTGTGGTCAACTTCACCCAACTTCCCTGAAACAGCACCATTTGTGCCAAAAGTCTCCCCTCTAGTGGAACATTTGAAACATCACAATTCTCCTTAAAGTCAGCTCTCCATGCCAGGTCCTAAATACAGGGACAGTTTTTAACCACAACAGACTACTTGACACATCCTGGTCTGACATTAAGATATACGGTAACAATTATGTCTGCTGCCTCAAACATTTCCCCCAATTCTCTGTTGGGAACCTCCCTTTCCTTCCAATGGAGACCTGTGCTGTGGCAGGGAGAGCAGTGCTGTGGTGTTTTCCTGAACAAATGCTCTACTTTTCCTTCCTTCTGAGCACAAACTCCTCCCAGTCTATTGTTTATAGCCGGCTAGCGGATACAAAGTCCCTCAGTTAATCAGATCCAATAGTCAGTTTTAAAGAAACACCTTGTTTTCACACAGCTGAAAATCCATACTTGAGTCTAATTGTGTTAATCCGGCTACATTTTGGCTCCCAGCCTTTGTCACACATTCTCAGGCACTTTGGTGGATAATCTGCAGTGTGTTCAAACACGGAGCAGTGACTTCCAATGCATTTTTTAACATTATGACTGAAGCCTTTGAAAGAAAAAAAATTCTTAAAAAAAAGTATTTTGGCATTTGAAAATGACTTCGTTTTCATACAAATGCCAGGTGGCGTCTTTGAGTATTCGATTATGTATCTCTCTAAAAAAATCTTGATAACACACACAAAAAAAAAATCATCATATTTCTACACAACATGCAAAACCCTGAACTTCTGCATGCACAAAAGCTGTCTAAACTTTGTTGATGTTTGTTGTCAGTGCACAGGTGACAAAGATGGGAAATTGGTTGAGGCCTCATGCTCCAAGTTGCCTCAAGATAAAGTCATAATAGATGTGTGTTCAAATATTAAGTATATGTCTAAAATCACAAATAAGGGGCCACGAGTACATTCAAAAGCATTGGGATTTTGATGATCCAAAAAAAATGCACTTTGGAAAGACCCCTGGCAACATCAAGGCCCAAGACCCTCAAAAAAAAGTCCAACCCACAACGTTGGCATCAGCTGAGGGGAACAAGGGGGTAGCGACAAGTGGGGTTCAGATGTGTTCAAAGCTGTTGCAGTTTTACCAGAAGTGGACCAGGTTTCTGTATGAAATAATACTACAGGAAGACAGGGTTAGTTTTGTGAATGGTTGTATACAATGGTTGTTAGTAGAGTGATTAGCTTGGACGTAGCCACAGTGGCACTTTAGTCAGAAAAGTACAACATTTCTTTATTAAAATAAGGGCAGAGAGCAACACTGAAAGCTTTTCAGGACAGAAAAGATGTTTTTTGCTCTTCTCACAGTCTGCTTCAGCATGGGTTTGTGATCATCACGGGTGGGGTTTGGGGGTGTATCCAATTAGCTCAGATGTAGCTGCAGGAAAGCGACAGTCCAATTGGAACTGGACCACATTTCTTTTTCAAACAAGAGCCACACCAAAAGCTTATCTTGACAGAGAACATGTTTATGCACGTCTCCTGACTGGCCTTGGCATCAATTAACAATCTATGGCATTAACAATACACAGCAGCAGTAGCCTGTCAGCTGGCTCACTCAAGAGCAGAACGTCATTTTGTCTTGTTGCTCTGATTGGCCCGTCATGAATGTGACAGACAGAATGTTCCTCCAATCACCTTCTAAGAATTTTTTGAAAAGTCCTGCCCTTCCCAACTGCTTTCAGTGGGAGCTTTCCCAGATGGATGTGAAATATATCCATGCAATGGCTATACGAAACGTATCAAGTCAATGCTCTGTCCATAGCGCGTGGATACCTTGTTCGGGGGAGAAGGCGGAGCTACTCATCTGCTACTTCAGCTACTTCAACCATGTCGTTGCGGTCAGCCTTATACTAGGTTTTAACCTAGTCTTGTTTCTCAAAATATCAAGACAAAACTCAAATTGTTGAAAAAAGGTAAAATTTCAAGAAAAACAACTTGGCATGTCGACAAAAACTTCAAAATGGTGAGAATAAAGTTAACTGCAACATGTTGTTCAACATTAATATTGACCTTTTAGCTTTTTTACATAAAACATAGAGAGAGGATAAAGTCAAAATTGGAAAAAAGGTTAAATATCAAGAAAAAAGGTCAACATGTTGGCAAAAAAATAAAAAAAAATAAAATAAAAATGGTGACAATAAAGTTCATGGTGAAATTTTCTTTCAACATTTTTATTGATCTTTCAGCTCCCTCCCAAAAATATAGAGGAGAAAAAAGAATAAAGTTAACTGTCAACATCTTATCTCATATTCCTTCCTTGCTTTTAGTAAAACGGGGAAGGGCCTCAAGTGGTAGCCTCCAAACTTCTAAAACCACCCTGGTCCAGAGATTGAGTCACAAACTCAAATTTCATACTCGAAAATCTAAATTGTTGTGGTTCTCATGTAAAACTTTTAGCACTATTAATGTTATTTTAGGATGAAACCCCTCCCACTAAAGACTGTGGGAATTTTAAAGGGGAATCCATTAAAACAATCAGACTTATTGAAAAGGATTTTGCAAGAGCTGTTTAGGTGAGGAAAGTGGTTGAAATTTAACTTCCTGATGAATTCACATGAGCTTATTATTTAACAAAGACTGATTATGCTGCTCAACGATGCAGTTTGCAAAGGTGAATTTGAAAACACAACACTCTGCACATTGTAACCTACCTTATGTGACCTAACTGTTCTGAGTTTATTGCCAAGGAAATGTTTATACTCAGCTTCGGGTTTAGTGAGAAAAAAATATTCCTGTATCTTATCGGCATCCACACCAACAGCCTAAATGCTCTGTTGGTTTTGGTATTATGGAGGCTGGTGAGTTATTAGCTATAAGACAAACATTCCTCAGTTATCAGTGTTTGCTTCAGTAAATGTCGAGTGCAGCTACGTCACTTCTTCTTCTGCCAGACATAGTAAAGAAAAACTCTGATACAAAGACAATGCATAATCTATTTTAGGGTACACTACACTTATACAAACACTACCATAGGCACTGAGGCTTTTCTATTCAATAGGTTTTATGTTTGGTAGAAAAGGGTAAAAATTTGATAACCTATTGTATAAGCATTTCAAAACACAATTCACACTAAAATCTAAAGTCTAATCTGAACAATGAAGGGACTGGTAATGATTATATAGTAGTATACTGTATGTTTTTTTTTAGCTGTTAACCAATGAAACTGATGCTGCATTGTTAAACAGACATAAATAATATGATCTCTCACACGCTGCATGCCTCTCTCATTTACACTCAGATAAAGCTTGCGAGGGCAGTCGACGGCTGCAGCGGTTAGACTCGCTGACAATACCTGAAGTCATCCAAACCTGTCCCAGCACATACATGAGTTATGGCCGTGTCAGCAGCAGATGAGTGTTTGTGTGGGAATGTTGAACCTGAGGAGGACTGTGCTGAAGTCCCACGACTCTTTTAACTGAATGAGTAAGTCTATATGATATGAAGCTGCCGGGGTTATAAGGTGAGATGTCGCCTTGAGTCCTCTCATCAGACTAGTATGAACTTGATTTAATTCATCCTGCCTTTTATCGCAGAGGTGGTAGACCATATCAAATAAAAAACTTTTAAACTACAATTACAACTAAAGGGGGTTAAATTGAAACCAGTAGCATTGCAAGAGCTGGAGATCCAGGTAAGACCATCTGCAAAACTAGAAGAGCCACAAACTGCAGACAGATGTGTTTGGAAAACCATTTAGCCTATCAAAGTCTAGAGACTATAAACCTCATAGCACAGAGGGGGAGATGAACAGGGCTGAAAGCTGAGACAGACCACCAGGAGTATAATGGACACAAAAATCTCTTGATGTTTACCTAAAGACAA
Source organism: Cheilinus undulatus (assembly GCF_018320785.1). Taxonomy (NCBI): domain Eukaryota; kingdom Metazoa; phylum Chordata; class Actinopteri; order Labriformes; family Labridae; genus Cheilinus; species Cheilinus undulatus. The sequence goes on from NC_054868.1 coordinate 41,807,968, forward strand.
AAGTTCATAAACTGCATAAGAACCCAGATTTGGGTTAGGATTTGTTTAAAAGTTTCTTAACTTGAAGGGAGTTCATTTTAATGTCTCTGGGTAGGGTATTATTTTTGAGGTTGTTCATCCATCTGTCTGAGCCATTCTTGTGATCATGACATCTCACCAATAATTTCAGAGATTTTCTTAATAATTTGCACGAATATCCACTCTCATTCAAGGATGAACTGATTTCATTTTGGAGGTACAGGGTCAAAGGTCAAGTTTATTGGGCCTCATGTTCATCCCTTGCTTATAAAATTTCTATGCATCACACTTTGGTCAATTTTCTCTAACAAGATGAAACACCAAAACCAATTAGCTCACTGAATCTAACAGCACACACACACAAGTTAGTACAAAAAAACCCCTACCTCTAAGTAATACATAATTTATAGCTCCAGGATTCCTTTAACAGAAATATCCCGGACGAGCCCCCATTTACCTATTATCCTAAGGCGGCCCTATAGGTGAACAACTAACCACAGTATTACCCGATAACTTAACATGAACACCTTTCAAAAGTCAAAAATCAAGGGAATTTTTATTCATAGACAAAAAACTTCATCATAACAAAGATTAAAAAAGGACCAAATTAACAGAAGGAAACACAAATCCCAGACAGAGAGGCAACACACTGCAGTCCCCACTCCGAAAGCATCTGGTTTCTGAGGCCACCACTGGTTTTTTAGGCACTAAAGCCAGGCACATCTTGTTCATTAGAAATTAGAGGCTTCATACGGGGCAGTATCAAAGAAAACAGCGAGTGAAATACATACAGCCGTAACAGGGACAAAGCCATTTTTCTAGACCCAATGCTGGACTTTCACGGCCCTCAGAAAGGCCTACAGCTATCAGGTGGTAGTTCTAGTTTTAATACAAGTTTGTTTTAGTTGTGGTGGTTTGGCACTTTGAGGGATTTTCTTCAAACTTTGCACAAATATCCACACTGATATTGATTTTGTCAAATTTGGCACAAAAAAGGATTAATTTTAAAAAATAACTTTGAGATTATAGATTAACTAAGAAACTTTATGAATTAGTAAAGATTTTAATACTAGAGCTTGTACTTTGCCGTTTATACTGTCTTGATGTTGTTTATATGTACTATATATGTGTGTGTAAACAAACAAACAAACAAACTGCACTTTCAGTCTTTGGTAACACTGTACACTTCAACTGTGGCATATAAACTGTGGTGTAGTGGTGTCTGGAGAAGTGGGTATACTCAGTCTTAATGCATACCTTACATTTTTGGCACCCAATCCAGCAAAGGATAACTGCCCCATTTAATAAACAACCTTCATATTTACTTCACCTAAAAATGGCCATGTAGTATTCCATCATTGCCCCTTAAGTTCTGCTGCTTTTAGAAGTAAGGATCATTTTGACATTAACAGCCAAGGAAGAGCAGACTACCACTGACTAGGCCTGTAGTCAAAAATCAATACACCGTTACATATACATATCGTTACATGCTCCTTGCCAATACATGTATGGATACAGATCTTACAGAATCGATATGGCCTTAAATGCTGTCACAGCAGTTTTCAAATAGACATCCCTCATGGCGCAGTTTACAAAAAGTCAGCATATGCTAAACTGCATGATGCATGCCTCACTCCAAAATAAATCACTGATGGTACTCACACTGGTATCACGGATCATTTCTTTCAGGTTTTTCAAACTCCAGAAAGTCAGGAGTCAGTCATGAGTCATGTGAGCCGTGCAGTAAACAAGGTAAAACTCTGCAGTAACACCAATCTTCATTGTTACACAATATCCGGCTATTTAGCATTTAGCAACAACAGCTAGACCCACTGGGCTAATCTGCTCCCTCCCAATCGTTGTGTTGAATGATGCTGTAAAGCCAAAAATCCCGATAATTAAGGCTTCATGCAGCTGCTTAAGGAGTGTGATTATCTCTCGTTAACCCTCGCTCATAGGTTCATTGACGTAACTGCAGAGTTGTTTCATGCGAGGCTGTTTTACTAATTCCTACAAATGCAAAACGGCTTATAGTAAAGTCAAACCAGAAAATATGACATAAAAAATATGAAAAACAACAGAGGGCCGTTTTAAATCTAAAATATGAGATATTACTGTTCTTGCATTCATTAATAGCTAATTGAGTCTAAATAGACTATTCTAATTTACTTGGCTCTTTAAGGATGTGAAATTGTAGGTTCTTTAAAACTATAGTTTTTCTACCATCTTAATAAAGAACAGCTGCTGTGGGGAAGTCTGTGTAAGAGAAGTTTATTCACACCAAAACAGCCTGTAACGCAATGCACATCATATCATGGCCTCTGTATCATATCATATCAGGCTGTGGAATATGTCCAGCCCTACCACTGACCCACAGTAAACTACACTACTATGCATTTTGACTGAAATATTGTATTCCATATTCCTCAGCAGTGTAGTACACTAGTGTACTCAGATTACCCTTTTTGTTGCCTTTGTTATCCTGGGAGGGAGGACTGTGAAGTGAGTGTAGTCTATGGGGACTAAAACATAAGCCATTGTGCCCTGTATATCCTGGACGACAGCACTGCACAAAGTCACCTGGCAGTTGTTCCAGTCATTTATATGAGTAGATGTCAATAAAGTCTACTTTGCAAGAGATCTGAGAGGAAAAGACAATCCAGTCACAAAAGATGGCATCAAAATCCAACTTCATTTAAGGAGAACAGAAACAAGAGATTTTCTTCAAGCTAACATTATCGCTGGAAAGTACAGAAAACCTGAAATCAGTCTTCCTTTGTTGAACATTATTTGGGGTTAACAGCTTTGTGATGCAGACTTTTAAATCTCCCATGCTACAAATTACAAATTAAAACTTCAGCTGCAGGTGATCATGTCTCAAACAACTTATAAACAATGATGGGAATATTAGTAAAGGTAAGGAAGTTAAATATCCAAAGGGTATTCTGAATTTTTATTTTACCAGATATAATCCTTGTTATTGGTTAAAACATTCTGACAGACAGTGGTTTGATGTGCCAGATTTAATTACATGTTATTGATGCTGTTCCTCAAAAAGTCACTCTCTTGTCAATACTTGTGTTCACTGCTATTGCATCACTCTTTTTCTAAATGTTCTTTCTTTATAAATGGTGGATGGGTGTGCTTTTTTATTGCACCTTTTTGGACATGATGCATGCCAAAATACTCATTCAGAGGCAGAAGAAACCTGTTTCTTAGTGTGTGAATGAAAGGTACTCAAATTGCAGAAATGAAGGATTTCTTATGGATGAATTAAAAAGCATTTCTATCTTCATTTACCCACCTATACACTTGATGTCAAAGCCTTGTGGTGGCTTTAAAGTCCGCCTGGTCCACCCGTTCCTAAGCACTTGTAGATGGGCTTCTTTGCCCTGGATGAGCAGCACATGTTCATCTATCCATCCGAGGAAGAAGATCTCAGAAAGGGCGTGTGTCAGCGCCTTGTTCCAGAAATGCTGCATGTTTACGGCTTTAAAATTGGCGAAAACTTCGTATCCGATATGATGCTGTAACTTCACCGAGAGCACGGCCGGGGATGTTGATGATGATGATGTAGAGTCCTCTTTATCCGACAGCACCAGAGCCAGAGAGTGAGGAGCGATCTGAAACAACTTCTCCATCCCTGCTTCGGTAAAAAAAAAAAAAGGTTAATAAGAGTCAAGGGAAACAGTAGAACATTATTGTTTGGATCACACACGTCTGTCGTGCCACAAAACTGCGAGTTAATCCTTTAAAGTTGTTGTAAAAGTTGACCACCGCGTAAAGAAAAGTTTATCCAGAGTCAGCAGCTCGATGTAGGAGACTTTTAGCAGGTGCTCCATGTAAAATCAGGGAAATAAGCAACCTGACACGGTGCACGCTGCAGCCAACTAAGCTCAACTGTCAAACAGATTCAAGGCCTGTTTTCAACCAAAAAGAGGCGAGGACTGGTGCTGCGTTCACGTGCTGCTCGAAAACTACCAACTTATACGAAAGTTAGAGCTATAATGATTTGTTTCCGTTTTTCGTGCTGCTAAGTTTTTGATCATATAGATAACAAAAAACTTATTTCAAACTCGAATTGGCAACATAAATTAAGCAAGGAATTCTTCGAACGCCATAATTAGACCGAAAATGACAATAACAAGGAAATATTTGCAGACTTCAATACTAACCCAAGTTCTTCAATGGAGAGAAGTGAGTGTGCAGCACTTGAAATTCAAGGCAAATTTATCCGAGGGAACAGAAGGGGTATCATATTATGAGTTTAACTTAAACCTACTTTTCCAACAAGAATCCAGTGTGCAACACAGTACAGTATAGTCTGTGTGCTACTGGATAACAAAGAAAACATCTGTCAAGTGTAAAGAAATAGAGGTATGACGCTAAAACTCAACCACACATTTACTATTTTTTTTGAACTGTCATTCTAGCACATATTTTGTGGGTGTTTTAATGGTTTCACGTGCTTTATCATTGCCTAAACCTATCTATATTTCGCTATTTTAATTGTTGTTTCAGCCACAGCTGGTACTTTGTGTAGCAGCGCCCTCTGCTGTGGACCATGCAGACTTGAGCACTCCAGTATCATATCTTGTAAACTGTTGGTTTCACTCCTAAATCTGCCTTCAAGACCCTGTAAAGTTAAGTCCAAAGTGTTTGTCTCAACATACTAGATATGTTGGAATGTGGCTGCTGTAAACATGTGAAAACACTGAGATCTACAGGTGACTGAATTTTAGATTGAGACCTCGTTTCTCACCTCTTTCCTGGCTTGGTTTAATGTGGGCGGGGCCAATATGTGGGCTCATGATGTCACGAGCCCACAGTGAGGAATGACCTTGCCCCTCTAACACTATAATATAAAATCACAGAGCAGTTCATTTCAGTAGAGTCTGTTGTTAGCTGATGTCACTGCCTTTATTGAAAGTTAACAGTCAGTTAAATGCTGTTTTTCTGTTAATTGTGAGGAAGAGTAGCCAAATCTATCAGCCACAGTGGTCTATGGATCATTAAAAGTATCATAACAGATGTCAGCAAAAGTGGTAATGGTAAGTCTAAGGTCAACAAAAGGTCAAGAGGCAGGATAATTCAGATTGTAGTATTTTTTGTAATTTGAGAGGATCGTATCTCTCCTAAGTGGGCATGGCTTCAGTTCATTCAACAGACACGCTCACACCATCCTGGAGCAGATTTTACTGCCTCATTTTTCATGATTTTGAAGCTTAATTTTGTAAACTTAGGTAAGTTTTATTTGACTGAAATTTGACCTGGGGGTTCATAACACAGTGACCTATCATACAACAAACCTAAATACAGATCTATTTTCACTTTGCAAGGTCTATAAATATTATTCGCACTGGACTAGTATTAACTGTGGACCTCTGATAACTGAGACTTCAGCCCTGCTGTCAGTGTTTGGTGTGGTGCATGTGCAAGGATAGGCAAAATCTGTAATGTACTAGAATTTACAGACATATCTGTAGGTACACATTAAGGTGATGCATGGCTTGCAAGCCAGGCCTTCTTGGTCAGCATCAGCACCTGACCGTATAAATGCTCTCAAGAATGGATGGGCATGAATTCCCACACTTTGTGGCAACAGTTTAGAAAAGGCCTCAGTGCTGAAAGACACAACTATAAAGATGTGGTTTGATGAGTTTGGTATAGAAGATCTTAACTGGCCCACACAAAGCCCTGACCTCAACCCCATCAAGCACCTTTGGGATTAACTGGAACTGAGATTGTGAGCCAGGTCTTCTTGCCATCATCAGCACCTGACCTCACAGAATGAGTGGGCACAAATTCCCACAAAAACATCTTCTGGAAAGCCTCAGAAGAAGAGTGGGAGCTGATATAACTGCAACAGGTGGGCAACTCCACATTCAAATAGATGTATTTTTATACAATGTCATTACAATGCCTGTTGGTGTAATGGTCAGATGACTAAATACTTTTGTCCATAAAGTGTATCCTGTGTTGATTTATTATTTGGATGTTGATGATCTCTACAACTTTTACAATAGACACATCAATAACACAGTATTACAGCACCGAACAACTAGGAGTGGTTTTATTTGAAAGCAAAAACAAACATCAGCTGTGCAGGATTACTGCACACAAAACAGTGGTGTCACAAAAAAGCCATCAAGTGGCCTTGGTAGCAAAATGTGTATATGTATAACTAAGAAACCTGGATTGTCAAAGAACAGCTTTATATTTTGACAGCAAGGGATTTCAGCTGGTTTGTTGTGAGACATTTACTAAACTGGACCTAAATCAATACACAGTCTGGTTGTGCTTTTCTTTATTAATCACTTAATACTAAGGCTGCATAAAGTTTGACTCACAGTTCCACAACAGTCCATTGGAAATTACTTGAAGAGAAGTTTAAGGACTGTAACTATTAATTTTATGCGAAAAACGTTAATGCCTTTTGTAAAAACCACAATAACTACTGCTAGATATGAAATGCAAAATTGTGTTCAAGTATGTCTGCACCAAAAAACAGCATCGTACACGTGGGCTGGCCATTTTCGAAGGAATCAATAAGAAAATAAAGCCGGGGAAAGATTAAAAAAAGCTTTAAGCTTTAAAACAGACAAAAACAGATGACAATTTTCTAGATGCTCTTGAACGTGCTACATGTCAATGCCATTTTACATCACATTTACCTCTTGAGTACAAAAGCATTCTTTTTTCGGCTCCACACTTCTAATAAGTTAACTTGGTAAATTGTTGTTTTTTTCCTGTGCAAACTTAATTTCCCATGTCCTTGCATTCATTTAGTGATAAAAAGAGAACTAGAAAATAAAAATACAAATCTGAAACCAAGACTAGAAGTCTCACATGATCCCTTCATACTCGACACCACAGACTCGAGATAAAAAATACTTCTGTCTCAGAGAAATAAGGATGATAGAGTGCATGATTAAACAAATACAAAATGTAAAATCCTATCAAACTGGCTCCTGATATTTTTCCCTGAAATGTACATATTGTAAACATCCTGGAGGCATCTTCTGGTAGCAGATTGTTAGCATATAAACACATTTAAGGTCAACTACATTTAAGGTCAAGATTCATGATTTTTTCTTTAAAAGAAGTTACAGAAAGTCTTCCTAAAGGGGCAAAAGTTTGAATGCCTCGTAACGGAGAACTTAAAATGCCAGTCTTGGCAAATGTTTCAGCATCTTAGCATCACATCTACTCTCCCAGGAAAGTGTGTAAGTTGAGGTTTCCGGAGATATTCAGCCAGAAAGTAAAACGAACAATTAACAAACACCACACAAAAATGCCCTCAAGCCTTTTTTCCTTTTAAAGAAAGCTGGCAAGGGGGGAATTCTTCTGGAGCAGAGATTGTTTTAAGGAGTAAAATACATCTCTTTGGTCAGCATTGACACAATGCAGGGGATCTGTTTCTTTGCATGAAAGCCTGGAGAATTGGAGACTGACTCAAACTCTACTGCCACCTTGTGGTTCACTCGTGTCATGATGTGCAGGATCTCCAGCTGGCTACCATATTTGCTGAGCATTTCACAGAGTGACTGCATGAACCAGGAGCCAGTCATAGTGTTCCTCCATGAGTAGTAGCCTAGAGAGAAGATAGGAAACTGGTTTTTCAATTAATTCAACACAAATGGAGCAACACCTGTACAGAGGTTGTGTATGGGTAATAACCTGGTGCTGTGGAGAAGGCATACAGAAAGTCAGCTTCCACAGGGATCTTAGTAGTGCCGTCATCTCCACTGTCTGCTTCAATACCTGCATCCAGTTCAGTGCCTCTGCAAGCCTGATCAACGTGCACACAAACAAGAAATATTCCAGAATCATAAGAAAAGTGCAAAGCAAGTTTGGAGAAAATGAGGAAGCACAAAAGCTACATTTTAACTATACCTGAATGAAGAAGAGTTTGGGTTTTCCCACCAATGACTTGCATCGATCCCCCCGGAAAAGTGACGTCAGGTACTTCAACTCCACAGAGCCGTCCGTACCAAAGAACACCCCCTCATCTCCATGACTCAGCAGAACGCAGACAAATGAGGCGTAGCAGCTGTGATCCTCCTTTGACACTGGAGTACACAGAAATGAAAAGCATTCAACATATTTTTACAAGATCAGCTAAAGGCAGCTTGAAGGTGGTTCTGAACACACGCTATGATACTCACCAGAAATTAAAACCTGTTTCATGTTCTCCACTGACAGGTCGTTGTAAACCTTTGCTTTATAACCCAGCTTTGAAAACACTTTCATTGCATTGGCCGCATCAATGTCCGTTCCATTTCGTTGATTCATACCTTTGAAAACAAAGCACACCGTTATTTTCTGATTACTTGAAAGACACAATGACAACTGCAGAAAAAAAAATAACATTGACAGCAATGATATATTTTAGGGCTACCAATTCAAATTTTCAATAATGATTAATCTAAGAATTTCTGAAGTTAATTACAATTAATCTCACCTTTGTGTCATACTTTTAAAATTTCATTATTTTGTATTTAAAATGGTCATTATTTTATTTTGGATTTTTGTTCCAAGATTGGCCTTCACTGGAAATAAGGGGCCAAGCCAAAACCCTGACAAACAGCCCCATAATATTATCCCGTCTCCACTAAACTTCCCAGTTGGCACAATACATTCAAGCAGGTAATGCTTCCCTGGCATCCAGCAAACCCAGACTTGCCTGTCTGACTGCCAGTCAGAGAATCGTGAGTTGTTTCACCACATAACACATTTCCACTTCTCCACAGTCCAGTGCCAGTGTGCTTTACACCACTCCATCTAATGCTTGGCAATGGACTTTGTGACATGAGGTGTACATGCAGCTGCGCGGCCATAGAAACCCAGTCCATGAAGCTCCTACCGCACAGTTTTTCTTACATTAATGCCACTGGATGTTCAGGACTCTTCAGCTATGGAATCAGCAGAGTGCTGGTGACATTTATGCACCACGCGGCCCAGCAGTCATTGACCCTGCTCTGTGATTTGAAATGATCTTCCACTCCAAGACTGAGTTTCTATTGTTCCTAAATGCCTCCACTTTCTAATACTAACACCTACAGTTGACTGTTGAATATCCAGCGGGGATGAAATTTCACAAACAATCTTAATGCAAAGGTGTCATCCATAATGGGTCTGATTGAGACATCTGAAATAAATAATTAACAGGTGTGGTCAAATACTTTAGTCCATATAGTATATATTTGACTTATCTAAAATGTAATGATTCAGAAAAGCTAAGCACACTTGCACAGGATTACATAATGAAAGAGTGACAGCCAGTTTCAGTTTGCAATTTGCTTCCCTTCAGACTTTTCCTTAATCTGTTTGCAGCCCTCATGTTGTTCAGGACTGCCTCTAGTTTCCTTTAAGTTGTCTAATAATGTGTACAGGGGAGCCACTAGGGGGCAGCAGTAGCTCAGTCAGTAGGTATTTGTCAGTCAAAGGGAATTCAAATTTTGCAACCCTCCAGCTCTGACACCAAATAGTAGGGCGCGGGTGGCCTAGTCCTCTAAGGTGCACCCCATGTACGCTGTTGGCCAAGGTTCAAATCCGGCCTGTGGCACTTTCCCACATCTATCCCCAGCTCTCTCATCCCAGTTTCAGATTCTGTCCACTGTGGCCTCTATCAATAAAGGCATGAAAAGCCAAAAAATTTATCTTAAAAAAAACAAACAAACAAAACAAAACAAAACAAAAAAAGGAGTGGATATTGGTCTGATAACTGGAGAGGTGCTAGTTCACTTCTCAAGTAATGGCTAGGTGCTCTTGAGCAAAAAGCACTGGAACCCCTAAAGCTCAGAGACAGCTCCCTAACTGCAATGCCTCTTTGCTAATGCAGAGGTCCTGTTCATGCATGTTTATATCACAGATTTATGTGTATAAGTAGTATTCTCTGAATACCACAGAGTAAACCTGAATTTCTCCCTGAGCTTTATAAATAATACTAAATAAGAATAAAACATTAAAAAGGACACCATCTAGCCAACTGGCTTTCACACGATCACAAGCATTTTGTGCAAGAGAGATTAACATTTCTTAAGGTGTTTCTCAGTCAGGAACCTTTCTTGGTTGATTAGCCTGAAACAAAACAAGAGCACTTGGCAGTACAGGCTTAACTACAGCTGGTGTTTACCCGCTCATATGATGTATGTGCTCGGGGAACATTTCGCTGTTTGCAGTTGAAGCAGTCATGTGTGTTCAGTTAGTCCTGCTGGACGGGTTTGTCAAAAATAAATCTGACAGCACAGTGAGACCATCATAGAGTCATTCTGATCCTCTGGAAGAGCACACTGAAGCTGTAATAGCTTGCATTGACATCCAAGGTCTTCTTGCAGATAATAGAGTCTTTCAATAGCAGCAGACACTGCTCTAGAACATTTTACATCACACAATGCCACTAAAGGATAGACAAGGACCAAGGTTGAATCAAGGCTTTATACAGCATCCTCAGCTATTGGAGACATCAGCTTTTATATCCTCAGAGAGAGCAGCACTGGATAAACATTCTCCTATAGATCCCTAAAGGGGCAGACATGGCCATGCTTCAGAAAAAAAGATTACAACAATAGCAGTAATAACTAGTCGTCTGGATCCTGTCACACTCAAAGGGCATATCTAAGTTAGTCAGCCATGAAAAAATAGTGCAAAATTATTGTTTTCATGCACAGAGCTCTCCACAGCCCACAAATGAGGAACTTATCAAACCATGTGATTCTTGTCAAATCATAATGAAAGTCATAAGGCCACTATAGCTTTCTGAAGAGTGACCAACTGTGTTTACTGGGAGGGTCCATTTGGTGTCAATGCAAGAAAGTGCACACAGGAATTAGGACTGAACGACTGACCACATTTTCATTGTCGGAAAATCAGGTTTAGGCGTGGACCTGTTGGTCAATCAAACAAGACAAAGCTCCAGCTAGCAAATATACAGTACTCCCCGCGGGTCAATGGATGCAATTTCATATCAAGTTTGTATGTGCAAACGTGGAGCTGCTGCCATAACTCAATTAAAATATTCAACAGGTCTAGTCTGTCTTTGAATACAAGCACTGAGGGAGAATTGCGTCACTGGTGGAAGTATGCTGGACATTAGCAAAACAAGACAGGAGAGACGAGCGAGTAAATGTGGATTATAAGGACTGTGTGGTGAAACTGAGTAGCACCCCTGCTATTAAGAACTCTTTTTCTCATTCAAGAGAGATGGTACCTTTCAAACAGATGCTGTGTAACACTTGCTGTGCAGTTGTGGCTGTTAAGAGGAAGTCTGACAAACCTCAGTCACCACCTGTAACAACCAATAAGAACTACACAAAACATTTGAAAGTATTAAATTCAGCCAAAAACCTTGAATTTCAGCAAGTCAAAAACATCGGCATTATTACAACAAACATATCGTTCACTGGTTATTCAGCTGAGGACATGACAAACATGGGGATTTTACTCTTCAGGACATGACAGCTGTAGGGATTCAAGAAGGTGAATCTGAATCCGACTTTGCTCATGAGGTGGATTTAATTTTTGATCATGAGTCCCAAATAGGGATGAATGATATCAGCATGGTATCAGCATATTAAATATCCATTAGAACCTAAAGTTTCTTAAGTAAAGAGTAGTAAGATCAGTTTCTTGGTTCAGTTGTGTCACTGGATATAACTCCCTTCTTCTTTTGTCATTAAAAAGCTGTTAGCAAACAGACGACTGATACTATACTGCAACCGTCAGGTGGTAGTCATGCATTACACTCAGGCGTCAAAGATAAGGGGAAAAAATGTAGTTTTGAATTAAGACATTAGTAGCCTGAAATCTTCAAATTTCAAATTTTCAAAAGTAAATTATGACTTACTAATAGAAAAAGATGGCCAAAAAGCATTATAGGGGACATATTATACAAAAATAACTTTTTCAGGATTTTATTTCAAAAATATATGCCCCTGGCCTATCCACAATCCTCTCAAGTACCAGAAAAATCCATTCCCTCTCTCCCTCCCTCTCTCTCTTTCTCCACCTTTCAGAAAATGGAAAATGGGTGCTAAAACAAGCCGTTATCAGATTTTTCCCTCATGATGTCATGTGGGGAGTTAGCCCCGCCCCCATGTTTGGTTGGCCCTCCTTGCTAGGAAGAATGTTTCACCCTCTTCTCCTGATCTTCCTCTCAGCTGGCAGCTGAGAGGGAGATCAGGACATCATGCAACAGCTCAGTTCCTGAGAGGGGTGTGGTCAGGGGTGAAGTAAGACAGTTCAGTAACATTTAAAGCCACAGACACAGAAACAGCTCATTCTGAGCAGGGCTGAAACAGAGGGGTTTTTAGACATGCAAAAATCCAATACTGACATGTTTTGGGGACCTCTGAAACCAACATAAACTTATCTCTAAAATATGTCGCCTTTAGGGGCAGAACCGTTTTAGATCTTTATAATTATCAGTACTGGCAAAACCAAGTATCGTGCATCCCCAGTCCCGACTTATATTTTTTCCATCCGATATAATAGACAAAATAAAAGCTGTTTAACAAGGGTTCCATGTGCATACCATAAAGCAGAGAAAAACAATGTACATTATTTGTGCCTGTGCTTGTTCCATTAGAGAAACTTTAGAGCTTTTATGCACATACCACACAGGCTTGTTTATTTACCGCAAATTTACTGTCATCGCTGCTCTGAACAGTGTTATGACACATCATATATTGTCCTTATATCCTGCCAATTCTATCTGGAATTACAAAAAGGCCCACTTATTTCTTATTTCTCCACAGCCAACATAAGGACTACCTCACCAAAAGTCAGGAAAACTGTTCGAACTAAGGTTGTGACTAATGTGTTTGCTTACAGACATTACACAGATGCTTGCATAACCTCAGGACATAAAGAATTAGCCCGGCTGTCTGCATCTTGTTGGAACAAACACATAAGTGCTGGAAAGACTGGGGTATCAGCAGGTTCAAGTCCACCTTACGGCTTCTTTCCTGCACGTTATTCCATTCTTTCACTCGCCCTGATTTCATACTGTATTTACAGTCTTGTTTAAAAAAAGAAAAATAAAAAATCTGGAAATCTTAAAAAAACAACAACAATAAATAAGCTTAAGTCCAACACCTGAATTCCAATATTTCACGAGACAGAAGAATGCGAGTCTAAAGAGCATGAAGCTCACATAAGCAGGCATCTGCAAAGACATGACACTGCGTTACAACTGGAGGCAGTTTTACAAGCAGTATGCAGTGAAGAAACCCTATCCACCAGCATTGAAACAGGGATTGTCTTGCATGAAATTAATCAAATATAACTTACTGACACACTGAAGAAGCTTGTGTACTTACTAGAGTCACTACGACAGAGCCCATACACACCTTTACTGCTGGCTAATCTCCACCTCACAATAAAAGTTTTAACAGTGTAGTTTGAGCCAACTGACCCACAAACCTTGGACTCACTTCTTGGTAACAAATACTTAACTAAGGATTTCAAAATGACACAGTCCCAGTGTGGCTTTTTCTTGACTGGACTTCAGATCCATGAACACATTTAAGAGGATAAACACTTGATCATATTCTTAACCTTTACATTTTATGATAAGTACATTTTTTTCATGTGAAATTTGTGTATAAAATATATCAGATGACAAGAGCTTGTTGTAAGAAACCAGCATTTTGCCTGACAAAGCATATTCCTGAGGGTATTTGCAATGTAAATTACAACCCGTCAGACAGAGGACATATAAATAAACATGTGCTTTCAGTAAATGTTCCCAGTGGTTATTCTGTCACATCACTGATAAAGTTATATTTTTCAGATGTTTAGTTTTAACAATAAATAAAATATATCTGTGTGAGGACGCTATGAAATAATAAAGTATAATTATGTAACATTACGACGCATGAAGCAAATACCCAGAACTATTTCTTGAGTAAACCACTGGGTGGAGTGACACAGTGCAGCAGCCATGTCTGGAGTGTAGTTCCGGCTTTGCATTTAGCTTTAAAACATCTCTGTCTTGTTATGTTACATGATTATTTCATAGCATGGTGAATGCACAGGTCACAACTTGTCCTCGAGAGCGTTTTGGAGTTGTTGGATTGTGTATTTGATGAGTTTGATGAGGGAAAGCCGGAATACCGTCTGCTTACATTGTGTTGGCACAGCAGGTCCGAACTCGGCAGCAGCCGATCTATAAATAGCTTGCACCAACAACTGAAGGTAACGAACCTATTACTAAGACTATAGGAATTATGGCAATGGACGAATTTGCCAAAATGTTGAAGTATCCCTTTAAATGCAAAACTAAACAAAGTAGCATTCAATAGGACACTTTCCATCTTCAACATGTGTTAGTACAGATGAGAGCTGACATTTAACATGCAGCTCAGACAAAAAAAATCAGGAAATTTTCAGGAGTTATGTGCTTGGGTAAATAACACTTTATATTGTAACACTGGAAAAATGTCTTAAAGTTCAATATTTTTAGAGGGATTGCTTGAATACTCAGCAGTTCCATTTTGAATGGGTTATACCTAAATAGAAGAAGATTAAATTCTGAACTGAGGAGTCAAACAATACACTAGGCATGCATGATATTAGGATAGCATTGTTATTTGCAGATAAAAGCTTAAAAAGTTAATTAGGGGTTGGCAGATTTAAACATTTCTGACGATATTTAAACTGATACGTCAGCTGAAAACATCAGCCTATGAAAGATGTAAATATCAGCCTTTAATCTTGGCATGTTTAAGGTGCATTTATCAGCCTACATAAGTTGTAAATATTGGCCTGTAAAAGCTGCAGATATTGACCAATATTAGCTATAAATATCAGCCTTTAAAAGTTAATATTTGCTTGTATAAGTGGTGTATATCCCCCTTTATATATACACATACTTATATATATATATATACACACATTCTGGAACCTGCGCTTCTGAAAGTGGCTGCAAAGTCTGGTGTCTCTTAACTCTTTTCAATTTTTGCTCTAAATGAATTTCCCTTCAGGGATAAATAAAGTTATTGTATTGTATTGTATTTACATGCTACAAATATAAGCCCGTACATGTAAATATTGGCCTTTATAAGCTGTAAATATCAACCTGTTTAAGTTGTAAATACTGGCTTGTATAAGCAGTAAATATTGGCCTGTATAAGTTGTAAACATATTGTCCTGTATAAGCTGTGAATATCAGTCTATATAAGCTAGAAATATCAGCTTGTTTAAGCTGTACTTATTGGCCAACATAAGTTGTAAATATCAGCCTGTATAAACTGTAAAATCAGCCTATCTAAGCTATAAATGCTGCAGATATCAACCAATATTAGCTTTAAATATCAGCCTATGTATAATTTGTAAATATCATCCTATATATGTTGCAAAAATTTGCCTATAAAAGTTTTTAATATTGGCCTACATAAGACTGTAATAACATCCAATATAAGCTGTAAATATTAGCCTGTATAAGAAGTAAAATCAGCCTATATACGTTATATATATCAGCCTATATAAACTGTAAACATCATAATGTACAGGCTGTAATAACAGCCTATATACATTATTTACATCAGCCAATATAAACTGCAAATAGCCTGTATAATCTGTAATATCAGTATCTATAAAATGCAATATCAGCCTATATAAGCTGTGATTATTGGCCTGTACAAGTTATATATATGGGTCTGTACAACCTGTACATATGGACCTATACAAATTGTAAATATTTGTCATAATATGTACAAATAAGGGCTGGAGAGTTTAAAGCTGAACAAATAGACCTACCTAAGCTGTTTTTTTCCTTTGTTCACCCTCTTAAGAACTCTGTAGGTATGTTTAGACTGAAGTTTGAACATTGTTAATTTCTATACTTTTAAGTGTATTTATAAGCACTTAAGTTTTAAGCCTGAATAACATTTATATATCACCTAAAAGAATTTTGAAAGATCGACATCTCCAAAATACACACCTGTTCTCCTGTCAAAGTTCTTGTTGTTGATGATGATGCACTGGCCGATGCAGGGATATTTCAGACTGTATCTGAAGCTGTGGGAACCAGGACTGGCATCCACTTCCATGGGACCAGAAACAGAAGAAGACTGCACCGACCTGGATGAACACAAAACTCAAATTTTAACCTCAATAAAAATGTCCAAGCAGAAATAACGACTGTGTGAAATTGTGAAATTTGTGAGAGGCCTGAATGTGAGAATGTGAATTATCAACGCTGAAGTTGCTAGACTAGCATAAATAACATAACGCTTAACAAACAGAATTGAAACTGCAGCTTTAACAATAAAGTTAACGGTATAATTATAATAAGCAGAGCAGCCAGCAGCGTGGGAAATACGAATTAGGGACGAAGAGCTTCCCCATCACTGTCTGGACGACAAATGTGCTGCTGAAGGACAGACAAGAGAAAGCTGCACTGCTATCGACAGATTAAAGCTGACTCACTCTTGTCCATCGCCTCTTCTTGCGTCTGTAGAATCTTCCCCGTTAGCAGACATGCCTCTGAATTAAAAAAGGAACAGTAATAAGATACACGCCCTGTAAGATACGCAACACACCGGTCGGTACCAGACTACTAACCGCTAATGTGGTTTTGTAGCTAGCTCCAAGTAAACAAAGCAATGCTGACGTCATGCAGAGATGTGCTCGTTTTATACTCTCACGCCCTCCGAAGGGGTGGGGGAGTATATGCGAGTCAAAGAGCAGAAAGTCCCCTATGAGTACCACTGAGACATGTTTCTATTTTCTCTATTTGAGAAAATGCCTCAGATCCCAACATGTTTTGTATTGCAATGAATTACTGATTTATGAAGCTATTTATATTTACAAACATGTATTATTTAGGCCAGTGGCCTTCAACCTTTCTCCAACTGAGCCCCCGTAGTAGAGCTGAGGACCCCCCCCACACACACAAAAAAGTGATATATTTCTCTCAAAAATGCAGGTAAATTTATAGTGTTTTATCGTTTAAAGTCAAACACAATAACCCAAAAGACAATTGTTCTTACCAAAATACGTTTGTTATGAAGTTGTGTTTTATCAAGATCTTAAACAGTAAGCGAAACCAATTTCAACAACCTTAGAGCAGACAGACCATTGCTTCTCGTGAAGTCTCTGGCGCCCTACGAAGGGGGTCCGGACCCCAGGCTGGGAATTGATGGTTTAGGCTTCTATTTTGTTGATATCAGGAGTTTTTATGCTGTTGTTTGCGATTTTGTTTTATTTTTTTTTTACCTTTTTCCTCTTCCTCCTCTTTTTTATACCATGCTTTTACTTTCTGACAACTAAGTTATCAGAAAAGCTTGACAGAATCAGTCAAAGGGAATCATGCATTTTACCACAGGCCCTTAAACAATTTCCCGTATTTAGTATGATTTAAAAAAAAAAAAGATTTTTTTTCTTGTGAGGCATTAAAAACTTTTTATCCGTACAGACTGTGCAATAGAAAATTACATTTTTGAAAATTTTATCATCTTGTCTTAGTTTGAAATCGTGAAACTGCAGGATGGGGCTGTATTTTCAGGGCCACAACCCTGGGGCCCATCCCTTTGACCTTTCTTTTTTTGCGACAGTGCCATCTACTGGGCAACTGTAAAACAGCAACTAATGCAACGCTCCATGCGCTCAACCCATGAACCATTTTTCTAATATAGCAAGTTAAAGTGCACTATGAAAGTATTCAGACCGACCCCCTTCACTTTTTTTCTGCTTTGTTATGTCCTATCTCGATGCTATAGCTCAAATTCTTTTTTTCTCTCATTACTCTGGGCTCACTACCCCATCATGACAAAGTGAAAATAGTTTTCCAAAGCAAACAGTTCAGACCCTTACATTAATTATGAAGAACTTGAGCCTTCATGTTATTGAAATAGATGAGTTGACAAAAACCCTCCCTGTTTGCACCACCAAAGACTTTGATTATTCAGGCAACAAAGGATTTTTATTTAACCAGGTTGTGAATAGTTATCTCACCTGTATTGTTTTTAAACATGGATGTTAATGATAGGCTATATAATCACTGACAAAGTCTAAATTATGCCATCCATGAAGGGGTATCCTGAGACATATCCATTCAGGTAAAGGAATCACCACACCATCATATTTTAATACATATATATGTGAATACATGAGTCTTCCCTTGTTGTGAAGTACTTTCAAGAGAACCCTGTTATAACCTGTGAAGTGTTTGATGTTCTTTTATTTTGAAGGATGTTTCTATTTCTTTGATCTGCCACATATTTAGTTCCAACTGAAGGTCAAAGGCCCATTCATCATAAAAAAAACATTTAGTTTTGATTTTAAAAATAAAAGGTGTAGTCTAACTCAAAGTTTTTTTGTGGCACATGACTGTCACCATATCATTCAGATAGATATATTACTCATGTTATCAATAACAAAATAAGGTTAAACAAGAACCTGTAAAAAAAAAAAAAGAAAAAAAAAAGCTAGTGTGCGACAGTTTTGCTTCACACAGAAAACAAAAAATAAAAACGAAAAGAAATGGACTTCACCTCAGTCAAAGTTTAATATTGTTATCCTCTAACACAATCTTACTAAAAGAATGAATTGAAGGACAGATCAGGTGAAAAGGTACTTCCAGAACAATGACTTAACACTAGTTTATATTTTCATTAATGGACATATGTTTGCAATCACTGCACATGGATCAACAAAGATTTTAAAACCAACTCACATGACAAATAATTCTCCAACATAAGTGAACTGTTTATCTGTCAAATCACACAGGGCATGATAAATAACGGATCAACTGTACGCAAAAACACCTTCAGCCAATTTCAAAGAATCATGGGAAGTTGTGGCAGCGTGTTGTGACAATGTCCACAGAGTAGGAATCACAACAAGGAATGAAAAAGGAACAAATTTATGAAAAAACAGATCAAATCTTAAGGATTGGAAAGGAATTAGTAGAAAAGGATCCAACAGGAACAAAGATTATAAAAACGAGGACAGACAGAAAGCTGTAAACTCATCAGAAGATGTAATGTGCATCAAACTGTACATTCCTCACATACACTTTTCATAACTGCTTTGAATGATGTGATGAAATCTAAATCACAGCAAAAACAATGAGTAAGGTTTCAAATAAAGCTACTCTAGCTTAGAGAGGAGGATTCTGGGTAATATGGTTCACTCAGCTCACATGATGAAAATCCACTTCAGAGTAAAAGAAAAATCAAAAGTGCTTTGCTGCCATTAGATTCTCTATCAATATAACAAGTTAATATCACAATAACATCACGATTTTATATATTCATTCACACAGAAATATTTGCAACGTTATGTCCTGTGATCTTCATTTTCAGTGTTCTCCTTTAAGTACACTTGAATATAAAATTAAATTGACATTTTCACCAAGCACACAGTCCTTCCACTCACATGACAAACAACAAAGACAAATACAATGAAAACAGAGTTGCTGCAGTTTATAGCACGCTTTCTCTTCACACGGACCTCATGATTTGTTTGTGCCACATGTGCACACAATGAGGCACTCTTATTGCTGCATAAGATACCCTACATCAAGATTAAAGCTTTGATCAAGAAGTTTGAAGGAAAGCAGGAAGACAAAAAACTCCTGCCTCACATTGCCCTTCACTTCACCAATCATCGAGCCAGAAGAAACCAGCACACAGCTCAGTGATGACTGTTCATTGAGAAATGAAATGAAATGTTTGGTCCAAATATTATTAAGAACAAAAAATTTTTAGTAGGAAAATCCACGCCTGGGTTTTTGTACAACATGAAGAATGAAAAAGAGACATCTTAACATATTTCACTGTCAAAATAAGGTTAATCTCAGACACCAAAAGGTTTCATTTTCAAAGACTCTTACTCTCAGAGACAAACAGCTTGGTCCCCTCAAGAAGGAGGATTTACATGATGTTACCCTGTAGTTTGCAGGCTTAGTGTCCCACTATCCAAAAGGATTTTCTTTGTTTAGTGTAGATGTAATTTATAACACCTGGAACCACACTTTCTTTAAGGTATTGTGCCAAATAATAAAAAAAAAAAAAAAAGAAAAAAAAAAAAAGAATAAATATCAGAAACAAACAAAAGACAGAGTTATGAATGTTTCTCCTGCATGGCTAGAAATAAAGCAATCAGTTTCCTCAGGCTTCATCTGTAATTATACATAGCTGTTTGGTACTACTACAGTACAGAGTATTAAATATGGTATAATATCTAATTAAGTGAGCTCAACAACAAAATATCAGTCTTGGATGATAAAAAATGAGGAGACAAATCTTGAAATGTAATTATTGTGTAGTGAAGAAAAAAAAAAAAGCTTAGTTACAGATCAAAATATGTGCACATTTCAGACCCTTATTTAGTTTTTCAAAAAAGACTAAGAGGAATTTTCTGGGCTTATTCATGAAGAGTAAATCTTAATCATAATACATTCTCACTGCCTTACCACAGAGTTTAGCAATGAGGAAAATATCTACTTTATATGTGGATATCTCTCAAGAGAGGCAGCTTTGAAAATTGAGGCTGAAGTCTTCATTGCGTGCTGTACTGATCAAAAAAGCTATGCTGGCTGTGTCCATTAGCAATGATTCATTGCATTCAAGCAGCTGAAATCTCTGTCTTACTCTGCTGCTATTCTGACTTGAATAATCACAGCTGAACATCTGTCAGTCAGCACAGAAAATATTTCCAATTTTTGCTGTTGGAAGCTGCACCTCAAAGCCAATTAGTATAGACAGTAGGGATGCATGATAGTGGATTTTTGCCAATATGTGATATGCCAATATTGACAAGCTAATTTTGGCTAAAACCAATCTTTAAATGTAGTTCAGACCTAAAACTACAGTCCATAAAACACACAATTCAGAGTTATGAGATGTGCAAATTCACACATTTCAATTCTTTAAACACACTTTAAAGTGTAAGGAATGGTGATGAATGAAGAAAAAGCTCATGAAGGTCTGTTTGTCCAGCCTGAAACTCCAGTAAGTTGCTTGATTATAAGGCCAATACAGGCAGGTTTTTAGAGCTAAATTATTATTTGTAGTTATTAGTAGAAATGTTTATATATGTCAATAACGATAACTTGATTTTTAAGTGATAATCTGCCAATACCAATATCATACAGAAACTATTGCGCATCCCTAATGGACAGAGATGAGGTTAAAGTTCAAAAAGTTTCCCTGGTAGTACACAGTATTCATCTCTTATTTTGTAAGAATCATCAAAGCCATGATGTGGTCTGTAACTGGTATATACTGCTTCAGCTATCGAGGGCCTGTGTCCATAAACCTGTGGCTCTAGAGCTACATGTAGCTATTTTATGACAGGTTGTGGCTCTTTAAGTCCTGCTTGAAAACAATTAAAAATGCATAAAGAAACAAAAAGGGAAGAACTTCCTGCAGAGATGATTCCAAGTCACATCAATCTATTTGTTTACCACATACAGCCAATACTTAAGCAGGTGGCCCGAGTGTATAACAAGCCCTCTTTTAAACCATTTATTATTACCATTTCATACCTGTGAGTGATAGAGACGTCAGCTAGTGCATCTTTCCAGTAAGTTAACTGGTTCAGTTGTGATGCCTCATATAAAAGCTACAGTATCTCATACCTTAAATATTTTTTTCTGCAGCTTCTTGCTATTGGAGCTGTCCTACACTCATACTTCATGATGATCATTGCAATATGTCATCATCAACGAGCCTCCATACACACGGTGGGGTGTCGCAGAGGGTGTGATTATGGCGCTTGAAAAAATATTTTGTCAACTGTTTGGATTCTGAATAGGGCAAGGTTGAGTACCACTAACATAAACAGTTATTTTGCACTGGTGGGGCCTGCAGCCCCAGTTTTAGAGCAATCTCAGCAGTTTTATAAGTTGCTAGGATACAAATTGGACTTCTGCTTCTTTTGGTAGAGCTTCTTTTAAACTAGCTCTGTTCTATTATTTTCATGTATTTACATGACTGCTGGGAACACAACAAAAACTGCTGAAGCTGGGGTGTTTTGTGTTGAAACACTGAACTACACTGGTTTTGAATTGACAATGAGCACTTCCAGTGCAAAAAGCATGATCCATGGACACAGGCCCTCACAGACACTTGGTGTGATTAAACTAAGACTCATGGCTCTTCTGTCCTAAGGGAGAAGAAGTTAATTGCAGAAACAGGTATGCCGATGAAACAACATATAAAATAAAAAGCAAGGCAGAAGCCTAACATTTATACTGGAATGAATACTCCTTTGACAATAGTGCTTTCAGGGAAATGCATAAAGACATTTTTACAATATTCTGTTGCCTTGTGCAAATCAAATGTTGGACCAGTGAATGAACACATAAATAAACACTGATATTTGAGAGGCAGAGGCAGCGACAGGGAACTCTGCACAGCTGCAGTGTTGCACAATATCACACTGCACATTGTATCTACATTAACAGTGAAGCCCAGACGGCCCTGAGCAGTTACTGCCTGAAAGAGGAGCAATGTATGAAGATTTGTTGAAGTTGTGGGACACTTAAGATGCCAGTCTTGATTCTCCACTGTAGCTAGAGTAAGATAAGTCATCTCTGTCCATCCTCCTATTTGTGCAGCACACACTGACTCTGCTGGGATTAGAAGATGTCTGGGCACATATCCCAGCTTCCTTGGTCCTTGGCCTCCCAGTAACCGCCTTTGTAGACATGCAGGGTCTCTCCAGATACCTGGTCGTCCACCTTCTCAAACCACAGGGCTTGGTAGTTGTCTTGATGGAAGCCTATAAGAAAATAAAGGAAATCTCCGGTCAGGCAAGTAGAAGAAACTTTAGAGATGTGTTGGGAGGATTTTGAAGCCAGTTCCCTGAAAACATATCATGCTTACTGATGCTGGTATGTAGCTAATGTCTTTATATGAAATGTTTCAGGTCATGGTCATATGATGCACTTTATTCCAACCAAAAACAGAGCATCGGTCACTAGGCAGGGCCTCTACTGCATGGAGGGAATAGTCCTCATATGTTATACCCTGGCTACCAAGGGCCACAATGACAGACAAAAGGCTACTCTAAAATACTCAAATACTAAATCTGTGGTGATTCTACTGTTGGCTACAAACTTCTATGAGATTCCTGATATGCTACAAAACAAATCGTGCGCTACTTGCTTTTGACTTGAACTCCATAAGGACCGTCCTTGCTTTCAGCTAAAGAAAGTAAAGGAGGAAATAATGGACACAACGATTCAAGATGACGAGTCTGAATACATTAAGATTATTGCTCTGGATGTGCAACATCATGATCAGAATACTTGCTTGAATAAGGGTGTGGAGATGGTCCATAAGGGGCTGAAAACAGAATGATGAAGGATGAATCTTTGAAGGTTAAGACATAAATGACTGGGAAGGGAATATTTTTTGAAGATATAGGGGATGAACAGAGAATGTAATATAAGGGGCTACTTGCATGCAGCAGATGCGTGTGAGAGAGAGTCCTCTGTGTCAGCTTAACAGCACGAAAAGAAAGATGTGAATCCACAAATCAAACAGTGTCAACAGTCCACACAGGTTTCTAGAGAACACTCATTTCAGAAGTGCTTTGTGTAGCATTTAATGCAAAATGAGCTTGTCAAAAATTTAGGGACAGATAAGAAACATTAGGCAGCAGAGTTATGGAGCACTTTCTGCTTGAAAAAGGATCTGCTTGTTTAACTTTTAAGGTATGTCATTTAACAATCCACAGAGGTTCATAGCGTCTCCAATAACTTATTTTTTTCTTTTTGACAAACAAATAGATGTTTTTGTTACCTTGACATGTTTTGACTGCTAACTTCCATCACTGCTTAGGACTACATGAACTGCTACAGAAAACTGCTGTTTCGGTGATATGCAGTGCTTAACAAATTTACTAGACCACCACCCAAAGTAAGGTTTATGCCACAGCTGGCCTAAATTAACAGCATTGGAAATTAGCAAAATCATTTTTTATGTTTCTGCAATGGTTAACACACCAATATGTAGAAGCTGTTTAACCAAAATGATATTTTTAAAGCTAAAATATAATTATTGTTGTTATGCATGAATTTTCAAATTTACTGATTTCCAAAAAAACCCTGAAAAAAATAGTAAAGCACATTATTATTCTTGACTAATATGTCAAATTATAGTTATTTACTCACATTCCTGGACAGAAAAATGAGTTTTAGTGGTTGAATGTTATGCTTGATTCATTTCTGACTTCTCAGAGAAGCCCAGAGAGCCGGCTTAAATTTGGGTTTAAAAAGGTGAATTCAGTTGGCAATTCCTCATTCCTGTTCAAAATGGTAAAACGTGGAGAGCTCACTGAAAATGAAAGTCCGCTTTAAAGCACTTCATCAAAATATTTGTGTTTTCTTGTTTTTATAACAGGTGGTCTAATAAATTCGTTAAGCACTGTATCTCATTCACATATTATGCTGCTCAAGATTATTCTTGGCCTTGGGCTTGTTGCACAAGCGCACCCGTGATGCAGAACGCCGTCTCTCCAACCCCTCTGACCACCACAACAATGTGGCCCCCCTCAAAGGCATTTCCATGTCAACTTCAGTACAGTGCTCAGCTTGACCCACCTCTGTTGCTGATTTGTTATTTTGAAATTAGGACTCTGTCCCATAAAAAAAATCACTCCTTAAGTTGCATTTACAAAACAGATTACTTATCAAGAGTTATTTGCAAATAATCCTGAATTGGTCACAGTGTTAAAAGGAGGGCCACTTTTTAACAGCTTTTGTCCTCCTTATGTGAAATTTGTTCATGGAATTAAAGCGGTGCTTCACGTTTCAC
This sequence comes from Cheilinus undulatus, assembly GCF_018320785.1. Taxonomy (NCBI): domain Eukaryota; kingdom Metazoa; phylum Chordata; class Actinopteri; order Labriformes; family Labridae; genus Cheilinus; species Cheilinus undulatus. Next base: position 41,832,762 of record NC_054868.1, read on the forward strand.
ACCTTATGGAGTGTTGTGTTTTTTTAGAAGTCAGTCATGTTTTCCAAATGAGAAGTAAGCAAAGGAGGTTGGTGAAGCTGAGCAGTGTTTCCAGCATGCTATCTTATGTTAATGTTTTGACTGAGAGCACCATGCTTGTTGTGCTTATTTTACTAGACATATTTTCAGTAATTAAAGCCCCTCAGAGAAATTTTCAATAAGTTATGAAAGTCTGAAATGAAAAGGGATGCCTCTTTGTGACCTACAAAAAGCAAATCAGAGACGACTGATTATTTGCAGGTTAAGACATTTTGCCAACAGATGGTGCCAAAATCATCACGGATGAAAAGTTCATCACAGGAGCTTTCACTGGACTTTTTATGCTGATAAACAAACTGGCAGTGCAGAGACTGGTATAAGCTACAAATCCTCTCAGTGCTACTCTTTTTTATTCAAGTTTAGCTTAGTTTAGTTTAAAATCTTAAAACTGTAGTGATGTAAAATTTGTATGAAGTCATTTCAGGATTTTCATCCTTTCACTTGTAGCTGACCATTAAGGGAGAGCAAGTTGACCAACAAGAAATTTGTTGTTTCAAACCAAATGTAACACAAAAGCTATTTCATCGTAGTTATGAGCTCATATGCCAGTAAATGGGAAGTTAAAAGTATTTAGAAAATAGTCTTATTTACTTAATATAAAGTAAACATAGATTCTTACACACTGCTCTGCTAAAATCCTACACAAAGCATCTTTAAAAGTGCAAATTTTGTTATGCTGTGAATGATACTTGCTTTCTTCTGAAACCTCATTAGCTTCTGTGGCAGTCTCCACCGCATCAGCTAAATGGAAAAGAAATGAGTGAAAAGATGGTAAAAGGTGGATGAAGGGTTGGGAAGATGCTGCACTGGACAATTAACAACCTCCTATGACACAAACATATCATACATGTGGCTTTGAATCTAAAGGTAATATATCTAGCAAAGGGGTTAAAAGGCTAAGAGAGGGGTACTTGCTTTTTAAGGGTGAATCATTGATTGAATCCTCAGAGACAGCTTAGGGTTGAGACAGAGACAAGCAGACAGTGTTTCCAAGAAAGACAAGGTAGACAAGAGATGAATGGATTGTTAAAGAGGAGACAGAGACACAAAACAGACACACAAACACTAAGAAAAACGATACATTTCTTCCTTTATTTTTACCTTCTTCAGGTGTGCTTGCTGTTTTAACGGCTTCCCTCTCCCGCTCTCGTCGTCTTGTGCGTTGGTTCTCCTCCAGCCTCTGTTTCTCTGCGTTGGCCTCATCCCAGCGGCCGTCCTCCATTAACCGCTGGTCAGGGCGTCTGCGACTGTCTGTTGGCGCCACTCCTTCCTCTGGTTCATTGAGAGTCAAGGCCAGTGTGGAGAAGTAGTACATAGTCTCTGCTCCCTCTCTAAAGTCAGAGGCATAAAAGAACAAAGACACAATGCCATCAGGGATGGAGGAAATTAACATTATCATCTTAAAGTTGATTAAAAGTATCTACAAATCACACATTATACTGGTAGAATTTTTTATGTTATAAGATGAAGTTTCTGCAGTTTTAAGCAGAGCTAATAAACCTGCCAGCGATGCAGTTTTTTTTCTTGTTTCATCCGCATCCCTTATACTGTTATGTGGCTTCTAAGGACTGAAGTTTTAGGTTTGAACTACAGATAGTTTAAGTTTTTGCACTCATCATTTATGGTGCAATCAAATCTTGTTTGCCTTGTTTTATGCCTGTTTCTTTTATGCGTATCAGTGTACTGGATATCAGCAAAATCCAGTATTGGGTATCCTTATATGCCACAACAGAACCTCTAAGAGCTTTTATTGGGTGACTCTATCAGCAAGAGGTATCAGAATCTTTTTGAAAACTTTGGAAACTCACGGTAAAGGATTCTTTGTCCAGATTTCTTTAGCTTTGAGGGTCTGATAGACTGTCCTCTGTTTGCCTTCAGTGCCGTTCTCGCCTTTACTGCTCTGCATTACTCTTGAGAACTCCATCTTCTCATCCCAGGTACCCGATAGCACATAGTGGGCCTTCCCGTCCTTGTCTGTGACAACTCCAGTTACCTGAGAAACAAACAAAGCTTTTAGTTCAATATTACCCAAGGTTTGCAGTATAGGGATACATATTTATCCTATTTATTTTGGGGGTTTTGCCTTTACTTAGATAGGACAGAGTAGGAAATCAGAGAAAAGAGTGGGGAGCGGCATGTGGGAAAGGAGTCACAGGCCAGTTCTGAACTCAGGCTGCACACCTAGAGGTCCCCAGCTGTTGCAAATAAGGCGCTACTCAACTATCAAGCCATCTTCTATTTTCTCCCTTCCATATTAGGCATATTCCTGGAGAGAAAAACTAGCTATGCGTCTTACAGGAAGTGCTTATGAGAAGAAAACAAAACAAAAAAGGACTTAAGAGCTGACCTTTCTTGGGACATCTCTTGAGAAGTAACTATAGGGTGTAAATTTGAGGTGGCAGCGATCTCCTGTCCTGTGGTTCACCACATCAATCTCCCCTGACTAGACAGAAACAAAGAAAGGACAAAATATTTTCAGTTTAAGTTACACAGCATAAAACCTAGTAAGATAACAAGAAAGTTGTTTTATAATAACATTATTTATCTGTCCTTGGTAGTTAGCAGATGTAAAATCTTTAACAGTTTTAAATGTACCTGATCAATCCACAGTTTACCAACAATAATGTTGTGTATTGTTGTAGTCACTTTCTTCCAGGAGTAGTGATTGTTGCTCTTTTCAAATATACACTGGATAGAACCTGGAAACAGAGAGGGATTAGAGTTAGATCAAGAAGTCATACGTCTAAAAATAGCTCACCCAAATATTATTATTGTTAACCATTGATTCTAGTATTCCATTCTTTATGTTATCATGTAACTGTAGAGCAGTGGAAGCTAACCTTTTCAAACTAAAGATCCCCTATGATGTTAACAGAGACAGCAAGATCTGCCTGTTGAAATTCACTGAGGAAAATCAAATAATTTTTTCTTTTCAGTTAATACTTAGTAGTCTGACTTACATTTACACAAAGTGATGGGAGTGAAGGCAAAAACACAGTAAAACAATTTCATTTTCAATCTTACTTCTATTAACAGTTTAAATTCATAAAATATGTGGACAAAAGTATTTGCTCTAAAGAACTCAGTGACTTCAAGCGTGTTACTGTGATGAATGCCACCTGTGCAACAAGAAGCTTAGTGAAATTTCATCCCTGCTGGATACTCCACAGTCAACTGTAAGTGATATTAAAAGAAACTGAAGCATTTAGAAACAGCAGCAACTCATCCATGAAGTGAAAGACTGCAGAGTAGTGTCAACGACTGCTACGATGCATGTTGTGCAAAAGTAATCTTGATGCTTCTGCATACAAGACATTTTGGACAATGCTATGCTTTCAGCGTTGTGGATATAGTTTAGTGCAAGGTGCTTTTCTGTTCCAACATGACTGTACCCCAGTGCACAAAGCAAGGACTATAAAGACACAATTTGATAAGTTCAGTGTGGAAGAACTTGACTGGCCCACACAGAGCCTTATCCTCAACCCCATCAAGCATCTTTTAGATGAACTGGAATTGAAATTGCAAGCCAGACTTTCTCGTTCACATCAGTGCCTGACCTCATAAATACTTTCAGAATAAATGGGCACAAATTTCCACAAAAACACTCCAAAATCTTGTGGAAAGCCTTTCAAAAATGTGGAAGCTTTAAAATAGCAAAAGGGGAAAAACTACATATTAAAGTGCATGTATTTGAATACAACAACACTACAGTTCCTGTTGGTGCAATGGTCAGGTGGCCCAATACTTTTGTCCATATTGTGTATATTGTTTCAAACTTAAGAATTTCTGCAAGTAATCAAAAAGAAATAAAACTTGCGTTTGGCAACTTTTTTTAATAACACTACTCAATTCACTCCAGTCACTATTTGTTCCACCTTAAAAAGGTGGAATAAGTGCAGTAAAAAAAGGATTGCTCTTAGTTTGCACACACTCACCCAAAGGCATGATAGAGAGATATTTCCCTCTAAACTTGCTTGCCAGGGTGATTTCTTGTCTGAGGCTCCAGCCCTTTTCTGAGTATGCATGGTGAGCAGCAGCAGGTGGGTGGTGACTCACCTGAAAAGGAGGGAATGATGTAGTAACGACACTGTAGTAAACATCACGTGAAACTAGAAAAATCACATGTTTAAAATGATACATCTTCTTGCATAGTATCAGCCTTACCTGCTCACAAAGAGAGCGGTAGCCACACTCTTTTAGCCTGTCTAGCTCAAATGTTTCCCCTAGCAGAGGATTGAAGGGCTTTCCTGTGCGGTGGACAGTTGTTGAGTAGGAAGAGACTGTGAAAGCAGCGACATAACACATCTGCTCTAGAGAGCTCTGACATTTAGCAGCCTTATCCAGCAGCTCGTAGTATTCCAGGTCTTCTGACAGACGCTGCAGCATTGAGAGGGGCTCATTGAAATTTACCTAAGAAGCAGAAAATTACCCATAGAAAAAGTCTGATTACTTTTAATTGCTCTCACAAAGTAAAGCATAATTTGCACTGATAGGAGCACTTGTTTCTTACAGGCATTGGTATCTTTGACAGCTCCTTTCCAATGCAGTTCTTCATGATGCTCCACAGATTGAGGTAATAGTTGGGCTTGTCAGGGATTCGTGTCCTTCTTTGTCTAACCGGCTCTAGCTCCTGGGGCTGTGGAGACTCTGGATTGGATGCCAAAGACAGCTCATCGAACTGGAAGAAGAGAAGAAAAACAGCCTTAAGGGTCAGGAGACTGCAGTGCTAAGGAGAAGAGACAAGTCAATTCACATCAAAACTTGCTTGAAAAAATGAAGTTAACCCACATTTACTGACTGATCGTCCATTCCAGTCTCACTGCTGAGCCCGCTGACGTTGCTGCCAGATCTCCTGATAAACAAAATACAGAACATTGAAAACAAAACTGTGCACAGTCAGAGATATGAAGGAAAATTGAAAAAGACAGATGTATAATAACCTGTGATATTTGGGATCAGCAGGAACTGTAATAAACTCTGCTGGGTCTTCCATAGCATCAAAGAATTCATTATCATCATCCTCGTCGCTGGCGTCACCTTTTCCTGAACCACCTGAAGAACATGCAGACAACTGAGCAGCAAGCTCTTGCTAACACCAACAGTCCATAAACACTAGCTCAACTTGGGGATAAAGCCTCACCTTTGTTTCCTAAAGTGGAATTGCTGAATGAAGATGGGAGAACTGTAGCTCCTCTAAAAGCTCTTTCCAAATGGTTGTGCTGTTTGGCCAGCTGCTCCAGGGTCTCCTCCAGCCGTATCCTCTGGTCTCTTTCAACCTGTAAGGCCTTCTGCCAGCGCTTACTGTGGCTCTGAGCCAGGGAGAGAAAGTCTCTACAAGCCTTGAGGGGAAGGACAAAATGAAGAGGAATATTTCAGTGAGCTAATCCTTCTCAAGATGTCATGCATTCCTCAGTAATTTACCCCTGAATGTCTTACATTAATCATGGCATTAGAGGTGATTCTGAACAGCGTCGCTCTCTCCGTAACTTGTTTGATCTTTTCTCCCATGTCCCCTCCGACACGTATTGCCTCCAGTTCTGACAAGGACCTGTGAATGGATTCAATGGATGAGTGAATATAAAAACTTTTCTTATATTGTATTATTTTTCTGAAATAGGCAAAGTGTTCAGTCAGATGAATGCTACCTTTGTAGGGCAGACCCATGCTTTACAATGAGATCATTACAGGTGGTGAGGTCCTCCACCTTGCTGTTGAGTGTGCGTAGAGTGGACTGGATTTCTGAGTTACGGCAGCCCCCACCCTGTCCTGAGGTGGGGGGCACTGATGGGCAATCATCACCAGAGTCATCTGAGAGAAAAAGTAATACAGATAATGTGAATAAGAACAAAAAGAGACAAGAGGAATATGCTTTACACACAGAGAAATACACATACAGTGCATTCATAAAGTATTCAGACCCCTTCGCCTTTTCAATTTTGTTTTCTTGGAGCCTGATGCTACAGTAAAAAAATGTAATTTAAACTTATGAAATTTTTGCAAACCTACTGGTTGCCTAGCCAAAGTGAGCAATCTGGGGAGAAGGGCCTTAGTAACAGGGGTGACAAAGAACCCAATGGTCACTTGGAATGACTCCAGAAGAATAACCTTCACTGCAGCCCTCCACAGATCTGGGCTTTATGGCAGAGTTGCAAGACTGGAGTCCCTGCTCACGCAAAATACATAAAAGCCCACATGGCTTTATCATGCAACTTTTTTTTGCAAACTTTCAGAGAGATGTATGCCTTTCCAAATCATGTCCAATCAATTTTATCTACCACAGATGGACGCAAATCAAGGTATAGAAACATCTCAGCAAAGATCAAGAGAAAGGTGAGGAACCTAAGCTAAATTTCAAGTGTTATTGCAAAGGGTATATATACTTCTGTCACTGAGATATTAAAAAATATATATATGTTTTATAAATTTGCAAATATTTTTAAAAAGGTGTTTTCACTTTTTCATAATAGGGTACAGACTGAGTGTAGATTAATGGGAACATATTTTTTTTTCCAACTGTAGCATTTTAAAGGTGAAAGGAGTCTAAATACTTTCTAAATGCACTCTACAGCAGTATACGCTACTTAGACCCTGCTCAGTATTTTTTGTGCATTCTTTAACATGTATGTTTGCACTCTTACCTGACTCAGCCTGCATGTGAACTGCTTTTGCCTTGGCAAGCTCTAGGGCAGTGATCCATCTCTGCCGCTCTATTTCTGAGTTGGCCTTCAGGTGATAGGTTTGTGCTCCTCCGTTGGAGATGACAAAATTGCACGAGTCCTCAACTGCAATATTGGCGGTTGCCAAGTTTATGGTGCCTCGACATGTGTGACCCATCTCTGCCTGGCTCCTGGACACAAGCAGAAAAAGAGATGACCCTGTGTGGTAAAGTCGGGCGGCTGCCATGACTTTTATTTTAACTTTCCAAACGAATCTTGATCCCCAATCGCTGTTTAAAGTTAACCTATAAATGGTTTAAATTATTGTCTCCAGTTGTCCAAATATTTGCAAAAAAAAAAAAAACCTCATATTGAACAAGCTGGAGCCCATTTTTTTAAAATGAGGATTTTCCTTCAATGGACAGTTGGAGAAATGTGTAGTATTATTGGGCTCTCAACAATTATTTTTCTCATTATTGTTTTTGACATTCAATAACCTAAATGATTAGTATATAATCCTGAAAGCAACAGGTGGGTTATTCAACAGAAAAATAAAGGTTTACTTCTACTTCTTTAAATTGAGCATTCAGGTGTTAGTAAGGCACCTATTTCCATGTGTGAATATTAAAAACATTGCTTTTGAATCTATTTTGTGGGTAGCAGGCTCAAAACAACAAGAATCAACATTCTAAGTCCCACTAAACCCCCTCTTTAGTTAGAGAAAAATAAAATCCTTTATCACTATATCCAACACATTCAGTAAAATGTGTGTTGCTTACCTATAGTATGACAGAAGCCCATTGCTCAGGACAAACCAGCGTCTCTGGTAACCTTTAATGTAGTTCGTCCACTTGAAGAGCCAACCCTTGTAGTTGTCGCCAGGGGTCGGGGTTGGGGGCTTAGGCTCCGACATCACAACAGTCTGTGGTTTCACTGAGTGAAGGAAGAGCCTGTGTGGAATCAAGATTAATTTCAGATTTTCATTGATACTTAATAGCATCCTTCTGTTGAATCTGATGGGTGATAAATCAGTTTTATTGATAATCGTAATTTTGGGAAATTGAAAATGTCTTTACTGCATGATACTCAAAGTTAAAGCAAATGCTGAAAAATTACATTCTGTTAGTCTTGGCGACCCAAATCAACAAAACAAAGCCTTTTATATACATACTGCTTATGGATAACCAGCGTTTTTAAACTTAAGGAAAAACATTTTAGTGACTTTATTATCAATTATATAATTAATTCTCAATCTTTTACATTTAAATTCTAATTAATGATGCACAAAATAATCGGCACAATGCTGGTATTGGCAGATAATCGCTTTAAAAGTGAATATTGGGTCTGCAGATATACACATTTCTGCTGATGTTTACAACCAACACTTGGCTTTAAAAATGTGTTAGTGGAGTTTCAGGTTTGACCAACAGACCTCTATCAGCTTAAGTCTTTTTCTTCATTCATCATCATTTATTACACTTTAGAGTGTGCTTTAAGGACTAAAATAGTTAGTTTGCTCATTCTCAAACTGTAAATTAAGAGTTTTAAAGGCTACAGTTCTGGTTCTGAACTACATTGAAATACTTTTATCTGTATTGGCAAAAAATATTTTGTAAATATCAGCATATCAGTCATTGGCAAATATTGTGTGTCCAATATTGTGCATCCCTAATTGCAATTAAACACACTTTAAGTCTGTGTGCCATGTTTTTGTCTAAATCAGTGGCAAAGATTACATTCAATTAAATACAAATACAGAAATACAGTATTCAGAATTCTTTTAGTGGTCTTATTTGCTTTGTAGGTCACATATAGATTTTAGCATTAACTTGCGTCTGTTTCTTAAGCAGATAAAAACTTTCAGACCGTTAGTGTTTATGCAAATACCTCTCTCCACTCCTGAAACTACAAAGAACACGTTTAAAGACATGTTTAGAGCTTACACTTTGTCCTGGAAAAGAAAATTTGGTTTCTTTAGTTACTGATAATTAACACTTGCATGAGTCATTTCTTTTTATTTTTTTGTTTATTAGAAAGAAAGAGAGATTCAATTTGTTCATCAGGTTCTGATGTGAAAAAATAGGACATTTTATTCTTAGCCTATATTATCCAGCCTTACTGCTTTGTAAACTCCTTACCAGAGGTAGAGAGTAAAGATTTACCTTAATTTATATTGCTATAGTTGACCATTTATGGTAATTTTATAAATGGTCATTTTAGTTTAATTCAATTACATTTTGTGGGATGTATTTTCCTTTGCTTCATTTTTAATAGCACACTTAATTGAGAAAAAAGCCCTATTAATATAGAAAAAAGAATATCCAAACTTTCTCTTAGCTACTTGGAACTGGCAAGCTGATCGGCACATGCTTGCTGACACTCAGACTGATCAGAATCAGAATCAGCTTTATTGGCCAACTATCGTTACAAAACAAGAAACTTGACCCCTGTTACATTTGCTCTTAATTTACAGGAATTAAACATCAAATATGAAAATAAGTAAAACAAACAAACAAAAACAGTGTAAAAAAATAAGATATAAATATGTAGACTATCTTGTAAGGTACATTTTCTAGTATATACAAGACTGTGTGCATTGATATAGTTGCAAGGTGTGCATAGGGGGCAAGAATACCAAATAGAAATTATCAGAATTTAGAAAATATGCAATGATGTGGGCAGATTTACATGAGGTAGATAAAAAATTTAATATAGTTTACATTAAGTAGTGAAAAAATGCATACGAGGTGAGGCATCAAGGGTGCACCTAAAGAAAACTAAGTGAATGCACTTTATTAGTCTGGAGATTCTATTCTCTTTTTGCTTTTTCACTGTTAAGGAAGCAAAGATGATATTTTACTTTTCCACCCTTTCAGCAACAAGAGCAAGTGTTGAGTAGGGTTTAAACAGAAAATATAAAATTCCATTCAATACCTTTTAATACCCTTTTCAAGGCCCTCTTCATACATTTTAAGACCTATCGTATCTTCAATTTCTTACCTGTTACATTAGCAGCACGGTTGGGTAGGTTTTTTTGGGCTTATTTTAAGATAAAAATGTGATAACAGAAGAAAACGTCTTAAGTGTTTGTTATTTTATGCAAATTAACCTCTCCTGGAAAACTCTGATATTGGATTTTGATTAAAAAAAGACATTGGTTTAATGTGAAAAAGCAGCAGGCAAAAGAAGGAATGATTTTTCAACTTAAGCTGCTTATAAGTAGTCACATCATTGTACTTTTTCGAGTTTGGTACCAAATCTAATACCTTAATTTTCCCTTAAACCCTGTTAAAGCTTAATTAATCAAAATTTCGATTTAATTACAATATTTCCTACTGCAGTTCTCAAATACAGACAAAGAAGGTGTGATGTTTCTTTGAAATACCACTTTAACCCATTTTTTGATGCAGCAATCTTATGCTCTAAATATGCAAACATTCAGTGTCATTTTTTTTCCAGAAACAAGTTACAAAAAAAAAAAATCCTACTTTCCTTTGTTATTGTGTCATTAAAAATGAGAGACGTAAAAGCCTTATTCCTTTCAATGCAACAATTCACAATGAATTTGCAATGATTCAAAATAATCACAGTTTGATATTTTTTCAAAATTGTTCATCCTTAGTTTAGTCTAGCAAATATAGATTTCACTATAATAAAGAATGATTTATGGCTTGTTTGTTGAGAAATACACAAGATGAGGACCTTAAAAAATAATTCCATATCAAAATGGCAATATCACTATTGGGGAAAATATCGCCATTTATTACTCACCCCAATCGTTCAGCCCGATTGGATACAACATTCCTCTCGTACTACTTCCACTTGTGCATTTAACACACGTCTTCTATTTGTCACGGATACTTAGACACCACAGTTAATCGGTCTGTTAAAGTCAACACTATTTAATCATCATATCTGTGTATAACATACATGTATTTTATTCTTGGGTTATAGCAAGATTGTAAATCAATAGTTCTAATCTACACAATCAGATCAATACTTCACTGCCTGTTTAACTTCCTGTTCAATTAAAATGAGCACAAAACAGTTAATCCACAGATCATGTGCTAGATTCCATGATATGAAGTAATACCTTTATCACGTCACAGATACGAAAATAAATTTATGCTGACTGTAGATGTTTCCTGTTTCAAACAGCCAAGGATGTTAGCTATCGTTAGCTAAATCAACTGGAGCCCATTTATATGAATCGATGGATTAGCATTTTAAGCAGTCACCAACCCTGCTATGACTGTTCACACTTTAATCATAATATTAACATTAAATCTCTGCACTTTCACGTTTCAGCAGACGACTGAGTGCTGACATATGTTTCGCCAACGTTAAATATTACTGAACTGACAACTCTCAAGACAACGCTGCTCACCACAATTATCGCTCATTTAAACCCGCCAGTTATTCTCTGTACTGACAGGCCAGGTGTTAACAAACACAACATACCTAGAGTGAGTTACTTCCAGGAACAAGACGAGTCAACTCCAAACATTAAAGCTACTTAAAAGTGTCAATCACTAAGCTTGCTGTTAGCTTATCGACAGCAGGCTGCTAGACCAGCTGACACGTCGTTAAAGATGCTAACAAGCGGTTTAACTGTGCTATTTGTCGTCATTTCAGTGCCCGTAACATTACCATAGTGTATTGTTTTCGTTATGCTTACCTTAAACTCGTGAGACTTTAGCTGTTAATTGTGTGCATGCCGTTCTGGATGAGGCGACGTTAGCTCGCTTCTGTTAGCTTTGCTTACTACTTTGGACTACTTTGCTACAGGTTGTGCAACAACATAAAGAGTTCGTAGAGTACATTAACAGTGAATGTTAGTTCCACCAAGGTAATGCGATACAAACAAGAAGAAACACAACTGGACAGAAAATGTTAGAGGTCGCAGTAGTTGTTTTTTTATATTTTATTATTTACATCATTTAATGATTATTTTTTAATGCACATTTCTGAACTCAATTATTTTATTTCTTCTCAGCACATGCGCAGTAGTTCCCTCCAACTGTCAACGGCCTCTAGCTTTCAATAAAGCTTGTAGAGATAAAGGTCGTAGCCATGTAAAATGCTATGCTTAGATCTATTAATTTACTTTTTCGGCGTTTTATCATAATGCGGGCGACCATTTCTGCAAAAATGAAAACTGCCCAGGGCACACGATATCAAGACTTTATGAAGAGGTTAATGCTTGACAATTAAGTTAAATATGATTTAATTTTAAGGATTAAAATTGATGAAGACCCTTTAAATGAGCATCCTCTGAAGTTGTACCCTATTTTTGAAATACCTTGATCAAAATACCTGAGGAATGTGTGATTTTAATACAGAGCTAATTCTTCTTTGTTGCTGAAAAACACCAATAAAGGTCATTAGTTATAAAGTGTATTTTTAAATGTTTTATCTTAGAGGTTTGCATATTTAATAATATATAAATTTAGACTTTAGACAGACCAACTAATTAATATTTTAGTTTTCAATTTCTACTAATAATTTAAGCTTTTAATTCAATTTCAGTTAAACTGTACACCACTTTATTTCTGAAGTCTAAGTAAACATGTACTATTATTTCCCCTCCGACAACTAGAACCCAAATGCATATTTGACCTTTTAGATACTACTTCCAACTATTTCTTTTAAAGGAGTCATGACACAAAATGCACCATACTGGCCATGTATTTAACTGTAACTAAAAAATGACCATGCTATTACAGTAGCTGGCGAATGTTTACTTAATTTTCATATTATTGATGTGCAATACAAGAAAACACAAAAACTCTCACTGACAGTCTTTATTGGAGAAATCCCTACTACAACAATGAAGCTTGTACAAATTAGGGGTGAAATTAAGGGAGTTACTTAAAATGTGTGTGTGTGTGTGTGTGTGTGTGTGTGTGTGTGTGTGTGTGAATTAAACATAATAACAAATGATCCACTCTTCTCCAAACTTATTTGGTGATAGTGTTTGCATTCATACTTTTCCCACTCCCACTAAGAACAATATAAGGTGTTTTCTGAGATTTCTGCTTCTCTTGAAGCAATGCCACAGTCCCCAGAGGAGTATCACTGCTGCTCATCTTCTTCAGCAGAGCCTCTTCTTCCAGCTTTTTCATCCTCCTCTCTGTCTTCATCTTTCCAGATCCTTTACCATGGAATCGATGTGACAGCTGCCTGAAAGCCTCTTTAGGAGTGAGTTTCCTCCCAGAATCATCAACATACTCGATCTTGACATCAGGCTTATATCCGTCCTTCTCTTTGAAGTCTTGAGTGAAGCCTCTGTATTCTTCCCTGCGGCTGTACTTGTCATCAAAGCCCATCTTGTCCTCAATGCAGTAGTTGTCATTGGGCAATGCACCTTTTGGTGCTCTGACACGGGCTACCTTCTGCATTTGAGTGTCCAGCAGACCTTTGTTTTTGCAAAGCAGCAAGGCAGCAGCAAGGCCAGAGTTTACGATGGGCTCTTCATCCAAAATGGTGGCAGAGGCTGTGGAGAAATCTGGTTGTTTCTGCTCCTCGTCCAAGTTAACTGTGCTCCAGCCAACATTTTCATCCATTTCCGAGTCAGAACCTCCAGCATCATCTTTCTCTTCTTCCTGTTCAAAGTCCATTATGTCCTCTTGGTCCTCTCTGTTACCAGACAGTCCATAAGTTGGAATGTCACCCAGAGCTCTGCAAAACTCAGAGGTGGCATTGAAAACAATGTTGTTTCTCTTTTCTGGATCATTTTCATTTTCGCCTCTGGCAAGTGCTTTAATCTGCTCTGCCACCTTTTCCCCAGAGTCTTTGAGAAGTTGCTTTTGCTTCAGTTTTCTCTGCTTCTCCAGCTGTTTCTGCAGCTCTTGCTCTGCCTCATCCTCCTCAATAGCAGCTGGCTCAGGTGGTATGAAGTCTTCATCATCACTTATGTCCATTTCTGCTGTCCTGATGTCATCAGACAACAGGGGTATACAATGTGACAGTGTACTCTCTTCCTCTTTTACTTCTTCTCCATCTTCATCCACCGGTCTGCGGCCTCGACCCCGTGTCCGGGAGCCAAAATCAGAGCTGCGGGTGTCATCAAGGGCAAGTTCATCTGCAACTGTCTTCTCCTTCTTCCTGATTTTCTTCACTCTGCGTTTGGTCTTTTTAAAACCCACCATTTCTTGAGGAGTGTAATACTCTGAAGCAATAGTGAGAGCTGGCATTTCCAAAGACTGGGCCTGATTTCTTAGAGTCTCTCTCATGGCTTGAAGTTCTCGCTCTCGCTCTCCATCAGCAAAACCACCAGCACTCAACCGGAAACTCTTTTTCTTCTCACCGTCGATTTCTTCATCATACTTTGAAAGAACAGAGCGAGACTTAAACGTCACCATATCATCCACACTCTCTTCTTCTTCATAGGGCTTGTAGTCAGGTTTCTTTTTTTTCAACTCCACATTCTTTTCTGCTTTTTCCTTATCCACCATTCCCACATTTACAAGCACATCTTCTTCCTCTTCAAGAACACCTTTGTCCTGCAGAGTCAGGATGACAGTCTGGCCCTCAGTGAAGGATTCCACCTTGTGCTGCACTTTGAGTCCCCTAAGATCTCCTGCTGTGTAGGCCTCCTGTCTGCTTTGTGCAAAATCCTCCTCCACCAGATTGCTGACACCAAACTCCTCGTCCATTTCTTCAAGCAGTTTGGCTCTTTTCTCAGCCATTTCTTTCTCCTTTTCCATCTTCCTGCTTTTCTCAACCCATGCAGCAGTGTCATCGAGCCAGTCATCCTCTGCTAGGGTCTTGACTTTTCCCAATTTCTGATTCAGGATGCGCTTTTCTTTCATAGCAGCAAGCTTTTCTCTCATCTCTTTCTGCTGCTGGATGAGAACAGGGTTGATGGTCTCAGCCACTAAAGGCTCTTCTTTGGTCCCCAGCTCTTTCTTATTGTCATTCATTTCCAGAGGCTTCAGACCCAGCTTGGCTCTGAGTTTGTTTGTCTCCTCGATGCTGAGAGATGCGTCTCCGCTAGCAGACTGGGGCCCAATTTCTGCATTGCTGTCTTCATAACCAAGATCAACCTTCTCCTTCTTGACTCTCGGCTCCCCGCTCCTCTCACCTTTGCTGCGGCCATCTCGTCCGCTTCTTTCCCTGGATCTGGAGCGTTTTCGTTTCTCTTTATCCCGAGTCCCATCTCGGTCTGAAGCATCTCTGTCTCGGTCCTTGTGGCGATGTTTCTTGTGTTCTCGACGGCGCTCTTCCGCGTCCTTGTCACGGCTCTTTTCCTTGTGTTTCTTAGACGATCCCATTATTCCCCGAGAAGGTTACAGCAGCGTAACTAACAAAAGATGAGACAATTCTTGTTCAGTGTTGGGCTCTGCGATGAACCGTTCTTATCTCCTTTCACTTAATAGCTCAAGCTAGCTTTGAGAGCTAACTGGCTAACTGACGACACAACTCTCTCAAGTCCGAACAAAAAGAGTCTTATAATAAAAGAAATACTCTTACATAGGACGACGAACGGTGTAGATTGAAATAATTTGGCTGTGCGGTTTACTCCAGCGAGTAAAACAATAATCCCCACGTTCAACTTTGCTGTTCCTCAAACGAACATTGAACGATAATGGCACTGTTTCCTGTACATGCACATCCGGTGGTTGAAGATTAGCGAGTACGTAGTTAATGTATACTGCCTCCTGCTGTACGGGAGTGTTATATCAGGCCAGAAATGCATCACTGGATTCATGAGTTGCTGCGTTTTCGGTACCATAAGACGGTATTGTTAATCAAATGGATTTCATCGGACTCTTAACTAAATGGTAGAACATCTACTTTAAATATTTAAGCGAAGTACAAGGCAAGGACAATCTCCTCATCTCCATTCTGAGAGGTAACGTTCATTATCTTAAAATGTAAGCTAACTTAGCAAGCGCAGCTCCAAATAACATTACACTAAGGCAGTATTTTAACCGGTCGTTTGCTTACGTAAGTGTTCAGCTGCCCTGTCAAATTGTAATCTCCTGCTTCATGCCACTACTAACCTAATTACCACCCTGGATAGTAGCCTGGCTAACACGAGCGGAGATGCTTCTATGATTCAACTTTTGTCATGACATGTAAAGTTAGCTCCACTTTCAGCAGCTGTCATCAAGCTATGTAGCATTAGCTAGCTACTAACGCAAGCTCCATGCAATTCCTTGACTCTCTGGCTGAATGCTTAGTGATTTCTGCTCGATCATATTATGTTTGTGTTGTAGAGTCAAAGTAATCGAACGGGTGCACAACGGGGATCCTACGTGTTGCCATGGCGATTGTAGGACGGAACTAGGTCAAAATGTTAAGCTTGTAAAGTTCACAAAGAAGAAGCCACATCGTGTACGTATGATTTTGTTAACAAAACATGCACTTCAAGTTATCTATATATACACTGAAAGCATGTAACGCTAACATTAACCAATGCGCTCTGTCGCGAGTCTCAACAAAACAGCTCGCGCTAACTCGCTGCGTGGTGGAGGGAATGCCTCATTGTGTTTCCCCGGGAATCCGAGCGGGCCAAAGACACAGAACCCAGCGACAGCTAACGTTAACGTAAACAGACAGGTCACACATAAAACAGCAGGTGTATCAACGGTGAACATGCCTACACTTTCAAGCTTGTCGTGACTGGTGGGTGAGTTGACGTTTGCTAACGTTAACGGCCGCTGTCAAGAAATAACTTCACTGACGCTTTCATCCAGCCGCTAGCCAAAATACACTTGATCCGTTTTAACCGTTGTGCTGTTTGCATTACACTTAATGGGATTTTTATACGTCCGTATGGATAATTGTTGCTTTCGTTTTGAGTCGAGGTAAACTTCTACTTCGAGGAACAAACGTTAGCCTGTTATTCAGTATGCTGTGCAGTGTGCTTGTTGTTCATCGCAGCCTTTCCAGCTAGCTTTGAAGATGCAGTTCACTTTACAGTAATCTTAACGTCTCCCTCCATAACATAGTTAATGGGCACTTGTATAACGTGCTTTCCTTGTGTTGTTTCTGTTTAGTGACCACCAGTATGCTTTTTGTTGTGAATTCCAGCAAGCTGTAAGCGGGTGACATGGCAACTGGAGGCTCTCCTTTTGATGACAGTGCAGAAGAGCTGCACAATTGGACTGTAACCAATGGAAGTTTGGATGATAGGCTCAACAACATGGTAAGGGCAAGGCAGAACGCCTTAAAAGACTGTTTCATTCAATGATACCCAGTGACACATGTAAGGGACTCTTTATTTGTAGAGCGGATGCCACCAAAAGTCTGGGCAATTAATCAGTATTTAGGTTAAATCACAATGTATCCTACAGCAGTTTTCAAATTGCAGAAGGTGAACTATTTATTTGACTGGAAATGTGTTTCAGAATACCAGTTCATTACATATTTTGAGGCAGAGTTGTTTTGCTCTTCACATGCAAATATTCAAGTGCCATTTTTCTGAAACAATCCTACTTTCATTGTTTTTGTATGTGTTTGTTTTATTAAAAATGAGAGACATTAAATGCACATGGGGTGAGCAAGACAGTGTGGCGCCCCAGTACCTGAGCATGTGGATGAAAGACAGAGTCTTTTGGTCCTTCTGGTCTTACTGTACTCTTGTGAGGCTTGAAGTCTTTTGTGACAACTTATCTTTGGCGCATCTTGGCAATACTGTGTGTCTAATGCTGATGTGCTCAGGAGAATGACGATGGGAATGGTCAGCTGCCTGATACAGGAACGGCAGCTGTATTTTTACAGGCACCTGGTGCCCTTTCCTGGACTTGATCCAGCTCACTGCATGCTGGGTGCCCAGGACCTGGTGGGTTGGTGCAGACGCTGGGATCGACCATGTGCATTGTGGAGGGGGCAGCTGGAAGGGTACCTGGAGAGATGGGGCATGGATCTGGCACTGGCCTGAAAGATAGCCATCTGGAGGCCAGAGTAGTACAGGACAAAGGCTGATGCAGAAAAGTGCTGACCTGACATCAAATCATCATTCTGCTCAATACAACAATTATTTGAAATAATTGCAATGAAACATTTTTTTCAAAATTGTTCATCCTTAGTTTAATCTACCTAATATTGTGTTTGTTGTGTTATAGAATGATTTATCGATTGCTTGTTAAGAAATACACAAGATGAAGAATTTATTGCAGTTTAAATCGGGGAATAAAATTGCAATTACATTATTTGCCCAAACCTTTTAGCTCACGTTTTGTGCCTTGAACTATAAACAATACTCATTGATATGTGTCTCCTTCTCTGATTGCTTTTTACACCACGCTATGTGTCATTTAAAGATAACCATAGTCCCTTTAAAAGTAGACATGCATTTTATCTAACAGAGGAACTGTTGTTATTTTGAATGTTTGTTAGGACTGGGGTGTGCAGCAGAAGAAAGCCAATAGATCCTCAGAGAAGAACAAAAAGAAGCTTTCAGCTGCTGTCGTGGAGAGCCGCCTGACTAATGATATTTCACCAGAGTCCACCCCGGGGGCTGGTCGTAGGAGAGCTCGCACCCCTCATTCCTTTCCACACATCAAATACACCACCCAGATGTCTGTCCCGGACCAGGCTGAGCTGGACAAGCTGCGTCAGAGAATCAATTTCACTGACTTGGATGAGGTGAGATTGCCAGAACACACAGTTAAAATTATGTTATTATATTGTTGTCTGTCGCACTGCAGTTAACAGATGCATAGCTTCAAATCATATGCCATATTTTGCTTGAAAGGTATCATTTAATTTCCTGTAGAGCAACACTGTTATAAACAGCTTGCTACACTTCTTGTGTGCTTCTTCCAACTAGAGTGTGAGAGTGTACATGCATTGTATGAACACACAAGTGTCTTTTGCTCATTTTCTGCTGGTTATAGGCTTCTAATCCTGTAAAGTCTCAAGTTATAATCCCTGTTAAGGAATCTCAGGGACACAGAATGAAAGTTCTAAAGATTCTCACATTGTCAAACAAAATAACAAGCTGTTCAGTGATTAAATGCCAGTGTGTTACTGTGATGCTTTGGCAGGGAGTAAAGGAAGCAATGCGCAAAATATTTTTCATAGTTTGTTATTGAGTTGTCAGGATGACCTTGTTTAACTGTCTAGCAGAGGTGTGAGTACATGGCAGAGCAGTAAATGAAAACAGGAGGAGAAAAAAACATCAACTGAGTAAAACATTGTAATATTGACACAGGAAAAGATAAAGAAGACTGAGAATTTGTGTCAGTGTAGTGGTTGCATTGTTTTTCCATGGTTTGGTTTATTGTATCATCCTACTTTGTTGTATACGGTGTCCTTTTTTGGGGGAAAACCTATAATGCCCATCATTTTACATCATGGCTTGAAAACTGCAGAGATTTGTCATACAAACAGTGGCAATATGGCTGAGAAAAAATAGACACATGCACAGTTTTAAAGGCATGATTCCCATTTTTGTGAGTGATATTTTCTTGTATTTATGCTTCTTCTCTTTTTAGAGGAGCATCGGCAGTGACTCCCAGGGTCGCGTCACAGCTGCCAACAACCAGCGCCAGTTAGCTGGAGAGAACAAGAAGCCCTACAACTTCCTACCTCTGCATGTGAACACTAACAAAAGCAAGGAGTTTCTCCCTCCCTCCTCCTCTGCCCCGACCACACCGGCCATCACTAAGGAAACCAAGAAACAGAGCCCGGGACTCAGGGACACATTAACCCCTTTAGTTCTGACCAAGGATACTCCAAGGCCCAGCCGTGTTGGCACAGAGAGAGGGCCCTCAGGGCACAGAGAATATGGGAGAGGAGAGCCGAGAATAGACAGTAGCCAGGTAACATTTTGTTTTGTTTGTTCTTAAGTTTCAGTCAGCTCAGAATCTAGTTGTATTATTTTTACTTTGTTTTTAGAAGTCAAGAGGAATGGAAAAAATAGATTTTGTTCTCTAAAAATCCAAATACCATGTAGTTTTTTTGATACTTCACTGAAAAAGTGAAAACTTTAACTTGCAGGTGGAGTCAGAGGATTACCATTTTTAGTAATACAGAGAAGGTGAATATAAGTGACGAAATTAAGCAAAAAAAAAAATTCAGCTTTATATGGGGTGTTAGTGATAAACTCAGGGATAACAACAGTGGTTAGATTAATCCATAAAGTAACATTACTATTTTGCTAAATATCACTGGAGAGCATGATGATTTTAATTGATATATGACACTGATATCTCTCACACTTCAAAAGAATTATGTCATATCTGCTTTATAGGATTTACAAATATAACAGCACAATCATCAAAGAGAGCATTAAAATTGTAAGAAGGTATTTGAAACTACAACAGCAACATAAAAGAAGAAAAATTAAAAACAATTAAACAATGGTCAGGAATTTGCATCTCCACCTAGCATTGTAAGATCTGAAAAGCAGCTAGCAGGATGACATACAAGGAGAGAAAAAGGACTATTCCCAAATGAATTGTGTTTATAAACATGCCCAATTTTGAGGTGCTTAGATGTTAAGAAAATACCTAGGTTTAATTAGCCGACAGATCATTCGCTAATGAGGCTAATGCAGACAAGTTGTGTTTGCATCTATTTTCATGCCTCCGAGGATAAGAAGTACTAAAGACAATAATTAACTTCTTAATTTGGATGAATCCCTTTCATATGTACACATGACTTTGCCAACATATCACTGCACTCCAGACTACTGTGTGAATCGAGAACTAGGATAAAAGTGAGGGAGCGCTAGTGCAGCTGAATCCAGGCTGTATTTAGGGCAATTTATAAATATGCCACCCTTGGTGCCCAGTGAATTTTGTGCCCAACCCCCTTTCTGCCCTTATTTTAGCAAGACTGAGCAGTCGCTACAGATGCAAGCTCACCTTTCCTTTACATCCTTCTCTGTGTTCTTTTCCTTTTCTGCTCTGAAATCCACATTCTTATAACATTATCCCTCTCCCCTTGTCCGGTCTCAGGTGGTGAGCAAACTGGTCCAGATCCGGGAGTATATCAGCAAGGCCAGCTCCATGCGGGATGACCTGGTGGAGAAGAACGATGTGCCGGCTAACGTGGAGCGTCTCTCCCATCTCATCGAGCACCTCAAAGAGCAGGAAAAATCTTATTTACGGTTCCTGCAGAAAATGCTGGTTAGTTTTTAATTTACATCATCTGGATCCTTTCAGATTAACATCTAGTTCTTTGCTGTGTGACAAATTATACTTATTTTTAGCATGTTTTGTGTAGATCTTTCATCATATGTAATTCACAGTTGCACTGTAACCTATTTTTGTATTTTTTTAAACATCTTTCTGCATGATCTTCGAAACTTCATTACATAATTCATGTTTCATGTGATGCTAAAGATAGGATGTTCTCTGTAGTATGCTACAGGATGACTTCATAGTCAAGACTTGGGAATTTATGTGAAATATACTGTGTAGTAGTATGTGTCGAAAAACCTTATCTATTTTATAGACTCTGTTTTCTTGCTGGGTTTTTGTTCCCTCTATTTCCACATTTTATATAACCTTTTTGCTGCATGTATTTCCTCATACGGGCCATTGGGCATATATTTTAGCTTATTACATTTCAGTTGTTTTTAAAATGCCATACAATAGTTAGTACCGTCTAGTTTCTTAATTAGGCATCTTGAGTAACTGGTTGTTCTTTGTACCTCATTTGTAGACACGAGAGAATGAGGAGGATGATGTTGGGACCCTAGACTCAGCGGTGGGTTCAGGTTCACTGGCAGAGAGCACTTCTCTTAATGTTGAGGTCCACTCTTCAGATGCCTCAAATGCAACGGTTTGTACTTCTGTGGTCTGCTTTAAAGAGATCTGCCTCTTTTTACCTCTTTTAGTATTCTCTCATACCATACTTAGAGTTAATATTTGTACAAGATAATTGAATCTTGTCTTTCTATTTAGACACCAGGGAATACAAACAAACCAATTTGATCTTTCTTTGCTTTTACTTTTTGGATTTATTTGCTGTGTCAGTACCTGACAAGCTACCATTTCCTATTCTGCTGAGTAGCTATGCTGCACTATTCCTGTTTTGTAGATTCAGTGTTTAAAATGCTATGTGGGTGTGAATTTTGCAGGGTGGCAGGCCAGAAACGGTGAGAGCTGACCAGAAGGAAGAGTTGGAGAATCTGCGTAAGCAGCACGAGCTGCTGAAGAAGATGCTGGAGCAGCAGGAGCAGCTCCGGGCCCTGCAGGGCAGACAGGAGGCATTGATGGCAATGCAGGACAGTGCAGAGCAAGCACTGGCAGTGATTGAAGACACTGGTGGGTAAACAGTGATTATTGCTTAGGTCCATGACAGTGATGTGCAGACAACTAAAAGTTTGTCTCTTAATTTTCTTTGATTTAAACTGAAAAAAATATCAAGTTTGTTTCCCTAGGAAAATTTAGTTACTTTTCTGTTCAATGAGAATGTAATGGCACAAACTGATTACATTGTGAAGCCATATTGATTCATCAGTAAGTTCTGTTCAATGCGTTGAATGATTGCCCTGTTTTTTGTAACTTCTTTGTCGTTTTTGTTTTTGTTTCCAATAGTTGTCACAGAAACCACAGGCAGTGTTTCAGGCCTGAGCATCACATCAGAACTTAATGAAGAGTTAAATGATTTGATCCAGCGGTTTTACAACCAGCTACGTGACTCTCAGGTACAGTACTTTGCATCTCGGCTGCCATATTTAATAAAAGCATTATGGTAATTTTAGCATTGCATTGAACTATGTGCTGACTTGTGTTGTGTAGTTTTGTCTGCATTTGTATCACCAGGGGCTTATATTGTTCAATCAAAGGGGGGTACTTTGCTTTGTCTGATTTTTGTTTTATAAACATATGTTTTTTAAATGGTTGGATAATATTCAGAGCTCAAATGTGTCATTTTCTTTGCCTTTTAGACTAAAGCAGTGCCAGACAACCGTCGTCAGGCTCAGAGCCTTTCGCTTTCTAGAGAGGTGTGCTGGTCCAGGACTCCTCAGGCTCTTGGTCCACCTCAACATCGGCCTCTCCTCCACTCAGCCTCTGGTCCACACACTGGCCTGGACATGGGGGCAACAGCTGCCAGTGCCAAACTCACAAAGCTCCAGGAACTCCAGGACAAAAAACAAACCATGGACAAAATCCTGCAGGAGTTGCACTCACTCAGAGACCAGACACTCAACAATAACTCATGTAAGAGTGATTTTAATGTAATCTTTTCTCTTGTGTTTTGTTACCTGTATAAAGTTTAGATTAGCTGATGTTGTTCCCTTCAGGTCGTGGTTTGTCAACACAGTGCAGCCTAAGTATGGGAGGATCCTCAGATTGTACATCTGCTCTCTGCTCTAATGGGGCATCAGCCTCCACCTCCTTTCAACCCTCGATCACGCAGCGCCTGGACAGCTCCAATTCCACAGACAAGCTCAGGTACCTGCAAAAACTCACAGGGACATTGAAAAGGAAGATCAGATATCAACAGCGGGGTGTTGTATAGCGTGTCAGTGGTGTAATAAAACCTTAGGAACAAAACCTACAAAACGTCCTGCTGTCAATGAGTTTCAGGCTTTGTCCCTTTATAGTATTGTGTCTTTCTAGGCAACTCTGTAAAGTAGAGGTGGGAGTTGTGTAGGCATTGTCTGTGTGTGACATCACTGTTTGAATAATTTAAACACACCAACAATGACACTTTTACCCTTCATTCTTTTCTGTTATCTAAAGGAGGCTCAAGGAGGTCCACAAGCGCTTGAATGAGCTGCGTGAGCTAGTTCAGTACTACGAGCAGACTTCTGATATGATGGTGGACGCCGTCAATGAGAATGTGAAAGAGGAGGATGATGACGAGGAAGAAGAGGAGGAAGATGAGAGTGAGGACGGTTCCATGTTCGAGGCCATGTTTGACTCTGAGCAGGAGAACCGGCAGCCAGTAACTAACATCAGGTGTGTTTGTCTAAGCAAATACTTATGTTATCTATTTCTCCCATTATGTGAGTCATGATATGTTGATTTTTTTTAAGGATCAACATATAAGAACTGCACAGACTAGTTAGTTAATCAAATTAAAAAGAGGATTTGGGACAGTTTGTAAGCTTTTCTTTTGATAACGGCAGATCGTAAAATCCAGAATATAAGTTGCCCAAGTATATAAGCCCCAGTCTGTCCTTAAGCTGTCCTTCTGTGTGACAGTTTCCATTTTGTTCAGCAGACTCTAAAATGTGCAGTTTCTGTGCAGCTGTCGCTCTTTTAGCACCATCTGTTTTTGCCTTATGGAGTTTGTGCACTATTAGTTACGTACAGTAGTCAAGCTCTCTGTCTCTGATGATTATTGTGAGATGGACTCCCAGCTTCTAATCCACTTGTTGTCCTTACTAAAAACAGTATTTTTATTCAAACTGGGACTCAGTGTTAACTGAAACACTAACAGTATACTTCCTGTTTTCCGCTTATGCAGGATTATAACCTAATGAGGGAGAAAAGTAACGCAAAATCCCACCATTCTGTTCTGTTTAGTTATGTATTCTAGCTCATTCTGAGCAGTGTAACAGCTGTTTGTAATACACAATGGGATACATTTTCAATTGCATTCAGTCTTATGCAGCGTGTGACAGTGGCAGCTGTGTGCACTTACAGTTTTGACCTTATGATTTCAGCACTTTAAACTGGTGTATGAATTGCCCTGATATATAGGCCACAGCCAACTTTTAAATGAAAAATAGGTATTCAGAGTGTGGCAATATGCATCTGATTATACATTGTATCATTTTTAAAGCAACATTTATTGGCTATAGCCTCTACAGATTGATAATTGGCCATATCAAACAGGATATTTCTGGTTTTGACAGAGTCAGTTCTACCAAATGAGACATTTGATATTTTCTTCTTAAAGGGCACATATTTTACTCTTTTAAGACAAGTTTATATTGGTCTCAGTGGTTCCCAAAACATGTCTGTGAAGTTTGTTGCTGAAAAAACACTCTAGTATAGGATTTTTGCATGTCTAAAAATCCCTCTGTTTCAGCCCTTCTCAGAACAAGCCGTTTCTGTGTCTGTGGTTTTAAATGTTAATGAGCTGTCTGACTCCACCCCTGACCACACCCCTCTCAGGAAATGGATGTGGCACTCCTGATGTTACAATGCTACAGACACTTTCATCCAAAGTTAAGGACCTGACTGGGATTCAAATCACCAATCTCCCAGAGAAAGTTGGCAGGGTAACCCACTGAGCTACCCAGCATCTGAGATGGCAGTTGACAGGAAGATCAGCAGAGGAGGGTGGAACTTTCCTCAAGTGGGGGAGGGCCAACCAAACCTGGGGGTGGTGCTTACCCCCCACATGAGGTTAAGAAAGGAAAATCTGACAACGGCTTGTCTCAGAACACATTTTCTGAAAGGGGGAGAAAGAGAGGGTGGAAGGACTGGATTTTTCTGGTATTTGAAGGGATTGTGGACAGGCCAGGGCCAAAAAAATTGATTTTTGCAAAATATGACCCCTTTAAGCTCAGCAAAACTGAAATAGGTGTATTTAAAATCTCTCCTATGTAAAGGCCTGATTATCTATTATTTAAGACAAAAGAAAAATGAAAATAATTAAATATTGAAGATAATAGATGGTTGCAGCATTAGCTCAGTTCAGGCAAATATTGGAGAAGAGACAATTTGAAATTTGAAGCTGCTTGCATCAGGTCACTCTGCTGCACTCTGAAAGCCTATCAGTTTACACAACTACCAATGGTGTGGACTGTGTATTATTTAAATAGGAATGACTCTGTGTGTCATTTTGTCTTTTCATCCAAGGTTTAAGGTTCTTTATTAGTACCCTAAAGGGTAAATTTGTTGTGCAGACAGGAGTACAGCATCCAAGAGACAAAAAACAACAACAACAATGGTTCACAATACAAGACACAATCCACAAAACACATTTCATGGCTGTCTTGTAGCTGCATATAACTCATATGAATGAAGACAGTGTTAGTGAGTTATTTCCACAGTTGCAATTCTGCTTTTGTCACAGAAGTATAAACATAACAAAACAGGATCCAGACTTTGGAGTGGTTTGGCCATTCAGAGGAAATTATGACTACCAAGACTGTATTTCACCAGAGCAACAACTGCTGATTATGCTGTGCAAACTGGCGACAGATGCACCATAACTATTTAGAAACATATACAGTAGTGTATGATGGATGTATTCCATTCATAAATGTTAAAACTGGCATGACTAGCTGACTTCCTCTCTGGGCTCCAAGGCACTTATTGGTAACTGAAACATGGCAGTGGCAGTTTGATAAACTAATGTGCAGGCGACACTGTCTGCCAGCCTGCTTCAAGCTGCAACAACTCAGTTCATATAGCTGCAACTGTCCCATTAAACTTTCTAAAACTGCTCTGTTGTGTTGCAGATCTTCAGCCTGAACTGTCCTTACCAAGGTTGTTATAGTTAACTAAAACTAACTAAATAACTAAGACTAAAATTCAAAAATCAGTGAAGTTAATTGAAACTAAATAAAAACAAAGCTTTACCAAAAGATTGAAAACTAACTAGAACTGTATAGTGTGCTTACAAAACTAACTAAAATAAAATAAAAATGGAGACAAAATATTCTTAATTTTTATTCTTTGACACAACCATACTGAGTTGCACTGACACACAAGTCTGGGGAGTGTAAAATTGCCAGATCTGATTGTTTAAACTTCACACAGTGGTAGTTTTATGTCTTGAGTTGTATTCAAACATTATCATTAAGTAATTAAAATGATAAGTGAAGAGTAGCCTGTTTTAAAATGTTTTTTTAAAATGAATGACACTCACTCAGCCCTGACATCTATCTGTAAGAAACTAAAACTAACTCTAAAACTTATTAAAACTGAAATAAAACAAAAAATTTTTGCAAAATAAAAACTACACTAAACTGACAAACAAGCAGTCAAAACTAATAAAAACTGAACTGAAATCAAACACAGAAAGTGAAAACAAAATAGAAATAAAAACTAATGAAAAATCCAAAACTATTACAACCTTGGTCCTTACACCTCAAACACATCCACCTTGTGTTAAAATGAAACAGAATAATCAGTGAAAGCAGCAAAGGGAAGGGGGTCTTTTTGTTGAGCTCGAGTTACAGAACAGCAGTCTTTAGCATCCAGTGACAGTGTATGCAGTTCTACTTATGCTTTGGTGTTTTCACAACAGTCACTGCTTTATCTCTGTAGGAACCCTCAGCACAGTGGGAACTGGACAGACCTGAACAGCCTGACAAACGGGCGCAGTATGAGGAGCAGTGCCACTAACAACAGAGATGGCAGACTGAACACAGAGTGTGAGATTAACAACCGGTCAGCAGCCAACCTCCGCACCCTTAACATCCCCTCAGTCATAGGTACACACATGAAAATAAACACAGAGTTGCTGTTTGTGAGCATGCTTAGAAACTATGCTCTGTGGTAATGCAGATTTTGAACAATACATCCACTTAGTCTAAAATTTCCTTAACTCCTCTTTTATTTAGAATGCCAGTACAATAGGGACACCCCTTACAATCAGGTGAAGGGCAACGATGATGATGAAGATGGTCTTGATAATGATGAAGGTGCACAGGCTGCAGCTCCAGACAGTGAGGCTTCAGGGTCCAGCCGTAGAAGCAGTCTGGGAAATGATGGAGGGTTTTCCCAGAAGGTTCATCGGCAGACAGCGAAGCAGAAATTGCGACAGCTTCAGGAGCTGGTGGCCATGGTTCAGGTAGGACAGTGTTCATCAACCCCATTTGGACAAGGGCCAGCTTGGGGCGGAACTTTCAAATAAACTAAAAACACTTTTAAAATGGTCTATTAACATATTTTTGTTTGATATTTTATTTTCTTTCAAATATATGTAATTGTCTAGCTCTAACAGTGAGATAAATCCCTATATCACAGCCAGCCACAGGGGGAGATTGAGATATTTTAGCTGGATATTTCTGTGGCAGGCTCTCCTACAGGCTTTGGAGTGATATGTGAAAACCCAAGCAGGAAAGTTACACTCTAAAATGCCTAAAGCTGAAAGTTGACATAAAAAAATGACAGTTTTATCAGGAAAAAACTGATAAATCTTTGTTTAATATGCATAATATTTGCTAGTAACAGCTGACAGGTGGATTTCAGGAAAATGGATGAAACAAAGTAATTCCTGATAAACTTTTTCAGTTTCAGTCATTTCTGGTATTGTTTTAATGGCAATAGGAAGCTGTTTTTTTTTATGAATTTGATAATGTTCTGAGGGCTAGATGGGAAGATGTGGGGGCCTGATGGGGCCCCTAGGCCACCAGTTAACGATCACTGAGGTAGGAGGAGGACAGAAGAATAGTCAGGGCTGTGGGTGCAGTTTTCAGCAGAATCAATGATTTTTGATTTTACCTTGCCCCATCAGCTCATACTGTAGATTTTGGACTTTCTGACTGATAGAAATCAAAGGGTTTCTGTTCATTTGTCAGACACAAATCAATGGTGTATCTTTTGCCTCATCCTCTTAATCATGTATTCTGATGCTTGCAGGAGCAGCACCCTGATTAAGTTTTCTGATGACACAGTTTTGCTGTCCCTTCTCCAAAGTCCAGTGCCAGGCAGGGATGATGCTTCACCTGATTTTATCTTTTGATGTGATAACTTTTTAAATTTGAATGCTCTAAAACCAAGGAGCTGATCTTTGATTTTAGACTGAGGAGAGAGTCAGCCCAGGGGTGTATCATGTTGAAATTGTGAATTACTGCAAACACTGAGGCATATAATTGGATGATTAAGTTAAATTACATGTGAACACTGAGGCTATTGTTAAGAGAGGGAAACAGAGCATTTACCTTCGATAGTATTAACTGAATTTTTTCCGAGTCAGTCCTGTGATACTTTGTTTTCATCAGTCTTTTTGAAAGCCTTCATTGTTTTCTTTTATCTGTTGGTTTCTCAGCCTCTGTGAAAGATGAAAACATTCAGAACAGTGTTGTTAAAATCTGTTCTGGGATCATTGGTGTGAGACAGAGATTTGAATTCCTTTTTTCTTTTTGTATCTGCTTTTCTAACAAATCCTCTGTAAGGCTAAATGTATGTCAGTGTCTTCTGGTCATGTGCTTTTAAGTGAATTTCCTCCATTGACCATCAGGAGATTGTTATGTTTAACCTTTTTTTAAAACTAACCACTATTCTAAATTGTTTTGCCCCACTGCAACCAGATTACTAAATGCCTATTAGGTCTTATATTTATTACAGACTTACCTTTTTACCCTCACATCCATTTTAAATCTTTTAATTTAGATGATCCTCTGTTGCTCTTATTCATTCCATTTATTTATTAGTCATTTTAGGTTCTATTTTAGTTTTTAGCTTACTTGCTGTCTGTCTCTTTGTTTGTCTATCTTTTCATGTACAAGTTGCTCCAAACCACTTAACACCTAGAGGGAATAATGAAGTTGCTTTATTGAACTGAAATAAATTTTTATTAGATGGCAGAACTGAATGTATTTTAAAGGTTGGGAAAGTTCTCTCTTTGGTAACTAACTGGTACTGGTTTGATAACTGGTATTGGAACTGATAATAAGGTGTTGAGTGAAATGATTTACTTTGATTCTTGATATGTCACATCTTGTATAAGGGATTATGAAAAAAGAGAAATTCTCTAAAAGCGGCAGACTTTTCCTAATTTTATGAGCTAAGATCTTGTTAATCCCTCTACATCAACAATAAAACACATTCTAGTACATTTTTTCTGACATGTCTTAAAAGAATCACTGCAAAATATGCATCCCTCTATATATCCAGAGTGATGACACAGATGTCACAACAGCTAACGAGGATGAAGTTTTACACCAGCAGCCCAACAATACCAGATCAACAGCTGCTGGATCATTGGGGGCTTCGTCGAAACAGAATCCCAGAGAACTTACTCTCTCCAGCAAGGCCAGGTAAAGAATGTCTGATCAAGTCATTACTGCTCCCAAGATATTACTTTAACTGTGTTTGTTTTTTAAACCTGGACTGATCTTAATGCATCAAAACTCTTGTGGACACAGGGAGAAGTTGTATGAGGAGAAACTGCGTCAACAGAAACAGGAGCTGAAGCAGCTGCATGAAGAACGACAGAGGCTCATTGAAATCCAAGGCAAGATCCAGGACTTGCAGTGGGCTTGCCCTGATCTCCAGGTATTTCCCAAACAAGCACACACACACAAACTGCAAACACAAGAGCTTTTCTACATTGTTTGAATGATTTAAAAGGACAAGGAATCTAAAGTGGGATTGCATTTGATGTAGAAGTGTGTAGAGTTTTAACACACTTCAGATTTGAAAACATGAGGGTACACAATAAAAGGAAAGCACTGGACATTGCTTTAGCCCGGTAGCCCTGGGTTTGACTTTTACCCTAGGCCGTTTACTTTGTGTCATAACCTGCTCTCTGCTACTCTCTGCTGCCCTGTCCTCTCAGTAGGCCTGAAAGACCCAAAAATAATCTTAATAATAGAAATGAAAGTAGCACATCTCAGTAAAGAACACAGTTCAGAATTTCAAGAAGAAAAAAGTTGAATTGACACCACTGTGAAACTCAAAACTGGAACATGAATGCATTTCTTCCATTTTAGATAACATATATGAATTTAAAATACACCCATTGAAATCTTTGTGGTCTTCTTTCTAGTCCTCTCTATCCAGCTCTGTGAGTCAGCAGGGCTTGCTTAGGAAGGCTCCAGTGGCAGTTTCCACTCCAGCTCCAGTTCACACTTCCTCTGGGCTCAAAACCAACTCTGCTATGCTCAAACCCACTGCTCCAGAAGCTGCTACATCCTCAGTCACCGACAATGAGGTAACTGACACAAATATCCGACACGTATCAGATCCTCATATTGCTGATTTATTAGTATTGTAAATCAAAATTCCAAAAATTAGATCTGCACTTTCAGGGCAGTACTGATTTATTTTTTCTTTGTGTGTGGTCAGCAGCTTTGGTCAGAGATGCGTCGCCATCAGATCTTGCGGGAAGAACTACGACAGCGCAGAAAGCACCTTGAGTCCCTGATGGCTGAACATCAGAGGCGAAGTGGTCTCAATGACTCGCCTCGACGGATTGATGACCAAGAAGGCCTTGATACACCGTCGCAACCTGTTAGCAGGGATGAAAGGTAA
The DNA here is from genome assembly GCF_018320785.1 of Cheilinus undulatus. Classification (NCBI taxonomy): domain Eukaryota; kingdom Metazoa; phylum Chordata; class Actinopteri; order Labriformes; family Labridae; genus Cheilinus; species Cheilinus undulatus. Next base: position 41,863,573 of record NC_054868.1, read on the forward strand.
AAGACACTCAGCTCAAAATATCACCAAATAGTTCTTTTCAACATTTCTTTTAATGTTTACAGTTAAAGGGAATGTAGAGAAGCCGCACATGAGCAACATTGCACTAGAACTCTTCAAACATGTTATTGTTCAATGGTGGTTATTTAAGCAACACTTTATACCACTTTGCCTTTGTTTTAATAGGACGATGGCTACCTGGGGTTCCACTCCTTGCCACCTTGATGATGATGAGGACGACGATGAGGATGATTATCACTCTGAGATGTGTGCAGAGGAGGAAGAAGAGCAGGAAGAATGTGCAGAGAGCAGCTCTGATGAAGACATCCATATCTACTCATCCAGCAGGAACCATGGCTCGTACAGTAACAGGAAGAACCATGGAAGGTGAGAAAAACTGAACATATAAGACTGAAGAGACTACTGCTCTGATATATGTAACCTGCCTTTTAAACAATGCTCTATGTGGCTTTAGAAACCTGAAGCCTCCGCCAGCATTCTCAGGTGAAGTAAGTGGAAATCCATCCTTTTATAACAAGACAAATGCAAAACAGCAGCAGCAGTGCAGAAGTTTGAACCAGTCTATGAACCAGCATGGAGCTATACGACGGCAAGAGAACCTACGCTGGGCATCTGAGCTCTCCTTTGCAGAGGGCTCGTCGCACTGGCAGGAGCAGGTCAGCCAGCTGCAGAGACAGCTTGACTTCAGCACCAGCATGTGTCAGACGCTCCTGCAGGACCAGCAGGTCAGTGCACTGAGCAAATACACAAAAACACACGGACACTCAATATGTTTACATGCTCAATTAAGTCACTGAGGCAGTATAACTAGACTTCAAAACAAAGACAAACTTTACATCTCTGTACATTTTGTAGATTTTCTCTACCTCACTTTAGGCACTTATGCAATGTAGGCTATCCCTCATGCTTATTGTGATATTAAAAGATAGACAAAAATATGATTTCTGCTGCACAACACATTTATTCATATCCACTGTTGTGTCAAAGCCTGGCACAGGAACTGATGAAGGTGTGCAGATAACCTTATTCAGTCTGGGGTCAATTGTGTTGTGTAAATATAGATTTATCTACACCTGAATTATTTAGATGTCTTCGACTATGTTCATTGGGGTCATTATAGTTAGGGATTTATCATTAGTTTTTTCAACTGTGGTTTTTTTTTTTTTATGTAGCCTGTATACAGACTGCTGTGTGAACAGGTCACTGTCCTGAACAGCTGAAATGAGCTGACAGCTGGGTTTATCCCCTTAACTATAGTCCAGCTTGTAAAACATAAATGTGATATGACCTTGTCCTTGATTGGAGTCTTCAGTGTCTTTAAACTTAGATGTAAAACTTTTCATTTTTCCTTTGGCACTCACTTCTGTGACTGGGCTGGTTACAAATAAACCCCTCAAGTTTTGCCTTTATAAAACCATCACCCCAAATACTTAAGAGCTCTTCACCTCACTGTCCCTTTACTGACTACCCCATCACTGCTGTCTTTCCTCTTTGTTTTTATTGACTGTGAGACTCCTGCCTCCACCGAATCTATTGTCCGCTGGTGTAGAATTGTAATGTGTTTTGCTCCACAATGGCAACTCAGAAAGAAGAAAAAAAAACCTTTGAACTGCAATGTGAATGTAGCTCTAGTCTGTTTTGAGAAATTTAATTTAGTTTGATTTGAGTTGGACCAACATGTTCACAGGCATTTTAAAAGTCCAATTTTGTTCAGACTAGCACAATAAACTGACCTTTTTGAGCTACATGTAAACCGACTGACTGACCTCAGTAATATACTGTAGCTTGCTCATAAAATCTAAACACAATTTGAGTACTGTTTATTAATGATATTTGATTTGTCTTTTTAAAAATGATAAAATGGTTACCAGCCACCGTTGTCTTCTTTGCTCTCTGTCTTCCACAGTCACTCTCTTACATGTTACAAACCTTGCTGACTGGGCAGTATGGTATGTTACCCAACAATTTGTCATCGCCGCAAGTCCACCTGGTCATGTACCAGCTCAACCAGTGTTACACTCAGCTGACTTGGCAGCAAAATAATGTACAAAGGTAGTTAAAAATCCTTAAGATGAATTTTAGAAAACAACAATTTATCAGATTCATTTACTCACTTTTTTATTCTGCTAAACTTTTTTCTTTCAGGCTAAAGCAAGTCTTAAACGACCTCCTCCGGCAGCAGCAGCAGCAGCAGCAGACTTCGTCTTCAGCAGCAGGTTGGCAAACACAGAAGCATGGCTCAGCCCAAGAAACCAACTCTGCTCCCTCATCCTCCCCTGGTTTCTTCCCTTCCTTCTCGTCCAACCTGCAACCTCCAACCAACAACATGTCAACTGCTGCCTTATCCCCATTCCCTCCCAGTGAGACATACATATTTATAAGATCTTATATGCCTTTATTATTATTCATCTAAGCAGTACTGTGCTAAAAATTTAGAATGTGGCTGAAAGTGTGGTGGATGCATTTTATCCTGTCTTCTAAGAACAAATGAAGGTGTTTATTTTGGTTTTGCTGTGATATTTAGGAAATCAAGCAAAGAAAGATTGCTTAGAGTTTTTTAACATACATATCCATCACTCTTTCTAAAATTGCAGTTATTGAATACCTAAGTTAGAATTTGAAGTTTATTATGCTAACTGAACTTACTCTATACCAAAAATAAAGGTAAAACATCCACATATTTCTCGGAATGATTAACACCTTTTCCTCTATTTTCACTCTGCAGGCTTTAACTTATATCCCCTCTTCCCTGCTCCCATGGGTGATATCTCTCAAGGGGCAACAGGTCAGGCAACTCCTGACCATCAGAAGCAGCAGCTTGACCCTAACACATCAATCAAAACAGAGTACATGAGTTTCCCTCCCCCTCTGCAGCGTTCTCCTCTAAACACCACTACAGAGAGAGGGTATGTCCATCAAACATCATATTTTCTAAAACAACAGACATTTATTTTTATTATCATTATTATTATTATTATTATTTTATTTATGTAGACATAATTTGTAAATTTTATTTGTTTTTAATATCCAGAGCTGCTGGCTGGCTTAAAACCTCGTACACAAACAACAACGTCCAGCATCGTCAGTCTAAAACAGATCCCCAGGAGTCCCCCACCTTCTCCCCGACTTTTGTCAACCGCCACGGCCGATCAGAAGAATTTGACAGAGTGTCACAGGAAAGCTTTAGCAGCATACCTGACCCTGTTGACCCAACCACCATCACAAAGACCTTTAAGACTGGACGTAAAGCCTCCGCACAAGCAAACCTGGCCTCCCGGAGTAAAACTCCCAATTGTAAGAGTCGGAGGAGGAGGAGCAAAGGGCAGAACAAGAACAGTGAAGGTAAAAAAAAAACGAAGATGGCTCTACCTCTATTATTGTAAACAAATTACCAAAGATGTGATTGGGAGCAGCTTTGTTTGTGTTTTCCTTAGGCCATGAGAGTGACATTAGCAGCACTGCAGACTTTGCCCAGGAGAGAGCGCCACTGTCTCGTCAGAAGGATCAAAACAAAAGTCTGCTGGACAAGCTGACTCAAGAAAAACTGGACAGCAAGACTAAGCTTGGGAGTAAACGAAATGACCTCTCTTCCGGTAGGGTTCAAGTTAATCTCATGACAGTTATACACCCCTCCTTTACCCCTCATGTCTCTGTGTTGTTTTTCTTTGTATGAGTGTAAAATCAGCATTATGTTTACCTTAAGTCTTGTCCTTTTTTATTTATTCTTTGCACATTTGCCATGACCACATATTTGATTTCAATTTTTGGTTACATTCTTTTGTTATCACTTTAATTTGTCTTACTCACAGCCTATGCTTGGAGAACACCCTTCCTCTCTAACAGAATTGCATGCACAGAAGCACCAGGTAAACTCACAATGCCAAACCAGGCATCATTTGGCTCTTGTGTCTCCTGAACATCCCAAGCATGCTTTTCTTTTTGCCTTAAACTAAACCAAAGCCCCTGAATTTCATAGCAAACTTGTTTTTAACCCACATTTATCGTGCCGCCTGTATCTAATGCTATTGAATCTTGGACCTGCAGATGCAAGCAGTGACTTCTCACTCTTTGAGGCATTGAGGGAGACCATCTACTCTGAGGTGGCTACATTGATTTCCCAGAACGAGTCCCGCCCCCATTTTCTTATTGAACTCTTCCATGAGCTGCAGCTGCTCAATACAGACTACTTACGGCAGAGGGCACTGTATTCCCTTCAGGTAATATTATACGGTACACATTTAACTACTATTGTCCCGATGGTATGCAACTGTTGAAATGAACAGAGCTGTGAAATGGGTGTTAGAGAAAAGTTATCTTACATTAGAATCTTTGAATCTAGAATGACGAGTTTTATCTATACAAACTGTCAAATTTGAAATTATTTGCAGTACAAAATTTGCGGTTGATTAAGGGTGAAGAAATTGAAATATATGTTGCTGTGAAACTTGGTTTACTGTTAGGCGGGAGATATGCTTGCTGTTTCATCTTGTTTTATGGACATTTACTGCATCATGAGTGTTCTTGTAAAGATGCCTACCTGTACGTGACTTGTACCACTGGAGGATTCCTTTAGGGGGTACACCAGAGAGCTCAGGCAGTATACTACTATGGGATGCTTGGGATGTACACTACAAACAGACACTTGAAAATGGAATTATAATGTTAACGCTGAGATCAGGACTAGCACAATATTAACAACAGTAATTAATGGTAGAACTATATCAGCTCAGACTGATTACTGGTGGTCAGGACTCAACATCTGCACTTTTTTTTTTTTTTTTTTTAACATTTTGACCTGTGCATGGACATAACCCTTCTGATGTATTGGGTTCTTTAGTGCAGTGGTTCTCAAACTGGGGTCCGGGACCCCGGGGTCCCCGAGCCACAGTTTAGCGGTCCGCGAAATAATCTAAAATAAATTACTTAAGTCATTAAAAAGCAAATAAATACATATAGGAACCACAGGACCATAAAACAACCATACTAAACCAAAAACAGCAACCAAAAACTCAGAAATGATTGTGACATATCACGTAAATCTAACAGTAGTCACGCATCAGTCACTTTGCTCCGGACACATTTGGTCCAGCTAGCAACTGTGGATAAATATTTTAGCACATCTACTTCATCAAGTGATGCTAGGCCCAAACCAGCTAAACTGAGAAAATATGATGACAGCTATCTCGAGTTTGGTTTTATAGAGAACAGATGGAAGGACAAGCAAGTGATGTGTGTTTTCATGTGAAGCCATAAAGCCCACCAAGCTACAGTGTAATCGGATAACAAAGCATGCGGAATTTAAGGACAAAACAAAAGATTTTTCCCAACAAAAGGGTGAGGAACACATCTGCCAGAAAACACGAATGGCAAACCTGACCACAGCCTCAGAAAAAGCACAGAGGGCTTCTTATTTGGCTGCTCAAAGGATCGCAAAAAGTAAGAAGCCAAACTCAATTGGACAGAGCTTGTAGGTTGAAGAGTTTCAAACCTAGCATCTAGAAGTACAAATGGCAGTTAACATATGTTTAATCAGTGTGAGGATTTTGTGGGGATCCTTGGAAAATTTTCTGCCCCGTAAGGGGTCCCCAGCTCTGAAAAGTTTGAGAACCCCTGCTTTAGTGACTGTGTTTTATCAGTTTGTCTTAGTTGTTATTGTCTCTGCTCCTGAGTTGACTGTCACAACCCCTACTCCTGTATACTGCCTCTATCACATATGCTCATACCTGGGGTTGACTTATACTGCTTTTTAAGGGCTGATAACAAAACTGATTAATAGCTCATCAGACTGATAACTGATATTTGGAACCGATATGCATGACATACGAAATGTAGCCTACTTAAGTGGCAAAAGCAAAATTGCATGATCAAAGGAGGACAATTAACTATTTAGCCCTAGTTTTATCAGCATGAGAAATGGCACAGAACAACACAGTAGAAATGGGAAAATAGGAAGTGATGCCATATACTCACTGAGCACACATGCAACATCCAGCCATTCAGAGTGTGTTGTACAGGTACACCTCAAAAAGTTAGAATATCATGAAAAAGTTCAATGTTTTTTGTCACTCATTTCAGAAAGTGAAACCCATATTATAGACTCATTACACATAGAGTGAAATATTTCAATCCTTTATTTCTTGAAATGTTGATGATTATGGCTTACAGATAATGAAAACCTAAACCCAGTTAACTTTGTGATTATTAACTTTATTGGCTATCTGTAAAATAAAATCCTGATATCAATTATTATCAATTATTATTATTTTTTTAGCTTTGGTAATGATGTAACTTTGACAATCATGTGGATGAGAAAGAGATCTAAAAATCTAAAAATAGGTGGCTAGGCGAGAAATGTACCTATCAAGAAAGCTCAAGCAAAGTCCAAACATTAACTTGCCAAAGCACAACACTGCAACATTTTGCAAACATTGTTTGTTTTATGGAGATCTTGTGCTCTAGTGCCAGAGATCTAGTCTGACCTTTGGAGTCAACTGCAAGTGTAATTAGCTACAGCAGGTTTACCTGCACTTACTTCAGTAGTATTTACCCAGCAGGGAAACTCATTTCAATTTGATTGACTCAAAATTAAGGAAAAAAAAGTTTACAGAAATGACTATAAAAAATCCTTTGTATTAAGTTAAGATTTGTCAGGTCTGTCGTCAAGAGGAACAAAAGTTTCAAACAGTTTAATGACTTGAAGGTTTTCCAATCATTTCTGTTGTGCTTCAGGCAGTCAGGGGATCAAAATGCTGATCAGCTTTGAAAACACAGCACAAAACAAATTTGTGTCTACTTAAATGTTGATATATAATGGATTGGGTAGTTAGCTTCACTTTTATGCAGATGTGTCTTTAAGGAGACAAATAAATCATCATTAGATTATCACTGATGGGTGCTGCTATGTCATTAGCATAGATAAGGCTCTGCATGTTTGTTCTCCACATAGTGTTTTACCTGTGTACCCAAAAACCTGCTGATATATGAGTGCTCATTACAGCTTTGATTATGAATGCAACACAAGTGGAAACCAGAGTGCTTCACATACTAAAGATCATTACCCTTGTTTAGGGACTCATTTCTACTGTATGTAGAATAGAAATAAAATGATACTAGACCATAAAAAACGCTTCTCCATCATTACAGTGTCTGTTTTCTCGATAAGGGCCTTGTTCTGAAAAACTGCCAAAAAATTGAACTTAGCATAGTAACAACAGTCCTTCCTTGTGTTCCTGGCAGGACATAGTGACCCGGCACCTAACAGAGAAGAGTGCAGCTGAGGACCAGTTGCCCCCTCTCGGCCCTGTGTCGTGGGCTGCAGGCTCTCAGTCTGAGCTCACACCCAGCGAGAGTCTGGCTACCAGTGATGCAGTAAGAGAGAAAGACATTATTGCTTCTCAGCATGGCTTTCTCACATGTCTCCACCAGTCCTGAGGACTTTTTATGAATCCTCACTATCATCCTCCCTCTGCTCTGTTTTAATCACTTTTACTTGCCTCCTTCTCTATGTTTCAATACATCTTTCATTAGTTTCTTGTCTGCTTTCATCCTTCCTGGCCCTGTCCCTTTTCATCCTTCTACAACTCTCTTTATTCTCTGATTTTTAATTTCTCCTGCCCTCCTCTTCATTGTCTTTGAATTAAACTTGACAGCAAGACTTCAGAGGCCTGTCTGTTAAAAAAAAAGAGAGAGAATGACCCTCCTCTCTGCACGACTCTTTTGCCAGATCAGACATGTGTTCTTTGTTCTGGGCCAAAGTCCCTGGAGTTATGCTAATTGGCAGCAGGGCCTTTTGTCTGTCTAAATAAAGCCTTTGTTTAAGAATGATGGATGAAATGTCCAATTTTCCTCGTTAGGAGAAGCCACCAATGCTGTTTTTATCGCTTATGGTGCAGTTTTTGTCTTGAATGTTTGAATGCTGTGGTGGACTCATAATAGACACTTGACCTATTCCAGGAGGTGGTGGAGAAAAACCTGAGGCTCACACAGGACTCGGGGAAGAAGAGAGATGATGCAGAGTCTGTGGATAACGAAAGCACCATGTCAACCTCCTCCAACCTTGAACCATTTGCCAATGACGACTTGGGTAAAGTTTTGCATGTTGAAACAGTTAAATTTGTTGTGAAACAAGGGGCTGAAGCCTTTAAAATTGTGCACCTATAAACCTGTATCTACAACCTGACATACTATTAAAATGTGTTGCTTACTGGCTTTTATTGTTATCAAACTTCACACTTTTTCTAGCAGAACTTCTCTGGGCTTTCTATGGAAAAGCAACAAAATTACACCACAGGATCAATACTATATGTCCAAAATAAATTTTTAAAAGTTAATTTATAAAACTCAGATTTTGGAAACTTGTTGACGTTGATCCTGTTGTGTAAACTTGCTCTTAAATTGATATCCAGTAATGTTGTCCCTTTCTCTCGCTTCATTGATTTTTTAACTTTCTGGATGGCATTTCTCTCCTTTTTTCCCTGCTCACTGCCCTGCTCTCCCTTCTTTGCTGCTCTGATAGGAAACACGGTGATACATTTAGACAAGGCTCTGGCCAGGATTAGGGAGTATGAGCGCATGAAGCTTAAGGCTGAGTTTAACCCCTGCAATGCCAGCTCTGCAGGTGCAGGTGGCTCTGAGGTGTCAAATGCTGAACATACCTCTGCTAACTCTGCTGACCAAGCGGAAGGTACTGAATAAAAAAGCCTGCTTGAGTTCACCATGTGCAAATACTTACAGAAAATGTTGATCACCTGTGATTGGGTAGATTAAAAAGAAATGATGATGATGTTGACATCTGTTACCAGGCGGAGCAGCCAGTGATGTGCGCTGCCCTCAGATTGACACCCAGCAGTTGGATCGTCAGATCAAAGCCATCATGACAGAAGTCATTCCTTTCCTCAAGGTGAGATGGGCAACTCAGGGAGCTGCAGCATGTATCATTAATATCTTTTTACTAGCTGTGCATGTGTATGTTTGTTTTTTTTTATCAAAAATGGGGACAGTGCACATTAATTAACATTCACATTTAAATGTACCAGATTGTAGCAATAGGCCAATATCCATCTGTAGTCCCAGGCAGGTTGATGGTGCATGTGCACGTAAAACCTCATAACACACAGGTATCACAACAACAAGCAAAAGCCAAACAACAGCCTAAACTGTACATTACTCTCCTCATCTCTGGGATTCTTGTTTTGAGTTGAGGACTCTGTTCAAGAACATGTATTTACTAATAATTAAACTGCTGTTTTTGCTCCCTGAATGAATTCCACATGACGAGGGAGAAAAGCTGTTAAAAGTGTCCCTGCTGGTTAACACTTCAAATTACTTGCAAAGCATTCACTGACAGTGTAAATCAGGAAGGCCACTTTAAATGGCTTTTCTCTCTCATAGTTTAAAATTGAACCATGAAATGAAAGGAGTTATTTGCTGTTTCCATCTTATGAAGTGCAGTTTCTGTTACAAAGTCACCTCCATTAGAAATAACAAGCAAGCTGCACAAGTGGGCATGAGCATTTCCTGACTTACTGTGGTAGACTTCTCTACAATATGCACATTTGCTTGTTGCCTACTTTCTGTTACAATCATGTGCTGTGTTTGAAGAAAAGGGTTTTCTGTACTAAAAAAGTTAATACTTGATATTTAAAAGTTTTGATGCTCATGGGGCGCGCCGGTAGTTGAGTGGTTAAGGTGCGCACCATGTACGCGGACAGCCCGGGTTCAAGTCTAGCCTGTGTACCATTTCCCGCATGTCTCTCCCCACTCTCTCCCCTGTTTCCCGAGTCTAACCACTGTCCTCCTCTATCTAATAAAGGCATGAAAAGGCCCAAAAATCAATCTTTAAAAAAAAAAAAAAAAAACAGTTTTGATGCTCAAATTGAATGTGGTCAAAACTTACTACCATTCTAAGTGTAAACAGTTATTAAATGAAGTTCCTCTGTAATAATGTTAATGTTTTTATTTTTATTAGGAGAACATGGATGAGGTTTGCTCCCTCCAGCTGCTGACATCCGTGCGGCGCATGGTCCTCACTCTCACCCAACAGAACGATGAGAGCAAAGAGTTTGTCCGCTTTTTTCACAGACAGCTTGGAGGCATATTGCAGGTATGACCGCTGCCAATATCTGGTCCCAGCCAAGTTTATGAAGATAAAAAACAAAACAAAGGAACTCTTTGACATTTCACTGTCTCTTTTCTTTCCAGGACTCTCTCAGTAAATTCGTGGGCCGCACTTTGAAGGACTGCGGGGAGGACCTCCTGGTGGAGATCTCCGAAATCCTCTTCAATGAACTTGCATTCTTTAGGCTCATGCAGGATTTGGATAACAGCAGCAGCATTGCCTTGGCCGCCAAACACAAGAACAAGAAGAGGGTTGAGCAGCAGGTTAGTTCCCTATTCATGGCTTTTTGGGGGGTAAAATCATACGCTAGTTCCACGCTTAAATCAGTTTAAAAGAGGCTAATTTTGCTTTTGGTTTTAATGTATTCCTCTAATTAGGAAAACACAGACACTGGTGGAGATAAATCAGTTTCCCCAGCGTACACTGATGAAGACAAGGTCAGTCATTGAAGTACTGATAATGTAATTGTCAATAGCAATTAGCGCTGCAGTAATTGGTTATACGATGATGTCTCTCTCTTTATTCCAGGACCAAGACGAGGCGGAGCAGGACGGTGATTCTACTCTAAAGGAGCATTACCTGCAGAAAGAGAGGAAGAACAGTGGGAGCAGTGAAGCTTCTGAGGCTGAAGAGGAAGAAGAGGACGAAGGGCAAGGACAAGAAATACCTCTGTCTATCAGTAAGTTGAAATACTTGTCAATGAAATCAACTCAAATGAAATCAAAAGCTACTTTATCAAAGTTTTAGCCTAGGGTTGCACATATTGTAGAAATTTTTTTTTTTATTATTTTTTTTAATTGATCCTGTAAAATTTTTTATCATTTTTTAGAAATTGAATATTTATGTTATGGATTAAAGTAAATGTGGAAAAAGTTTGAGAATTATATATTTTTTTAAATATTTTTTTAACACCACAAAACTTAAGTATTTTAACAGGGGTGTGTAAACTTTGAATAGCACTGTGCACATGCATATACATTCTTGCTTTAGTGTTTAACACTTGTCCCTTTTTTTCCCTTATGTAGGCCTCTCAAAAGCAGAGACTCAGGCTCTTACAAACTATGGCAGTGGAGAGGATGAGAATGAGGAGGAGGAAGTGGAGGAGTTTGAAGCTGGACCTGTTGATGTCCAAACCTCTTTGCAGGCATCTGCTGATGGACATGTGGAGCAGGAGGTCAGTGCTACAGTCAGGCATGGAGAGGTTTTCTTTAAATACATGACTATGACTTTAATGTTTTTAGTTGGTCTGACTTGTTTTTATTTCCTACTTCAGGGCACAACACCCAGCAAAACCCAGGAGATCAAAACTGACCACAAGAGTCCAGAGAATGATGATGGTGAGGCCTTCCTCAGCGGAAAGTTTTCTCCTCCCTCTAAATGCCAATCTGACTTTTAGTCTCATGGAATTGCTGCATATCTAGACAGTTCATCAAACAAATGTTTCTTTGTTTTGTAGAAACCATCAAGTCAGCAGAGACTGTGGACTCCCCAGCAGAGGATTGTGACATGGCAGAGTGTCAGAGTCCTGAGAAGGAGACTAATGACAGAGCAACTACTGCTTCAGAGGGAGGCTCTACAGCCTCCCATGATCAGGACATCCCCAAAGAGCCCAACACCACAAGTAGCCCTGATACAGACTCCCCTGTGATGATCAACGTAGATGTAAGTTCAAGCCTCTAGATGATGAGTTTACCTGAACTTTTAAAATCAATGCTGTGGAATAAAAGCATCATGACTCAACCTGCCTTTTTGTACTGCAGGAGGTTGGCTCTGGGAACACCAGTCAGAAATCTGATGAAGAAGACTTTGTGAAGGTGGATGACTTGCCGCTTCAGCTTACAGTCATGTGTGAGGTGTGTAATAGAGAAGACATGAATATGTATTCTTATGAATTAAAGTAAAGTCACGGTTCAAAGTGTCTTCTAAAAATAACCTGTGTACTGTAATATTAGGAGGAGCTGCAGAAGAGAATAGTGGAGGAGCAGCAGAATAATAACCTGTCTGTGGAGATCCTGAATGGAAACACTGAATCGCTGACTGGGCTTGTGGGAAATGCTCAGGCTTTGAAGGAACCAGGTATCTATTAAGTAAATGTCACACCCACTTTCCACATTGTCTGTCTGTCCAGCATGCTGTACGTGCCATGCACTGGAGAGCAAATCACTCCATTGTCTAGTCAGTTTTAGGCTTTCCATGGCTTGCACTTCGATCTTAACCTGACAAGCCAGATAGACTGTTTCATAGCTATTGCAAAGATATATTTCACATTCATTTGGGAACGCTCCCATAGAAAGCATTTGGGAGGTGCAGGCCTTTTCAAAAAATTCTTGGAAGGTGATTGAATGTTCTGACACATTCATGATTGGCCAATCAGAGCAACAGGATAGAATGAGGTTGTACACAAGTGATTCTCCTGAGCTAAGAGGCTACCAGTAGTTTTTGAATGGTGGAGCTTCTCTGTGAATAGAATTTATGCCAAGGCCAGTTGGGAGATGTGCAGAAACATCTCATCTGCAAAGACAAGCTTGCAGTGTGGCTCTTTGCTCTTGTTTTAAAAAAACAATCCAGCTTCGATTAAATAGATCCTTTCCTACATCTATATCTGAGCTAATAGCTAGCGTAGCAGCAGCAAACCCATTCAGAAGCAGGCTGGGAAAAGAGCAAAAGCATCTTTTCTGTCATGAAAAGCTTTCAGTGTGGCTCTTTGTTCTTGCATTTATAAAGAAATGCTGTCCAGTTCTAACAAAAATGTATCTTTTGCTACATCCAAGCTAATCACTCCGCTAGCAGTCATTATATACAGTATACCTTCTCACACTACAACTAACCCCTTTCCCCCATAGCGATCACAAACTAATGCCAAAGCAGGTTGTCATGAGAGTGCAAACATCTTTCTCATCAGAAAAAGCTTTAAATCTTTTTTCACACAGAAACGTGGCCCAGTTCTGGTAAAACTACAGCTACAGCTAATCCCTGCCCAAAGCTAACGCCTGTCTTGCTCTAGGAAAAAAGGTTGTAGCCGAACATTTTTAGACGTAGTTTTAGTTGCCAAAATGAACACTGTCCTTATGTCAACATCACATCACAGCAATGGCACATGCCACAAGTCATCAGTCGTCACAGATAGTAAGACGTCATGGATGTTGAGAAGTTAATCTCAGAGATGGAAAATTCCATGACTTTATGTGAAACCACACATCCTTTCTTGATAACAAACCTTTTAATTTTATAATGTACTTACCTGCATTTGAAGCAAAAGTATCAGAATAATATGGAAATGAACAGCAAATCAACCCAGAAAGGCAAATGAACAGATACTTTACACGTTGTTCTCACTATACATGGTTGTTAACACATGATCTATCAATTCCCTAGCTTGTAGATCTTAAGAGATCTTAGGTCTCCAGCTTCTCTGGGCAGTGTCCCAAAACCACGACATGGTCAGACTGTGTGGAAATTATTGTTAGTGGATTTGTTTGTGTAGTGACCAAATACGACAGAAAAGCCAAACAGGGTCTCCTGTTGAGTTTATAAAACCATAAAAATATTTATTTCTGTCACTGTGCATGCATTAATCAAAAGTCTAACTCATCACTAAAATCTGTTTTTCTTTGTCTTTTTCAGAAATGGTTGGTGCCCAGGGGTTGTAAAGATTTATTTTGATATCTGAAGATATACTGTTTTTTAGCAACACTATACTTAAACCCTCAATCAGTTCTGTCTATATGATTGTTGATTCTTTATCTGCTACTTTAAAGGAGCAAAGGCTCGTAATATTTGTCATAAAATAGCTGTGATCCCGAAACACAACGGATAAAACACCAATGCATAATCAACACTTAGTTTCATTTATTCCTGAATGTTAATGTGATTTGTGGGTAATCTGGGGAGGGATATGTCTCTATGCTGCTGATGACCGTTTGTTAACAGTCAAGCTTTTATGAATCTCTATAGTAATGAAACTGCTCTGCAGATCCGCCTTAGCCCTGTTCTTGGTTCTGGGATCAGTCCAATCTAAGTTGTGTTTTTTATTTTTTAAATGTTTTATTTGTCTTTGCCTGGCCTTAATGCTGTATAGCTCGTCTCTTCTGCACTTGATTCCTAATTATTAAGAGATTACAGTCAGACTGCTTAATTGTTTCTCCATTTATTTTCTTTTTAGAGCGTAGGTTCAACTTTTATCCCTTCAGACACATCTTTATATATTTTTTGTTATTTCCATTGACTCTGCTGTAATAAAATGTTAACAACAGTTAAAAGTTTTAAATAATAAAATACAGGACCTTTCAAACATGGTGGTGTGCTGACTCATTTTGCTTTTTGGGGATCTTCTGGGCTGTCTGGTCATGTCTAATGCTCACTTTTATTTATATGTCATGCTCACTTATTCTGAAACTCATCAAGAAAATCTGCCTACTGAAAAGTGCATTCTATAGTTTCTCTTTTTTTCTGAACTAGGGAATGATGTAATTAAAACATGAACTGGCAAATAATCTATAAATAACATAAGGTTTTGGACAAATTATGTTTGTGGCGTTAAATATGGTAGGACTGCTTGTCTGTCCTGCAACCTGTTTTCTTAAAAATGATGCTGTGGAGTTTTTAGTAAGTATGTGTGGTGATTTACAAAAAATAGAACTTGCTTTTTAAGTGAAACAGCACAAAAGTGACATCATTTGATGCCACTTTTCCAAAAAACGATGGAACAAATCTAAAGGTTTGAGAGGCTTAGACAAGCACACAAGGTTGAACTTCTCACTCTTTTAGGTGAACTTCAACAGTTAAGTAACATGAGTGGGCATGAAGAGCATCCCAATGAAGATGACTAAACACAATAAATGGGGAGGGCTGATGGCATTTGTTTAAAAGATGAATGATACAACAGCTAGAGTAGAGCCGAAACACCCATGTTAACAGATGGGACACTGGCCACACTGGAAAATAAAGATACACAATAACTATTGTTCTTCTGAAACGTGTCTTAATACTTAGTTTTTATAATGCTGATTTATATCCAATAGCAGGCCCACCTACAGAAATGGCCGGGACCCTTAAAGACCCAGCAGGGGCCCTCCCCAGATGTGTTTTAATTATATAATCCCATGGGTGCTGAATCAGTAGTGCTATTGCCTGCCTGAGGCTAACATTCCCCTCCTTGGCCTGACTTTGATTAGCCTTTGCTGGGGTGAAATATCCCAACTAGCTGCCTCCTTTTCTCCTCCTTTCTGTTCTGCCATCCCAACCTGTGCACAGGATTTGGATCCTGCATTACCGGTTTAATAGCCCTCTTCACAATGTTAACTTTTTTAAAAAGTCTTTTATAGATGTAATAAAGCAGAGCCTAGGTTTTTGAAACCGGTTGCATTTAAATGAAGCACCCGATGGGCCCCCGATGAGACCGGTCCCCAGAAGGCCTTCCCTTCCCCCTCAGTGGTGGGGGAGGGGAGTTTGGTTCTAATTAGTTGATTAGCAAGGGGTAACCGTAATGATTGACAGATGTGTAGACAAATCCGCTGAGAGGTAACAAACAGAGCCACTGAAGTCGTTCAGATTTGTAGAACATTAGGTGTCTGCTTTAAACAGAAAAAACCCAATCTGTTTTACTGCAGAATCTCACTACTTTAGAATATTTTGGCGTTTTATCAGTGAGTTAAGTGAGTGTTGTTCTAAAAGAAGGGGCGTGACGCTCTACCAGCCGACCCTACTGCGCAAACTCCGACTAGCAAAATATGTCAGCGCCCTGCTCAACGGGAGGGGGTGGACACGCGTCGAAATGGGAACACCGCACAGTGAAAGACTACGCTTGAAAATAGTGCAACAATTTCAAAATAATGTCCCTCAGCGTGAAATTGCAAAGAATTTGGGGATGTCGGCGTCTACCGTGCACAATATCATTAAAAGATTCAGAGAATCCGGAGGCATCACTGTTCGCAAGGGACAAGGCCGAAAACCAATACTGGATGTCCGAGAGCTTCGGGCACTCAAACAGCACTGCATTCAAAACAGACACGATACTGTGGTGGATATAACTGCCTGGGCTCAGAAACACTTCAAAAAAACACTGTCTGTAAACACGGTTCGTCGCTACATCCAAAAATGTAAGTGAAAACCGTTAGTCTATGTAAGTGAATCGGTGTTTTGGTGTTTCGAGTGACCATGCTAACTGGTGGCATCCAGAAGAATGCGTCTGTGGTTGTCATAGTTACAACGGATTTTTTAAATCTTTGATTCCTATTGCAAATACTATTGTGTGTAATCTTCCGTTTTAAGCATATCTGACAAGTATAATTTGACTAAACAAAAACTGAAAAAGAGGACTTTAATAGCCCCTTTAACTACGACAACCACAGACGCTTTCGGCGGAAAGTCGCCAGTTAGCACGGTAACTTGTTGAACCGATACACCGGCTAATTGATAAAGTAAGTTTATCACTCTGTAAGTCTGTCCTGTGACGTTTTGTCTTTTGTTTGCATTGAGTTTTGTTCAGGTTTCTCACCTCGCTTCACCTTCCCCCTCCCCTCTCAGGTGTTTCCGCTTTTTTTCGTTCGAAAGAATCTTTAGCAAACTACGGCAGTGGAGAGGATGAAAATGAGATGGAAACGGAGGAGTCTATAGCTGGATCTGTTGACGTCCAAACTCAGGCATCTGCTGTGGTAAAGAGGGAGCTGGATGTCATTGTTAAAATCAGGCTTTAAGATCCTCACTTGGATTATTCAAACCATTTTTAAAGTCTAACCCGTGTACTTGTGCCACATTTTAGAAGTCAACGCAAAATGAAACCCAAGAGACAAACAGTGGCCAGAGGAGTGCTGGGAATCATGAGGATGAGGCTTCTTCTGTGGAGAGTTCCCTCACTAACACTGACAAAAGCAAGGTCAGTGAAGTACTTCCAATGTAAATGTCAGCCCAAATACTGCTGCAAATTTGTGCTGTCAATTGATGTCTCTCTCTTTATTCTAGGACCAAGAAGAGGCTGGAGGGGATTCCGCTCTCCAGGAGCATTACCTTCATAAGAGGAGGAAAACCAGCCAGAGAAGTGAGATTGAAAAGGAAGGAGAAGGATCTTCAGTTAGTAAGTAAAATGGTTTAAAGGGGCACTCCGATGTTTGCCTCTCTAACAGGCCTGATTTCATTGTAGTCCAACGCCCTTTTCAGACTCCATAACAGTGCTGCAGTGAGGCTCTGCTGTCATTACACCTTTGTACTTAAGCATTGCATCAGCAACAGTGAAATCCTGGATTTCCACTTGTTTGAGTTTACGTTGCATTGCCGCAGTGCAGCAATGCTGCAGTGCAGAATCACAGAAGGCAAGGCGTGTAAACACAGCTTCACAAAAGCCTTTTTCACACATGCACATCATTTATTTTTTGAAGTAGGTTTCTTTTGTGATTCAAGAGATTATGAGTAGTATGGTTCTTATGCACAGAGAAAAATGGTCTGTCTTATGGTGTAAACCAAAACCAAACTAAGTCATTGCCTTATAAAGAATAGTTAAAGCACAGAATCCTGTTTTAAGTATGTTCAACATAAAGACAAAGATCATATGGTTCACAAGTACACTCAGCAACTTAACCTTTAGCTTTTAGTTGCAGGTTAAACGCCACATCAGTGGACAGAGTTTATTTGTTTTATGAGCTTGGGGAATGTGAGGATGACAGTCATTTTTAGTTTTACTGTCCCATTTGTGATGACTTGAAGGATGTACAGTATGTTTTGGAAAAATGTCTGCAATTAATGCTGTTTTTGTTCTGGTTGGACGAGAATGAAAAAGTTGACTTGTGTTTTAAAGAAGGAACTTTTTGTTGCATATTTTTGTCTCCCCATACCAGAGACCAAAGTTGAACTTCTTGACCATCATTCTCCAAGGTGTGTTTGACACAGAAAAAAACACCATAGTAGAGCACAAGTGAAACATGATGGAAGCAGCTACATGCTTTGAGGCTGTTTTTTCCTCCACTGGAACTGTTTGGCTATGGTTAGGGTGGATTGAATTATGAAAAGTTTCAAATGCCATTTGTGTTTTTGGCACAAAAGCTTTGGGTATCTGCTAGAAAGCAGGAGACAAAGAGGAGCTTTACCTTTCAGCATGACAACAACCCAGAGCATACCAAATCTATTAATGAATGGCTTCACTAGAAGATGATATAAGTTTAGGACTGACCTATATAGAGTCCAGACCTTAATCTCGATATAAAAAAAAAAATATCTGAGGGGTTTCCTGAAGAGGGCTATGCACCGGAACTGCCCTCGTGATTGGGCAGATTTTGAACACTTGAAAGGAAGAGTGGGCAAACTTTGATTGATGAGAGAGGCTACTCTGACAGACTCCTAAAGATGTATTTATATAAATACTGGGTGACATTAAAGGTGGAAAATGTTCATAAATGACACATCGCCATTTTTTAATCATAAAAATGTGGCATTTTAACATAGATGTGAAGACTTTAGAGCCACTGAATGAGCAGATTGAGTTTTTTCCACTGGATGTTGAGCATGCTGCTGAATTAGTCGTGTGCAATGAAAAGGATGCTCTACCCCCCCCCCGATTCTACAGTGCCTTAATGTACTCACCCCCTGTGACATTTTCCCTCAAGATCAATCATGATCGATATATTTTTGCTTTTTAACAAATAAAAAATCTTTTAATGTCAAAGTTGGAACAGATTTCTACAAAGTAAATGTCAATTGAATAAACATATGCAACATGGAGTGATTGCATAATGATCTAATTCAAGGTTCAAAGGTGCATCCACTAAATACTGACTTGAAGGTGGTGAATATTTATGCAGAGATTTATTTTGCATTGCATATTTTTAGTTGCAGATATCTGTTTTCACATTGACATTAAAGAGTTTTTTTCTTTTTTGGTAAAGAATTCCTAATTTTATTGACCATGATTGATTTATAAAATCAATAAAAGGGTAAAACATCCAGGGGGTGAATACTTTTTGTAGGCACTGTAAATGCCATCAAAATAAATTGATTAAAAAAGTTAAAGTAAAGTAATGTGTAATGTCATTAGTGCAGCAAAACTGATTTGAACAAAATAAACAAAAAAAAAAATCCTAAAATAAACTTTAAAAATCAATTGTTGTAACTTTTTTCCCACCTTTATGCACAGATATACTCACACATACCATGCATACCATAACGTTAATGTAACACATATGCCCCTGTGCTTTTTTCCCTCCAGAACCTCACAGATCAGAGCCTCAGGTTTTGTCAAACAACAGCAGCAGGGAGGAGGAGGATGAAGAGTGTGAAGCTGGACCTGCTGACGTCCAAAAGTCTTTGCAGGAGTCAGCTGATCAAAATATGGAGGAGGAGGTCAGTGTTTTAGTCAAGCACAGAATATCTTCTGTTAATCACAGAGTCTTGAATGCTTTGACTCATTTTTCTTAATCTTTGTATAACCGTTCAGGTGACAACATCCAACAAAATCCAGGAGACCAAAGCTGACCTAAACAGTCAAGACGGATATGTTGGTGAGTTGTTTTTTCTCCTGAAAGTTTCTTCAAATTTTGTCCATTATCTGTCATGAAGACTTTTTTCTTTGTTTTCTAGATATCCACAGCATGGATGTGGCCATTGATTTTTCAACAAAAGCGCATCATTGAAAAAGATTGATACTGATAAAGTAAAGTCTCCTCTTTTCAAAAACACTATCCTTGCTCTCTTAATCTGTTCTTTATGTATGATTGTTTTTTGTACCTCTGCTTATTTAAGGTGCACAGGCTTGTCAGAATCAGAATCATTTATTGTTATTGTACAAGATACAACAAAATTGTTTGTAGTTCATTCAGTACACGTGCAGTTCAATTCGGTGCAATTATCATTTATTATTGAAACTGCTCTGGGATATGTGCTGTTTTTCAGTCTGTTAGTTTTGGTTCATATTGTCCTGAACCGTCTTCCTGAGGGTAGCAGCTGGAACAGGTGATGTGCTGGGTGGGATGAGTCCTTCAGGGTGCTCAGGGCCTTCCTGTGGCAGCAGGACCTGAACAGCTCCTCTAAGGAGAGGAGAGCACAGCCAGTGATTTTCTGTGCTGTGTTGATGACTCTCTGGAGGGCTGTCTTCTCCTGAGCAGCGCAGCTGGAAAACCATGTCATGTCATGTCATGTCTGTCATGTGAATTTGAGACAGCAGACAAAATGTATCACTGTTAATGTTAAGGTTAGTGTTTGTAATCTGGGGAGGGCCTGTCTTTTTTATTACAGTTAGATTTTGTTGAATCTGTGGTAATGAAAATGTTCTTCAGATAAGCCTTAGCCCTGTTCTTGGTTCTGGAATCAATCTGACCTAAGTTGTGTTTTTTTCCAATATTTTGTTTGTCTTTGCCTGGCCTTAATGCTTAATATCTCGTCTCTGTAATGATATCTTTTTGTATACTGTTTGTTCTGTTGTCTCCATTGGTTATGCTGTAGTTAAAATGTTGGATACAATTATAACTTTTGAAGAATGAAATACTGGACTTTTCAAATATGGTGGTGTGTTGACCTGTTTTGTGTGCGAGTGATCTCATGTTGTGAACTGTTTGAGTTTGTTTAATGCTCTTGTGTTGGGCCTTTCTTCAGACATCTGGCTCATCATTTCTCAAAACTACTCTGTTGAGTGAATTTTATATTTGCACTTTTTAGATGAGATCATTCATGTGTGCACATTCACACTAGGGGGAGGAAAAAGTGACACATGCTGTCAAAACTTAAAATAGATTTTTATTGTTTCACTGATAAAATCCTGTAAAGGCCTATGCATGCTTGTCATATCACAAGATGTTTGCATAAACAGTAAGTGCTTTATCGTGGCTTTAATCAGTATTTGCACATATAATTTTAGCAGCGTCAGAACAGACAAAACCTCGCACCCCCTTAAGATCTTTGGCACCCCCCTGGGGAGTCCCGGACCCCAGGTTGGGAACCAATGATGTACACCACAACTGACATCACTAAGATTTCATCCATGTTTTATAATCTATGCTTCAACCTTAATTCCTGGTATTAAAATATACCTGTGTCTGGTATCCTTTTACACTAAGGTTCTCAACTGGTGAGTCAGGACCCAAAAGTGAGTTGTGAACTGGTTCCTGAAAAAAAGAAAGTCAGCAAAATATCTTGCATACACGGAAGTCCTAGACTAGATGTATATGTCCATATACATTGTTTTGCTGGACAAGGAGTAAATTCTGGTTGTTTTCTTCAGCTCTTGCCTTAAGTATCATGTTGCCTTAGATGAAAATATATCCAAGAAAGTTGCTTTTCCTGTGATAATTTCATTTTGTTAGAGCTCAAAAATATCCACCAGAATCTAAATTATAAAAAAAAAAAAAAAAAGAAAGAAATTGAATGTGTGCATGCATGTCAACCTAAAGTTTTGCCTGTCTCCTTGTTCAAGCATATGTTTGTTCCATCCAAGATCAAAACTGCATCATTATTGATTTGATTAATTTTAAAAACGTCAGAAATTTGGGTTGCAGTTTCAAATAATGGAAGCAGTGTTGGGTCCTATGGCTTGACCAGTTGAGAACCACTGCTTTTACTCCACTTGCCATTAAACTCGCACCACTTATGCAAAAGTATTAAAAATGTTCTTTTCTTAGGTCTACTTTTGCTATCATAGGTTGAAAATTAACTGCCCTTTCTCCACAATTATCTGTTTTTTCCTCATTGCATTGCTAAAGCTGGACTTGTATAAAAGATAAACATTCATAGCTTTGTAATTATGTTACAAAGTGACAGAACGTTCACCCAGTCATTCTTCAAGTTTTTTTCAAAGCCTCTGCCTTTTCTCAAACGTTTCCTATCGAAGCTTTCCCATGTCAGGTTATAACATGCTTGCATGGAAAAAAAATCACATTACAAGAACCTCAAATTTGGGAATCCTTTTATTAAACATCTATTATACATAAAACAAATCAACTAGGAGGTACATTGGTCAGTATCAGAGTGTGAAATGATCAGTTTTACCCTCTAACTTGACTGTTGTCAGCAGCTTAATTAGGGTTATATAAACATCTACTCTCAGGCTGGGTCACAGTGAGGAGGCACAAAATGGTGAGTGTGGTCTGGCTTGGCAAAATTTGACATGAAGATGGAGAAATATTTTACATTTGTCTAGTTAAACACCTATACGCAGACATTTCCCTTGGCCCACACTAAGATCCACTGTAGGACTCATCCTGCAGATTAAACATCCTCATGGTTGACAGTAAACATCACAGAAGGAAAACCCAAGTTTGATTCACCTTTGTACAAAATTCCCTCAGAATAGAAAAACCTAGGATTTAGTATTTTTATCAAAGCTTTAAGCAGACCTGAATTGTCAGAAAAACAAACACGTTAACAACGCCACACTTTGGTTTAGGTGATTGGCAACAGTGCAAACACTGAAAAAGGAACAAACTTTAAAAGTTTTGCTCCAACATCAGCCGAGGTTGTCCCAGTTACAGGCTTTCCATGCAGGTAAGCATTTACAGACTGATCTGGGTTCAAGGTTGAGGCATTACCAGGGCATGCATGGGTTTGGACAGTCACGGATGTATGACTCCAGATTTCCCTCAGACACTTGCATCAGGGTTGTGTATGTAGTCAACTGTAAAACACCAAAAAGTTTTTTTTTTCCACTGAACTTATTTGACTTTAATCAACAAATGCAAACACTGTTAGCATACTCACCTTGTTTAGCACTGGTTTAGTTGATAGCACATCGTACATGGTCTTTAGAGAGATGTTCTAGAAAAAAGATCAATGATGTTTTACCACTTTGATAAAACAGGAACATAAAGTGTCAGAGCTGAACTTCAGACCTTAAACCACATGACTGACATGACCCAGCTTTTACTTCTCCTTAAAAACACTCATATCCTTTTATCAGAAAGTGTCGAGTCATGGTGAGTGACTCACTGTCTGTGTGGTCTGGTCCATGCACTTCATGGCCGGGGTTCTGCGATCGTCCAGGAAGAATGGGTCCTTCCAGTGATCGTAGTTTGTCTCCAGGACGTACCACCGGCCAAGCTTCAAGTCAATCCTGAAACAAAGAAATTAAATTTAAAGTCTCATCATGTGATGTGTGGATAAGTTGAGCCACTCACTGGTGAAAGTGAATTAAATCAGGTGATCTGAAACCAAAGCTGTCATTGGTTTTTAGGTTTTTTTAATGTGTTTTTTAAAGATAGACACCTGATGAGCAAAGCTGTGTCATGAAGACTCTTTCACATCTACCTACATTAAAAAAACATTATGAAAGTGCTGCTTTCTCTACAAATCAAACTTAAACAAAATATAGCACTGTGCAGAACTTTAAGGCACGTTTGGCTAAAAAGCTGATGCCAAGTAAGGTGTAGATGTGGCGAGTAATGCCGACCTTACACCAGACGACTTTGCTAAAACTAGTAAAAGACTAACATCAGAGACCCTCTCACATCTAAAGACAATTTGTTGGCAAATGGTGGAGTTTTTAGTGTCAGACTAAGATTTTGCAAAGACTGTCGGTCACTAATTACAAGACTACAATACGATTCCTTTTGAGATTATTTCCCATCATGCATCTGGTGGAAATTCACAACAACAATTTTGGAGCAGAGAACAAGATGTAGAAGGAGATAGAGATCACATGATATCCCTTATAATCAGATGTTTTAAAGTCATTTACATCAAGTAGAAATTAAAGTAAAACACCAAAGCAACTTTACATGTTGCTTTTACTTTGAAAATCCCAGTGGAGGTTTACCGTTCCTGTCATGTCAGCCTGGAATGAGTTGACAAACAAGGTACACAAACACACAGGTGCAGAGATCTGACTGCAGCTCTGAGCAGAAAAGGTTTTCAATCTCTTTAGTTCTAAACGGACATTCAGCAGCTCTAGACTGATCTATGCTCACGTTCATGATTTGACGATATGTCAATCACATGGCAGCAACCAATATATTTAGGTATCTTTAAACACGGCCAATATGATGTGCTGAAGTTGAAACCAAGCATCAGACTGTGAAAGATGTGTGATTTCCAATATATCTTCAGTAACCAAATAGCAGCATACAAAAAATGTACCCAATGCTACATAGTTAGTTTGAGCAGCTCCAACAGTGACAAACAAATCAATGTTTTACTGTGTTTATTTACAAAGGACTACTTGCAAAGCAGTGATTAAGTTGTGAATATATGGCCACAGAAATCTCTGAAATCAAAATGGCAAACATACTGTTTAGTTGGCATTGAAAGCTGTAAAAAAGTGCAGAAAAAGTCAGAATACTTACTCCAAGACATCCAGACTGAGCAGTCTGGACCGAGTGATGATGCAGCCTTGGCCTGTGCTGTTTCCTCCGAGGATGAAGTAAGCCGGAGCCAGCAGCTTGGTCTGAGCCAGACGATTTTTGGCTTCCTCGTAGCTGGATACAAGGAGAGAGTCATTGTTTGGACTGTACAACTGCGGTTTAAAACCCAGAGGAAGCACTCCGTTTTAATGCACCACGAATCTGAATCAAAATTTAATCAAGCAGAACAAATAAATCTGCTTCAACACTGTTCTTTAAACTCTTGGACTAAAACTTGACTGTTTACCATGCCTTATATCAAATTGAAATTACTTGTTTCATTTAGATTTAGCCTATTTCTTCTAGCTTCTATTTTTTTAATCCTGTTTGCCTGTTTAGCCATGATGGTGTTTCTCGTCTTTTCTCAGTATGGTTGTATGTCTCATGTTAAGCATTATAATTGCTTAATTTTTAAAAAGCAATCTACTTATACTTGCTTTGAAAGCAATTGCACCATGTTATTTTGAAAATTTAGAGTGGAGCTTTCACTATTCTACTTTTATTTAATACTTGAAGATAACTTGAGTCACCCTATTCCTTAAAGCCCAGTTGAAAACCCAGATTCATACATACATCACAATGAGATGAAACTTATAACTGCTTGCAACAAGATCTTCTCGCTGCTGTCAATCAAGAAGACAATGTATCATTTCCATAGCAACAACTCTAGGCCCCTCATCTCAAATAAAGGGCACTCTTAATGCGTCAGCATACCAAGACATTTTGGACAATGCTATGCTTCCAACTTTGTGACAACAGTTTGGGGAAGGCCCCTTTTCTATTCCTGCATGACTGTGTCCCAGTGCACAAAGCAGGGACAATAAAGACATGGTTTTGTGGGTCAGAGCCCTGACCCTTAACCCCATCGAGCACCTTTAAGACGAACTGGAATAAAGATTGTGAGCCAGGCCTTCTCATGCAACATCAGTGCCTGACCTCATAAATGCTCTACAGAATGAACGGGCACAAATTCCTGAAGAAACACTCAAAAATCTTGTGCAAAGCCTTACAAGAAGAGTGAAGGTTGCTAAAGCTGCAAAAGGGGACCAAATCCATATTACAGTAAATGTATTTGAATACAATGTCATGCAGACAAATAAGAGTGTTACTGACTATATAAAAAATAGTGCATCATATCATCATCCAGCCTGTGCTGCTTTTATGTGAACCTATATGATTGCTGCTTTAACATGAGGCAGAATAATACAGAGTACTGATTACAAAAACAGTACTCTGGAGCAACACCAGTGGACGAAACTCCTAAAAGTAATTTCCAGTTTTAAGAAGGAATACCTGTTTGCCTTTTCTAGGACAGAGCGAGTGAGGAAGCTCATCCACATCCCATCTCTGTTTCCAAAGATCCACTCTAGAATTCCTGAAAGTGAAAAATCAGGGTGATGAAAACTAGTTAAAAACAGACCTTTCTGTATCTCTTAAGTGCAAAGTAAAACAGCTCGTCACTCACCGATGTATCCACCATCGAGGCTGAAGCGCTCGTTCATGGTCAGAGTGAAAACGTGCTGTGATGAAAATAAAATTCTTTCAGTAACAACCTAATTTGAACTCACAAATCTGTTGCAATCATTACACTACTATATTACGTATGCCTGTATATGTTACCTTAATGGTTAAACTTTGCTTTTGTTCATAAAGAGCAGAGTTATCTGGAGTACATCCAAAAATTAGCATGGAGTCTCCGTGCCTCAGCAGCCATCCCTAATGTGCTTAGCTTGGTGAATCTTCAGTTAAATAACTTTAAATGACTTACAGGCTTGATGCCAGTCAGCATGCCGACATATCCTGCAAAGTTAGTCGATTTGAAGACCGTCTGGTTATTTCTCTTGAAGTCGAGGTTGACCACCAGAGGCTTCAGCTTCTCACTAATGATCCATGACTTGTTTTTCACATCCCAGCTGTGAAGGAGAAAATGTTTTTCTCATGAAAAGTTACTTTACATGATCTGAGTCACAGACAGGTGATTTTTAAGACAGGTGATTTTTAGTGATTCTTACCCCATAAACAGGCCAAAGTCAAGATTTCTGCCATGAATGAGGTTACCTATTAAAGAGGAGACATGCTTCAGTGCCATTCTAATTATTTTAGGTTAATTCATATATTTGATTTAGGACTATGACTTACCCTTACTGTCTTCTGCAACAATCGATGTGCAAACTGTGAATACCTCATAGAAGATGTTGAACAAGACGATTTCACCTGGATAACAAAAATCAAGGAAAACAAGTTTTTAAAAATGTGCAGAGGTGCATTCAGATTTTTAAATTTCTTACTTGAGTTGAGTTTTTTTTCACCTAGAGGAATCCCTGAAACTTCTGCAATTCCTTTCATTTCTTCACCAAAAGGTTCTGGGAGTGTAACTGCCATCAAAGGCTGCAAAATATTGCAAAGAAAATTTAATAGTAAAGCCCTTTGTGACGGTAAAATGTGTCCAACATTTTAAAGAAAACCTGATGCAGAGAGAATGAAATTACACTTACTAGTGTGATGTCCACCAGCTCTATCAACCTGCCACTGGGCACAAAGTCATCCGCCAAGTCTTTAATGGCCTGCACCATGCTAACCAGCTGAAGAGAGAGAGATTATGTGTTTAAAGGGGAATTTAGTGTAAGAAGTTTTAAATATTTCAGTGTTCTTACTTCTGTTTTCTTGTCAGAAATGACAGCTGCCCATCTCTTACTGGGCGGCAGGTCCAGGTCCACAGTGTACCAGCTGACACCTCCTCTGAACCTGAACAGAAGATAAACTGTTAAACTCCTGAGGCAAAACATTATAAATGTTGACATCTAACAATCTGACACGATTCTATTATTCAATCTAATGTTGTAAAAAACTAAAGATTTATTTATTTTTTTGTGGATCAATTTCCCAAAATTAGTCATGCATCAGAACAACCTCTTCATTGTCTTTAAAGGAATCAAACCAGGATCTATTAATGTTATTAGATGTTAATGTTACCATCTCTACTATACAGTCAATTCAGAAAGTATTCACACTCCCTCCAATTATTAATCTTTTTTTACATTGTAGCCTGATGCTATAGTCAAAAAACTACATTTTTATTCTCAATAATCTAAGCTCAATACCCTATCATGACAAAGAGAAAACTGAATTCTAAAAATGTTTGCAATTTTTTTAGAATGAGAAATAGAAATATCACCTTTACATAAGCATTCAGAACCTTTGCAAAAACACTTGAAATTTAGCTCAGATTCCACTTGTTTCTCTTGATCGTTGCTGGGATGTTTCTACACCTTGATTTGATTCCACCTGTGGTAGATTAAATTAATTGGATGTGACTTGGAGAGGCACATGCCTCTCTATAGAACGGATGAGCTTTCATGTGATTTGCATCCCAGATCGGTGGAGGGCTGCAGTGATGGTTGTCCTTTTGGAACTTCGTCCCATCGCCACAGAGGTTCTCTGGAGCTCAGTCAGGTTCTTGGTCACCTCTCCTCCTAGGGCCCTTCTGTGTTGTGTCGAAATTCTTCCATTTAACAACTGTGGAGGCCATTGTGCTCTTGGGAACCTTCAGTGCAACAGATGTT
The DNA here is from genome assembly GCF_018320785.1 of Cheilinus undulatus. NCBI lineage: Eukaryota > Metazoa > Chordata > Actinopteri > Labriformes > Labridae > Cheilinus > Cheilinus undulatus. The sequence goes on from NC_054868.1 coordinate 41,891,580, forward strand.
TTTGTAGGAGATCTGTGCCTTGTATCAATCTTGTCTCTGAGCTCTGCAGACAGTTCCTCTGGCTTGGTTTTTGCTCTGATATACATCATCAGCTGTGAGGTCCTCTATAGAGAGGTGTGTGTGCCTTTCCAAATCATATCCAGTTGATTTAATTTACCACAAGTCAACTCCATTTAAAATGTAGAAACCTCTCAGCAAAGAACGAGAGAAATGGGAATCACCAGAGCTGTATCATGTGTTTTTGCAAAGGGTCTGAATACTTATGTAGATGTGACATTTCAGGGTTTTTAAAATTATAGATACATTACATACATACATACATAACTGGCTCAAGGGCTTCTTAGACTTGCTGTCAATGGAGAGTGTGGCCTTAACTCTCAGTGGTACTGGTAAACTAGATGCATTGTGGACTATTATCAGAGGAAATGACATAATGGAATAATAATCTGATTGTTCCCAAATTATGCAAGTATACTTGTGTATGTAAGAGAGTGATAATGATGATGATGATGATCTGTACCAGTGTTTGACAACCCCTCCTTCCCCTTTTTGTGGTTGGATGTCATGTGATTTGTTTATGTCATTATTTTGCTTTCTATTCCAAAAATAAAGAAATAGAAAAAAAAAATCTAAATTTCAAATTATAATCGTTGCCACTGAGAGCAACGATAAAACCAACAGGCAATTTGATGATAGCGCCATCATATTTTTAAAAATAATTTATCGACGATCTCCAGACTAAGCAGCTAACTGAAACATTAAAGCAGTCAACAGTATACTAACAGAGAAATGAAGCCCTGTTTCATTTCCTCAATATAGTGTCAGTGTCATCACACAGGCGCTTATGAAAGTGTGTTGCTTTCAAGTGCAGTTGGACATATCAGACTGGATATAATACAATGATAAACTGGTGTAAGTAGGCAATCATTTTACAAAATAAAACAAAAAGATGCCCACAAATGTGAAAAAGAATCAAGAAAATATTTCAAAAACAAACTAAAATGTGTCTCTCATGTAATGACAAAAGAACCGCTGATTTTTTGTTCACAGAAATGAAACATGAGACTACAAATAATCCCTGATTGAAGTGTTCTCTATTTTAGATCACATTTCTGCACATTTTTATCACTGTAAGTAAGAGATACACCTATATACATTAACCAATATGGGTCAAACTCCGACAGCTCTTTTTCTATGAATCCTGACTGCTTAGTAAACATACACACCTTCAACTTACATGCCCCTATTTAAGCCTTATGTTGCAGCAATGCTGGCCTGAAGTCCACAGTGCTTAGACTGTTAATCATTACTGGTTTAAACTGAACTAAGTACTGATTTTTTAGATTCATTTTTTGTTATATAGCATGTATTTCCTCATGAGCCAAAGCTGCTGTCTTCTATTCTCTTCCTTACAGGAGTGGGAAGGAAAAAAGTCTAACATTTTAATGTTTGACCAGCTTGAACCATTTAATTGCACCACTGACTATTAAATCCACAACATATTAATTCAACAATGATAAAATGGTCAACATCTTGTGGATTTAGATTTGGTTCAGCACTTAAGAATCAGCAAAACCTAAATAAGTCAGAATTACTGCGATAGTAAATCTGAAGTAGCAAAGCAGAGTTTTAATGATATAGAAAGTGAAAAGTTAAATATAATTTATTGAATGCCCAAATGTTCATTCAAATTAAGTTCATGAAACCTAAACAAACATTTTGTCTTTCTTCACCAAGGTCTTCATGGTACTTGATTTAACGACCATGCCCTTTAAATTTTCGCCCTAGTTTGGTTTTTCTACCTGTAAATGTTGTGAATTTGGATATTTACGAGGTGAGTGAAGGTGACACAGTTCAGTTACAAAGCACATACGTTACCAAACAAGTTAGCTGACAACAAAGACACCAGTAATCGCCTAATGTTACTTACGTGGGACCCTTTGGCGGGTACATCTCAGCCCTGCAGTCTTCTGTATACTGTAAATAAGAAGGTAAAATAGATGATTCTATGACTTTAGTGCCGAAACACGAATTCTTCTAAAATAACGTGTGAAACAGCAGGATAACTACTCAAAGATGTCACTCACCGGCGGTACAAACTGTGTCGATGCTAAGGAAAATAATGCCGCTAAAGTTAAGAAAACACAGTGGCCCATTTTGAGAGATTTTACCCAACTTGTCCCCTATTGTGCGGAGGTTTGAGCATGAAGTTTACTGCGGAAGCTGCATCTGTTTATCTCGTGACACAGATACAAGGTACAAGGGGTGGAGGGGGGGCGATTATTTATAACGCAAATTTAAACGTTTTAAGGTCTATTAGACGACAGTAATTCATTGTCTTTGATAGAAATTTAAATAAAAGATCAAAATTTGTTTTTCTTGGTCATGAAAGTGAAAGCGCGTGACAAAAACGCTAGCGGCGTGATGTTCAACACCCCTCCACATCGACGCCAATGGTTTTTCCCACACGGAAGTGAAAATAAATAACATTACCACTCGTGGTCAGTGTCTATTAATTCCCTCTTCAGCACCTGAGTGTGAACACAAAATACAACCGAATACATTTTTCTAGTAGTTTCCCCTCGATGGTCAACCTCAAATATGGGATTATCCATTTCTATTACTCTGCAGAATTACTTTCCCTCCTCTGTTTTTGACATGACAATCTAATTGAACATTATGTACGAAAATAAATAAAGCCATATTTCAGATGTGGAGAAGATTTCTATTCCACAACCAGAGATGGAAAGGGTACAAGACAACTGTACTGAAGTAAAAGTAGTTATTTGTGTTAAAACTTACTTGAGAAAAGGAAACGTATGGGTTCATTAATGTAGGCATACTACAGTAAAAGTAAAAGTATTTAATTTGAAGTTTTCTTTATGTACTGACAGCTACTAAGGTTGGGACATTAATCAATTCAGATCAAATCGCAATACGGCCTTCTGCAATTTTCAAAATGCAGGAGGTGCAATATTTCTTTTCCCGAAATGTGTCAAAATACATTTTTGTAGCAGAGATGTTAGCTTTGCACACCATGCAAGAATTCAAATGAAATTTTTTGGGGGGAATACTTGGCAAAAATCCTACTTTCCTTAATTTTGTATACTTTTTCCCTACTCAAAACAAGAATGACAAAAATGATCACCCCCCTCATACTGAATTTGCAATATGATCCAAAATATTTTTCAAAATTGTTCAGTTGTATTTGTTACTGATCTTGTATTGATGTTTAAACCACACTTGACAGAGGTCTGTTGTGTTGTCATGATGATTTCTTGCAAATAAATCTGGGCTTTCTATACTGACAATAACAAAATGAGAATATAAATCTCCAGCCGTGTTTTTCAGGTAAAGTCAGACCTTTATAATAAAGTGAAATACAGCTGTTGTGGGGTGTAATAGGGAATATTTCCCTCACTATTTGCTAATGTATAGTTAACAGAGGTGGAAAAAGTTAGAGTATTGTGCTCAAGTTTAATATTGTGTAAATATTTTGCTTTCTTTAGCTCTAGAGAAAGTCTTCTGCATTTTTTTCAGAGAAAATATTTATGACAAGCTAAAAAAATCTTATGACATTTGAGAACCAAAAGACAAAGCCAAAAAGTTTTATTGACACAAAAAAATCTGAACAGCCAAATAAATTACTATGTGATTTACCCAGGAAGCTTGTAGTATTGTCATATTCAAGTAACTTTTTGTGCATTTATATTAAAAAGCTTAAACATCATATTTAACCAAAACAAAGTCAGCTGTAAAATAAGCCACTTCTTGTTAAAAAAAATGATCTGACCTCGTGAACAAATGTGAACATGTGAGACTGTGTCAGCTTCTGACTTTGATGAAACAGTTTGAAGAAGGCTTGAAGTTGACACTGCCATGAGATTTAAGATATGGGATGAAAACTTTCATAGGGTCAAAGAGGAAGATCTGGACTAGCTTGCACCAAACTTTGACTGTATGAACACAACACCAGTTTCATGTTGGCTTAATCTAAGCCTTCACTGCTCATGTTAATTAAAAAATTACAGGTGTTTATTTGACAATTTAATATTCATGGTGTAAGAATCAAAGGTTCATGCATGAGACTAACAAGGGGATGGAGTAGAGGGCACATCCAATTCACTTTATTTCCTTTTCAACACACTTCATTTTTTATGGATTTATTAGTTTTGTGGGTGACATTTATCTTTGTCACAACAGAAAACAACTCAAAATCTGCATAAATACATCAAACAAACACTCTGACCTTTAATCAAAGGTCAGTTAAAGATCAATTTGAGCCGTTGTTTCCCTTGAGTGTTACAAACTCGGCTCCAGTTCGTGTAACATTTTACTGGCCAGTCAGTCGCCTGATTCGTTTACAAAATGTTTCATAGACATACAAAACAGAGGGCAATCTCTAAAAGTTAAACTAAAAAAAAAAAAGCTCTACAGCAAAGTGAAAGGACAAATATCTATTAATTGAAAGAACGAACCAACACCACTGATTTGACCATGTTTTTTTATTACCATGATAAAAAACAATATAAGACTACATGAAAAGTAAGATCAAATGGCCAAATCTAAAAAATAAAGAAATTTACAAAACATTTCAGCAAGTTACAAACTTGAGTCTTCACTTGCAGTATCTGTCTGCTTTCATTTTGCTCCTCCTGTAATAAAAAAAACATCTTACTCTTATTAAAAATTCAACGAATATGTATGGATGGATGGATTCTTTATTAATCCCGAGGGAAATTCAAGATAGATATGCATGACATCTTGTTTACATTACCTAATCTAACAAGATTAGTGTGGATTAGTGATAGTTTGTTTTTTAGACTGTGTGCAGCCAGTGGTTATGCAGACTTGTTTCGTACTGTAAATTCACTTGTTCATGCTCTATAATTCATTAGAACGTGTGAAATATTACAGCATAAATCAATTCTCATATATCCTATTTTTTATCACAGCTCTGACTAACAGCAGGAGGCTACCTGAAGCAACTGGCTTCTTTAAATGAGACAGAACAACAGCTTCAGCATCTTGCTTTCTGTTCATGTATAAAGCAATATAATCCATGTTTCATTTTCATTTTACTAACCTTTTGGTTTAAGATTGACCTTTTTGATCCGTTATCTATCCTTTTTATCCCTATCTTTTATCCTTCTATTATCTTTTGGGGCTTTTGCTTTTATTTTTGACAGGACAGTTGCAGAGGGACAGGGAATATGGGAACAGAGAGTGGGGGAATACATTTAAAAAAGGATGACAACTTTTTTTTTTTTAATCAGTCACCTTTTTGAACACATATTAAAGAAGGAAACGGTGCAATGGAAACCAATTAAATCATTGCAAAATGTAGATTTTTTTGCCACATTTTGGGAGGAAGTTAACAATTTATTTGTACTCAATGCTTGTAAATTGGGAGCCTTTTATTGGTTCTGTATTTCTCAATAGTCTGAAAAATAAGATGTAGATTTTTTTCCACATTGAAACGCTTCTTGTATTTCCACTTGCTTTGTTGCTGTATCTTATTAATGTAGTGCTGTTTACTAGCGGTGAACCACAAGAATTATCTGCCAAAGTTCAACCCTTAATGATCAACTCCATAAAGTTTGAAGTAGCCAGGGTTAATGCTGAAAGCTACTCACAAAGCATTCTGACTGCTTGCAGCTTTAAGCAAGAGAGCCCTCTGCAGTCATCAGACATTTATAAACCTATAGGCTCTTGAGCTTTCATAAACATGTTGCCTACTATGTTTTTTTTTTTTTTAATTGATTAGCTTCATGAGTTGTATGCACTACACAGTAAACCAACATTTAATTTTGTGGATAAATTTCACGTTTGAGAGAGAAAAACTGCTTAAAAGTTCTGACGTATTTTGGCCTCACACTGCATCGGTTTCCCAAAATGCTTTGTGTGGAGCCCCCATACACCAGAAGCACAAGCTGGAATACATAGGCACTTTTAAAACAGCCTTTCTCCTTCAATAACCTTCACCTTACAGAGTTCAGTTTTTTTTTCTGAAAAGATGCCTCAATTAAAAAAAAAAAAAAAAAAAAAAAAAAAAATTAAAATACATCATTACTAGGGCGCATTTGGGGGGGGGGGGTGTAGACTATGGATTTAAAAAAAAGCAATTATAAAAGCTGTTTATTAAGACTTTAATTTTGTGCCTTTGTGCCTTTATTGATAGTGGAGGACAGTGGATAGAATCAGATACAGGGATGAGAGAGTGGGGGAGAGACATGCAGGAAAGGAGCTGTAGGCAGACTTGAACCTAGGCTGCCCGTGTACATGGGGCGCAACCTTACCATTAGGCCAGCTGTGCCCCAAATTATTAAGAAAAGTTTTTTTTTTAAATGACAGACATCTATAATCATTTTTTTCTTTTTTTTTAATTCTAAAAGTGCATGAAGTTATGGGTGTCTGATGTCTGCAGCCATGTGCCTCTTGCTTTAAGCAGGAAGAGCACTTTTAACAGCTTTTCTCCCTCACTATTTGAATCTGATCCATTACTTTAATTTACAGTTTAGTAGAGGCACTTTATCTCAATTCAAAACAAAAGGCAAGCAACATGGGGGGAGGAGCTGGGCATTGCTTCACTTTTCAACTTCTGTTTCTGTTTTGATTTAGAGCCCCCTGGTGGTGGAATTTGGATATTGTGTGTTCTAAGTGTGAAATAGAATTTTATAGTTTGACTTGTGATAAACTACTTTTTCTGTGAAGAAATGCTTATGGAGGATTGATGTCATGAAAAATTGAAACAAACTGTTTGAGAATAAATATCTAATGAGCTTATTTCCACACCTGTCCAGCAACTCTTCATGGAACTTCCCGTCCAGTCTGGCTCGCTTCAGTGATGAGGTGTCTTCCTCGTTGACTCGGAGTCGCCGATCCTGAAAACTCTGAAACTTTTTCCTGCAACACACAACAGCATGAATATGACTTATGTGGATATGAAAAGGCAAACAACATGTAAACCTCTTTCAAAGACTGACAGGGACGTTTAAAGTCCCAGAAGGAAAGAGAAAAACAATAAATTATAATGCTGGAATTAACGAAAGCAGAGTACTAATATGATGACAGCAGCTGACTAGCAACAGGCTGATCGCTAAGGTGAGAAGCTGCTACGGTTTAATGTACACAGATTATTTACTGTGATATACAGCAGAAAGTATATTGGAGTAAGACTGGATGATGCTTTTTGACTAAAATATGCTTTTAAATGAAAACTTAATTTTGTCTTTGGGTCTTGAATTCAACAATGTAGCAGCTTTCCATGTGCGGATTGTCATCCTTTTTAATGCCAATGTGAAGTTCAGGGACATTTTTCATGACAAAAGTGCACGTAAGGGGTTAAAATGGTCTTTTACTTAAATATGAGCAACAAAAACAATTTCTTTAGATATCCACCGCAACACAGCATTTAACAACCATGTCGTTTTGTCAGAAACGTGTTTGACATTTAGTTTCCTTTTCCTCTGCTTGTGTTTTACAATTCCCGGGCTACACTCCATCCTCAAAGGCGTTTTAGACACTAAACACTACATCAAGACGCGAGCTCAAGGGCAGCCATTATCAACATGTCAGCATGATGAGTCCATTTCCCCGGCGTTCATCGGAAACAAATAATAGAGTGGGATCACAAGCCAAAGCATGCCAAGCAAACAACAGCTTCAGACACATTGCTGGGATCTTAATAGGCCACAGATGGGCCATATATAAAACACTCTGAGCATTAGATGCTGAAATGTCCAAACCAACCTTTCCCCAACCCATCCCTGCCTCTAACAGCACCATCAACTGCATCTTTATAGCTGTGGGACTGATGAAACGATAACCTAAAGGCATGATCTGGCATCCAGAGATGTGATTTTGTTGTCAAATTCTTGTCACAGCAGACTGACATGATGGGAAGATAATGGGGAGGAAATTGCCTCGTTTCCCCTTCAATCAGAATAAAGGGCTTCAGCGCTTATTTAAGGGTTGGTTGACAGGTAAGTATACTGCTTAAACTGCACAATGTCAAACGGTTGTGAAACATAAGTGTAATTATAAACACAATGTGACAACAGTTTACAGGCAAAGAAACCCTTAAAGTCACATTAAATGTCTGGAACAAGAGAAACAATGGATAACGTGTTGGCATGACTGGAAATAAACATCTTTGGGGTACAAGCTGAAAGAGCTTGTTGACTTAAGGGTCATTTAAGCTCCAGTTCAATATTCATATCGATATGCATGAAGCCTTCATTCCATACTCTACATTTATTTCATTCATATTTCTGCATGTTATCTCTTAGCTTACCAATACAGGCTAAATGCTGCATTATCACTGATAATGTTTGGAGCTGTTTAGCCAACAGTTCAAGCCAGAGCACTTTACTTGGGAAAATGGCAGGCCTACTTTTAGGAAATATTTGCGTTTGTGAGCACATCTGATGTTGGCTTGCCTAGGCAGACTGCTATTACAGAACAGCTATGCAGGGATCAGTTGGAGCTGCAGCAAAGGAGAGGTGGAGGTCCGTGTGAGAATGCAGCCTCTGGTGAATTAATTTTTGACCATGCATCCTAATGTAACAGACACACCTGTGTATATGGACAGTGACAGTTGTAGATCTATTTTTGCATTTGGTTAATTTTTATAGTAAAACAGTAAGGTTTTGTGTATTAGAAAACACTGCAAAAAATGATTGAACCTGTCATTTTTAGGACTCTTTGTGTTTGTTTGTTTTTTAGCTTTTATTTTGGCAGGATGCTGGACAGAAAAGGAAATAGGTGGAGAGAGAAAAAATTTGAACCCAGCCTTGTATGCTTAGGAGATAAAAGCCTTTATGTACAACAAACCACAGGGCCATTTGCACCCCCATCTCTGATAAGACTAGGCAATAAGACAGTATTTCAGGTTATTTTAAAAAAAGGAGGGATGACTCAGTTTCATATCAGAGCAGTTCTCCACTGCAACTAACTAAACTTAAAACAAAAAGTAAGGAAATTTGTGTTTGGTACATTATTTCTTTGTTGTAATAATGCTTCTTGGCAATAAATTTTATACCGTTGGAAAGCCTGTTTATTACCCTTAAAATGGTGCCACATTTGTAAGGAACATGCATTTGTGGGATGAGCAGCAGAGCTGAGTATGTGGGTTGCACCCATAAAAAATGTGCCAAATCTCCTCTGCCGAACAGCTGATTCTGCCATTGATTCTTGTTTGGTGTTCGGTGGATTGGATGACTGAAGTCTGAAGAAACAAAGACATACTGACAATTTAACAATTTATTCATTTAACAAACAGGAGCCTCAGTAGCATGTGGAAGAACCATACACAGCCACAACAGCCTGGCACGTCCTCCTCATGCTAGTCCCCAGCCTGGTCACACACTATGGCGGGATGGCATCCCATTCTTCAACCAGCATTTGCCGCAAGTCAGCCAACGTGGTTATGTTGGTCACTCTGGCATGAACAGCACACCCAAGCTGATCCCACAAGTGTTCAATGGGGTTAAGGTCAGGACTGCTGGCAGGTTATTCTATCCTCTCCACTCCAAAATTCTGGAGGTAGTCTCTGATAAACCCCTCTCTGAGGGGGCGAGTGTTGTCATCTTGGAGGATAGAGTTCTTGCTGACAAGGTGAGAAAACGGTATTCTTGGGGTGTTGTCTTCTTGGGATGCCCACTTCGCGGCCTGTCTGACATTACCCATTCTATGGAACTTGGCCTTCAGTTTGGAGATGGTACTAGGGTTCACTCCAAACAATGTCACAACTTAGTTTTGCGGAACATCAGCTTGAAGTTGCCCAACCGACGGGGCCTATCCAGATCAGTCAAACGTGGCATGCCAATTCTTGAAGCAGACATCTACTGACCACTGGAACAGGGACCATGCTCACAGGTCAGCACCTGGGGGTACCAGAAGCTCAAAACAAGAGTCAATAGCAACAGCAAAATAAGCTGTTTGGCAGTGGCAGAGAAGATCTGGCACATTTTTCATGGGCGCAACCCACATACTCAGCTCTGCTGCTCATCCCACAAATGCATGATCCTTACAAATGTGGCATCATTTAAAAGGGAATTAAACAGGCTTTCCAACGGTATAAGATTTGTTACCAAGAAGCATTGCTACAACAAAGAAATAATGTACCAAACACAAATTTCCTCACGTTTTGTTTTACGTTTAGTATAGTATCTGCTAAAGGCATTTGAACCAATGCCTTGCTTGCCGCAAGTACAAAAAAGTAACCAAGGCCAGAATTTTGGCTTAAGACTACAGAAATCCTGCACAAAATTCTAGCAAGTCTCTTATTTATAATGCAGGAAAATACCTGTGAATTTATAGTATCTCTGTAGGAAGAACAGCAAAGGTTTGCATGGTGGAGTACAGGACAAACTGGTCGAAAAAGTGTGGTTTAAAACAGTGGTTCTCACCTGGTCTAGTCTTAATTTTTTAATAGATCAAATTTATTTGACAACAAGTACTTAATTTTACAAAATGTGACTAAACAAAGAGGTAGGACAAGAATGCCATTATAGAAATCCTAAACTTCTATACATGCATACGTTGTATTTTATTACATTTCCCATGATAAGGTGAACATTTTGGTTGTTTTCCAGAGATTTTGAGAAACAATATTTAAGTGTGGAAACCAGTTTTTTTTTTCCTCAGAAAAGGAGTTAAACAGGTTTAGATTTCATGAGAAGACTAAAATGTACACATTATCATGTAAAACAGGGTGAAATAAAGTGTATGAATGTACTTTAGCTTCCATACATCATGGACTTTTAGCTTCAGTTTTTTTCCACAAACGTCTTCACGACCCACCAACACCAGCTCTGCGAACGCTTTTGGGTCCTGGCCCACCAGTTGAGAACCACTGATTTAAAATGAGCAACATTTTGGATTATTAAATTGTGCAACAACCGCCTCTTATTAAATAATGTATAACTTCAATACTGTAAGCCGTGAAATTGTATTACAGCTCATTAAACAATGCTCCTTTAAAAAAGGGTCGCTGGTCGATATTTGAATCCACCAGAAGCAGGAAAATGAAAAAGTCAATTTCCAACCCTGCTGTGCATGTTTCTGTTTCCAGACAGTCCTATTTATTTTGCTGTTTACATCTCTGTGTATGTGCGTATTGTGTTTACGTGCTGTTTTTTCACTTTATGGACTCTTGGGCTACAGTTGAAGTAAAAGACTGTTTGTAAAACTTTTTAATAGTTATTGACACTATGTCAGAGAGAAGCTAGTAACACTGATAATTTGAGGGTGTGGATTGGTGCGGTGGTGCATTTACTGTGCTGCAAGGGTTGTCAGCTTTTATTACGGCTGTGAGCTCTTAAAGACTTCCACCAGTTGTTACCAGTAAAATAGAAGGTTTTCTTTGTCTGTTGATGTTTTTAGACATCTAAAGAGAGAAAGCCATGTGAATTACAGGGAAAGGCAAGGATCTGACAAAGTACAAAGAAGAAAACAAAATATGTGTTGCCAATTTAATAGTTATTTCCTAGTTCATGGTATGTTGATGTCTCAAATCTGTTCCTTTGCTTTTCTGACACAAATATGAGTAAAACTTGTGTTTAATGATCTTGTAAGAATATTTTAGATGACTTGAAACACAAGGATATTATTAATATGGGCTCCTCTTTATGATCTTAAAAATAAAAAAAGGCCAGTAGAATATAGAAGGAAAATTTCTATACTGTTTTTTTTCCTGTCTGACTCTGCTTAAAGTTTTGGATGAAAGGGTTAACTGCTCTGTCAGAACCAACTTATTAAAGTTTTTCAGAGGACAGATTATTTATGAGCCATAAATTTGAAAGTTTAAATAACGCAGATGAAGTTTTGGGTTTAAAATGCTACTTTTAAGAGGACAGGAACTAATCAGCTAAGATAAAAGATGATGCTTTGTCCAAAGGGAGAGCTAAAATTGACATGAGCCAAAAATTTGCCCAAAGTAGTTTAGCTCTGTATTTATCATGCAAGTTAACCAACTGAAATAGGGCTGAATGATTTGCAAAAATAATCTAATTGTGTTTTTTTCCCCCAATATTGAAATATGCGATTATTCTTAGGTCAATTTTCGGTCCTTTTCACCAAATTCAAGCAATAAATAGTTCCATAAATGAGAGCATGTGCATTGAAAACAATGAAATAATTTCAGAAGTAATTAATCTATCGTAGCATGAATCTGAACATGGGGGTGCAAGAAGCTTTAAGCTATAAAGGAAGCGGCTGGGGTGGAGGAGGTGTAGCTGGCTACCAGCTGACCGCAGCTAGGGTATGACTTTTGTGAAGTAGCGATAGGCTTCAACAGTTTTATTTACAATGAGCTAACTATTTTTGCTCATATTGCAAATGTGACGTCATTTGCTTTGTTTAGTAGTTGTTTAAGGACATTTATTATAATTTTTACGTCACTCATTTTGATTAAAAAACATTCATAAAACAGGAAAAGGAGGATTTTTGTAAACCATTATAAAAATGACGAATGTTTGCATAATGTGCATACAATCTCTGCTGCAAAAACGATTTATTAAACTGGTATTCTGACACTTTTCAAGTTAAAGAAATATTGCAACTTGTAAATTGTAAACTTGTAAACAATTTGTAAATTGCAGCACGCCAAATTGCGATTTAATCCAATTTGTGATTAATTCCCCAGCCCTAAACTGAAATGCAAGCTATTTCCTCCAACAGTATTTAAAAAGTTTTGGGGTTTCAGGCACTTCAACTGCCAACAAAATCCAGATCAAGAAAACATCTACAGAAAATAAGATTGAAGTAGGGTTGTCAAAATCCTTAATACTCTGACACTTGAAGTGGGCGTGGTCTAACACAGAAAAGCAGAAGTACAGTCATTCCAGCTGGAGGGCTGTACGAAAAGTTCTGCATTTGAGCTCGTGAAGTATGAAATCTTGGCCAGAACTAACTTTGTTCTTGTTCTTGCCACCTCAAGAAAATGAACAAATTTCTTCGTTCTTGCGGAGTATGTATCAGGCTCTAGGGCCGGCTCAGACTACAAGAATTCAGACAGATTTTGGCCCAACTGCACTATCTCACCTTGTCAAACATTGAGTCTGATTATAAGCATCGGGAATGACAAACAATCTTGTAGTATGATATAATTAACAACACTTCTAAGATGCCCAATGGCCACGACTCAACTAGACTAGCATGTCATAATTTTCCTTGCATAGTCGTCTGGTCTGACACCCTGACCTGACATCAATGACATGAATCCTGACACCTACCAATAGAAAAGCATTTGCCCCTCATCTTAGTATCATAATTTACCAGAGTCACATTAAACAAGTCCCGTCGTTTTCTCCCCGTCTGTATTTACACTGTATTTATGTCTAAATACAGTGATTTTCTTGACATTCTATCACATTTATACCTCATATTCTACTTGAAGGAGAACTGACCCATGTTGTCCTCTTGATACATTAGGAAGAGCCCATAATTGTTTGTTTTGTTTTTTTTTCTCTCTTCTGACAGAGCAAAACACCACAAGCATCAATTAGAGTGCTTTTATGATTCACTCTCTTGGACCCTCCCTCCTGATGATCTGTGAACTTGCACACAGTCATAGAGACTGTGGTGACATATGATGAGTAGTCAGGATCAAAACGATTGTGTAGTCTGAGCCGACCTTCACTCCTATTTCTAACCCAGAGCTATCCTGAGAGGAAGAGACCCAGCACATTAAGAAAATATTTGGGCAATTTAGACAGCATGCAGAAGTCTGCCTGCATTTTTTGGTAATTAAAAACAAGAAATCACCCAGTACTTAGTGCTGAGGAGTTTATTCTAAAAGAAGGTATCCATATTGTCTGATCTTTACTAAAGTCATGTCAGAGTTTAAAAATCTGCTTTCATAACTCCCTTACTTGGATGCAGATACAGGTCAACATGGGTTTGCTCAGTCAGCACTAAAGTTAAAGAGTGTGTAGGTTACGTACACATAATTGACCTCACAGGACTTCACGTTGCCCCTGTCTTCTTCTGCAATGTCGTCTTTACGCTTGACCTCCCGCTCTGCATTCGACCTGATCTGTTCATCATTCAGGGACAAAAAGACACAGAACGGAAGGAGAGTTTTGCATTAAATATCAATAAGTTGAACCCCCTGAAGTGAGGTCACACATATTTTCCCTTTCCATCTCCGGTCCCCACAGAGATGGCATGCTTAAAAATAAAAGGATTAACATGCAACCTTGTGGAAGAACACAATTTACACATCACCTTCACCATCTCGCCTTCCCCTGCTGTCTTGCTCTTGGCCACGATGTCCCCGCTGTCACTGTAGGAGATGAAACAGCTATTTGCTGCCAGGAGAGCCATTTTGCCCTGAGGCGGAACAGAAAGAGACACAGAAGAGGAGGCAGTAGATTAGATAGAATTGCAGTGGGATTGCTTGTTGTGACAGGCATGAAAGGGTGCCCGATATTTGATGTTAAAGAGTCTCAAGGTTGTGCCGGGCAGGTTGTTTAAAGGTTCAACAAAGCATCAAGGCGAGAAGTGTGCTAAAGTGATAAGGTAGATGCATTCTGAATAATGAATTAGTTGTTCTGGACTAAAGTGAAGTGTTATCTCTCCTGGACTTAACTCCAATCAGCCATGAGGTGAGCTGTGAAAGGCAGCAGATGAGAGGTAAATATGAGCGCCAATGTAAAAGTGTCTTTAATCTAAAACTCTGACTGATGTTTACGAGGACATTCATAAAAATAAAACATGTTTTTAAATAAAGATAAGGTACAGCTTTCATAACGTTATGTAACTACACTGTCAGTCTCTCACTATTTGAATGACATGAAATGCCAAAAAAGACAAAATATACATTCTGAAATTCTGAAAAAGTCAACATTCTCATTTTTTTCTGACAAATTCAGCACCCTAAAAATTATCCAATAAAGACTTTTTAGATAATCATACTGATAATTTCTTATTGTCAACTGTACATTTAATTGCCAGCTATTTCTATAATCATGATTCTTTTTGAGTAAATAAAAAAATAGGAATTCCAGCTTGTCAAATGTGATATCTGTTTTCTTTACTTCTCTGTGATGTGTGTATAAGTGACGCTATGTGCATACACAAACTAAATAAACACTGTACTCTCCTTACAGAGACTCTGCAGAGGTCTTTAGCAGCAGCATTGAATCATTTTACACTGTTATGATGAACTTGTTACCCATTTGGGGCTCTTGAGCAACCAGAGTAGTTTATGCAGGGGAAGAGGAGGGGCTGGGAGCTGTGATCCAAACAGGTCAGCTCCCTGTCTTCACTAGCTGCCGCGCCAACATTTTTAAAGTGTCAGGGGCATCTCTGTTATCTTTATAATTTCCAGTTTGGCTTCGTTTCCTGTCATGGCAGCTGCTGCTCTTCCTCTCTGTGGCATACTGATCTCGCAAGACAGTTTCACCTTAACGAGAATTCTTGTGACGTTTCAATCTTGTCACGTCCCTACTAAATGGACTTCAGCTTGTCTAGTGCTTTTCTAGTCCCAAGTTCAGGTCTGGCCTATGGCTACTTTCCCGTATGTCCCTCCCCGGCTCTCTTGTCCCTGTTTCTGACTATCCGCTGTCCTCCTCTATAAGCGAAGGCATAGAGTTTTTTAAACTGCAGGTCACATCCACCATTTCACCCCACATTCATACACTGATGACAGAGGTTACTATGGAGAATTGGCCATCAGTATTAGCCAATTCCATTCATACACATCCATAACATCAACATTAAACCAATCCCCCAATCAAAGTACAGGTACATCTCAAAAAATTAGAATATCATGAGAAGTTCAATATTTTTTGTCACTCATTTCTGAAAGTGAAATCCATATATTATATAGAATCATTACACATAGAGTGAAATATTTCAAGCCTTTACTTCTTGAAATGTTGATGATTATGGCTTACAGATAATAAAAACCCCAAATTCATTGTCTCAGAAAATTAGAATATTGTGAAAAAGTTCAATATTGAAAAGTCATGGTGTCACACCCTAATCAGCCAGTTAACTCCAAACACCTGCAAAGGTTTCCTGAGCCTTTAAATGGCCTCTCAGTCTGGGTCAGTAGGCTACACAATCATGGGGAAGACTGCAGACTGGACAGATGTCCAGAAGACAGTCATTGACATCCTCCACAAGGAGGGTAAGCCACAAAAGGTCATTGCTAAAGAAGCTGGTTGTTTACAGAGTGCTGTATCCAAGCATATTCATAGAAAGTTGAGTGGAAGGATAAAGTGCGGTAAGAGAAGGTGCACCAGCATAAGGGAGAACCACAGCCTTGAGAGGACTGTCAAGCAAAATCCATTCAAGAATTTGGGGGAGCTTCACAAAGAATGTACTGAGGCTGGAGTTGGCGCATCAAGAACCACTACGCACAGACAAATCCTAGACATGGGCTACAAATGTGGCATTCCTCGTGTCAAGCCACTCCTGAACCAGAGACAACGTCAGAAGCATCTTACCTGGGCTGTGGAGAAAAAGAACTGGACTGTTGCTCAGTGGTCCAAAGTCCTCTTTTCAGATGAAAGTAAATTTTGCATGTCATTTTGAAATTAAGGATCCAGTTTCTGGAGGAAGAGTAGAGAGGCACAGAATCCACTTTGCTTGAAGTCTAGTGTGAAGTTTCCACAGTCAGTAATGATTTGGGCTGCCATGGCATCTGCTGGTGTTGGTCCACTGTGTTTTCTGAAGTCCACAGTCAACGCAGTCATCTACCAGGACATTTTAGAGCACTTCATGCTTCCTTCTGCTGACAAGCTTCATGGATATGCTGATTTCATTTTCTAGCAGGACTTGGCACCTACCCACACTGCCAAAGGTACCAAAAGCTGGTTCAATGACCATGGTGTTACTGTTCTTGATTGGCCAGCAAACTGGCCTGACCTGAACCCCATCTATGGGGTATTGTCAAGAGGGAGATGAGAGACACCAGACCCAACAATGCAGACGACCTGAAGGCTGCTTTCAAAGACACCTGGGTTTCCATTACACCTGAGCAGTGCCACAGGCTGATCGCCTCCATGCCACACCACATTGATGCAGTAATTCATGCAAAAGGAGGCCCAACTAAATATTGAGTGCATAGAAATGAACATACTTTTCAGAAGCCTGACGTTTCTGTTTAAAATACCGTTATCGTATATTGTATTCAAGAAATAAAGGCTTGGAAAATTTCACTCTATGTGTAATGAGTCTATATAATATACGGGTTTCACTTCTGAAATGAGTGACAAAACGTATTGAACTTTTTCATGACAATCTAATTTTTTGAGATGTACCTGTATTTGGCAAGTCAGCCGAAATGCAAAAATCATTGTGAAATATCTCCTATGTGGGGGGGTATGTAAAGTCATTTCTATGGAGGTGGTACAAAACCTTAAAAACTAGCTTGTTTCAGCTGGCTGAAAATGCCTGAAGTACTTCAAAAGCAGAAGAACTTATTGATTAATTTGATTAATTGACCAGATCTACAATTCCACTTGTACTGAAACATATCAATGTAATGTGCATTTTTTTCCTCTATGTGAGACTGTACTCACTTTTATTTCTCTCTACCAGTTGGATCCAGCTTTAATCCACACATTCATTGACTGACATTTGGAAAGACATTAAAGATCTACTCACATCCTGAAAGACTGCTTCCCATTGTTCCCTGGCACCAATGGCATCAGAGCGTCCCACTACCAAACCATCAGAGTTGATACCCAGGTATTTGCCATATCCAGACTTCAAGGCTACCCTGCAACAACAAAAAATAATCAAATCAAACTCGACAATGGCAGCACACTAGCGCAGCATTTAAAGTGCACAAACAGTGGAATAATGAGTGCTATTTTCTTTTTTTATCTTTGTAACAAGAAAGATACTGCTACCCCTCTGGACACATATTAAATCCGTGTCCGAGAGATTATCTGTTGATGAAAATTCAAAGTGCAGTTTGTTTTTGTTTACTCACCTTGTGTCAGAAAGCTTGATGGCTGTAAACTGCTCTGGGGGGTCAGGTCCTTCATCAGCTGAAACATACAAAACAGTGTTTACCTTTCATTGATGGATGTTTGTAGAAGTGTTATCACAACACCAGAATTTAAAACTTTAATACCAGTAAAAATCCAATCATTTCTGGGAAAGAAGAAGACCTAGGCACCTGATTCTGTCTTTTTTAATATGCAGGCAAAATCCTTTATAGTGTGTAATGTCATGGTCAGACTACATGTTTTTACAACATTACAGACCTATATTGCAGTTTTTGATTGTTTATCCTGTGTAATCAGTCACAACAAATGACAATCTAGAATACATCAGGGGCGACTCATAACTTCCTGACAGAAAGTGTATCTCATACATGATAGACTCAGCATGTATGAGATTCCTTGCACTCGCTCTGTCTTTGGTCAAAGAGCTTTTAATGTTTTCACTCCATCGTCTTGGTCAGAGTTACAGGGTCATCTTAAACTTGAGCGTCATGTTAGTTTAGGAGATTTCAAAGCTAGAATTAGGAAACATTTGACCAGTGTGTGCACGTTTTTCTGCTGAAAGCTGCTGATTTGTTGATTGATGTAACCTTTGTTCAATGTCGTGTTCTATTGTCATATATGTGAAATTTATCATGCTGCTGTCTTTGCCAGGACTCCCTTGTAAAAGATATTTTTTAAATTTCAATGGGAATAAATCATGGTTAAATAAAGGTTAAATAAAATAAAATAAAAATAAAAAACATGTTAAATTTTTCTGTCTGCCATCTCTGATTTAGTCTCTCACATCAGTGGAGATGACCAATGAGAGCAAAGATTGCTCAAGTGCTAAAGTCACAAGTGTAACAAAGCAAACAGCAAAGTGAAAGAAGGATGACAAAGTTGGGACTGTATGTAGAAATGTGAGATGGAGAAAAAGTTGGTTGAGGTATGGCAACAAACTTCCCAGCGAGAAATAGCAGACATAAAGTACTGAGCAAAACTTCTAGGCATGTTTTGGCCAAAAATTGAGGTGGAAATAAGGCACAGATGTGGTGAGTCAGCCGCCTGAGGGCACCATCAGGCAGAAAGGAGGACTGAAGAACCCTGGTCATGCTCTGGACTTGCATATTACCAGGGGCATTGGGAAAAAAATCCTTAAAAAAGATAAGTACATCCACACCTTTAGGGCAGGAAGGGGTGGATGTGGTAAGTAAGCACAGGCTAGAGTGCTGTCCGGTCAGGTAGTAGGGCCTTCTGGTTGTGCTGTGGAGGTCCAAGGGCCCGAAAATTGCTGGTGGTCCCTGGGCACATAATTAGGTGTGAAAGGGCCTGGACAAAAGAGATGCAGTCGAGCTTGGCCTTAGCTGCCAAGCATCAAGGTCAAGCCCCCTCCAGCCCCAGGGTGTGGCGTATCAGGCCCCACAATTAATCCTTAGTGCCCTACATGCCTAAAACGTATGCAAATGACTGTACATCAGCACAAAAACCCTGTCTGCAATGATGTCATTCAAATAAGATTTGGACATAGAAATTCTGGAGGGGGAGGGGT
This sequence comes from Cheilinus undulatus, assembly GCF_018320785.1. Classification (NCBI taxonomy): domain Eukaryota; kingdom Metazoa; phylum Chordata; class Actinopteri; order Labriformes; family Labridae; genus Cheilinus; species Cheilinus undulatus. The sequence goes on from NC_054868.1 coordinate 41,911,080, forward strand.
CGCTTTTCTTAGACACAAGTAAGAGGAGCTCAAGGGAAAAAAAGGTTGGGAACCATTGATTTTCTTAGAAAGTGTAACCGTGTTGCTCACAGCAGCTTTTGTTTAAAAAACATGGTAATTTTGTTAAATACTTGTTGATGAACACAGTGTTATCGATGATGATGATGAGAGGTCTCACATTAATGTATTTTGTTTCATTGCTGATGTTTACAGCAAAAAAAAGAAGTCTAGATCTTTGCTTGTGCTGTACTTATCCTCAGAGGTGAATGCTTTGGACTGCTAAATGACTCTGTGACATTATCAAATATGACTGATGTGTTGTTCTGCAGATTAAAGCTTCTCAAATAGCTAACAAGATAAATCTTGTTAAACAAATAATGTTAGGTAGTCAAGTTTATTTATAAAGCCCTTTTCATGAGACAAGCTTAGACTCCATGTGCTTCAAGGGTAAATGCTTACAAAGTACACGAGAAAAGTAAAACCTTATGCAAGAAAAACAAAAAATACTCAATAAAGGGAATGAATGAAAAAAAATGGAAACATAGTAAATCACAAAAGGAATAGAGTCTTTAAAATGAATGACAACTCCTAGATAAATGCACTCCATTTATTCAAGATTTAACCAACATCTTGTGCAAAAAGATATGGTCTATGTCTGTGTTTAAAAGAAGATACAGTTAAAGCAGACTTTAATTCCTGTGGTAAAGAATTTAAGAATTGGACAGTAATGACTGAAAGCACTAAGAGCTGATCTAGAGTTAAGTGATATACAGAACCGGCACCAACATATCTAATACCTACTGTACCGAATTACAAGACAGCTTTCAGTGCTGCATTTTGGTACCTCACCACCCCAACACAATCCACGCCACTCCAAAGGAAAGGTATGAAATACTGTATGTGAATATGCAACACTTTTTTCCTTTACTTTTATAGTCTTCTGGGATCTTATTTCTGAATCATATATGATATTGAGAAAGCTTTTATTAAGCTGCTGACTTTTAAAACACTTTTCTCTTGAAAGTATCGATTCAGGCACTCTTTGGGCATTGGCACCTTTTAAAAAGGATCAACTTAGCACCAGTATCACAGAACGCCTAACCCTAGAGAGTAGAAGTGAAACTAAAAATGATGCATTCAAACCTGCTGTTTTTTATTAGAGCCCTGGCAGCTGCCTATTAAATAAGTTGGAGCGTATGTAGCAGCTCATTTGTAACACAAAGTGAAATGTAGTCAGGCCTTCTGGAGATGAATCCATGAACTAGCTTTTCCGACAGAGATAGGAAGCCTCTCACTTTGGAAATGTTTGTGAGATTTGAGATATTTGCTACATAATCCTGAAAACTGAGCAGAGGTGGGAGAAAGTCATTGTTTTGCAAGTCTCAAGTAAGTCTCAAGTCCTTAATCCCAAGTCTCGAGTCAAGTCTCAAGTAAAGATGTGCAAGTCCAAGTCAAGTCTCAAGTAAAGACAAGACAAGTCGAGTCAAGTCCGAAGTCGTAGGCTTGAAATTTTCGAGTCCTTACAAGTCATAAGCACTGTTTTACCAAATAAAATGCCATTTTAACAATGCAACAATCTATTAAACTTGACAAACACAATGAATACATTTTGAATTGTCTTATTTTTTAAATAAAATAAGACCAGTGTGACAGAACTTAATAACACAGAAAAGGAGTGCTGACACAGCATTCAGGATGTAGTCAGTGCTAAGTGGTGCAACAACAAATGAACTTCTGAAGACGTTGTACAGTCATTTTAACTCACAATGACAGAATAACGGTCACGTTAGTTCAGCGGTACTCAACCTTATTCTACCCAGCAGCTACATTGTCTTAAAAATACTATTGTGAGAGTCACATTCCAAAACCGGTGCATGTGATGATCAATCTATCCATGGTTGAAATGAAACAGTGAATTGGTGGATTATTGTGTTGTTAAATGGGATGCAATAGGCTACATAAAAATGTCTGTATGGTGTCAGAAGAAAGGATATTTCACTGATAATAAGCATATGGTTTTATTCATGTAAGTTCCAACTGGACTAAAGTCTTTTTAAAATATCAGAATGTGCTGACTTACAGCTATGAGAAGCTTTTCAAAGAGCTGATGAATCATGGGTGTCTGTTTGGGTATTAACATTTCATATTTGGACATTTACTGTAGTTCTGTGGCTCTGTTAACTTAAAGTTGTGCTTTATATTTTTTTCCTCAAATTATTATTGCTTTTAGCAAAAGGGGGAGGGTCCCCATATTGGTCTTTGCCCTGGGCCTCCAAATGGCTAAAGCCAGCCCTGCCTCACACCAGCAGCTCCCCCTCACAAATCTTTCTGTCCTGCCAGTTTGCTGCTTTCATTTTCTGTTTCTGCCATTTTGACAGTATTCATTATTAGTACTTTTAAGATCAAATAAAACACCCACGTTTGGACAAGTTTTACTCAATTTTACATTATTTCAAAATGTGATCCGTGTGTTTTTTGCTCGTTGATGGTGATGCGCATCGCAAAAGTCATCATCAAATACGAGTATGGGAGAGCATCGGCAGGGAGTGACTGAAGAAATGTGTTCAAACGAGGGCATCAGAAGCTTAACTTTGAACACAAGACAGCACACCTCTATGAATGAACTTACTGAAGAGATGCCACGTCAGTGGATTTCCTCTGCGCTCTTTTATGCACGTTCCTCCATCCTGGACGATAATTATATACAAGTTTTCATTTGAATTTGGAAGTTAAAGTGTGTCTTCTTTGTGTGGGCTTAGATTTATTGATATGACTTATTCCAACAGTCTTTACTGTTGAGATTTTTCACATTTATAGAGGATTTCGGGAGGATTTTTTTAAGTAAGCCTTAAAAGAGGTGCAACTGGTCACTAAAGAGCCACATGCAGCTTCAGAGCCGTGGGTTGAGTATCACTGCGTTAGTTGAATACTTTCAATGGGGGCACATTTTACTGAACGCACTCACTGAAAATCTCAAGTATTTTCAAGTCATCGAACTAAAGTCTGAGTCATGTCCCGAGTCATTGATGTCAAAGTCCAAGTAGAGTGCAAGTCTTTGATGATATTGTCAAGTGGAGTCAAAAATCATCAAAATCGTGACTCGAGTCTGACTCATGTCCAAGTCGTGTGACTCGAGTCCACACCTCTGAGATCTTCATCTAGAATAACACTTGTGTTTTGGTGCACTCACATGTTCTACTGACAGTGGAGCTAGCAAAGAAAGAATCTGTTCCCTCTGAGTCTTTTGACCTACTAAGAGAATCTCTGTTTTGTCCTGATTTAATAGTAAAAAGTTAGTTGCCATTCAATGTTTTCAATCTGCAAAGCACTGAATGAGGTCACTGATTGGGCTGAGTTTGTTCCTAGTGAATGATATATATAAATGAGTGTCATCGGCACAGAAACAATATGAACTATTTTATTTATATTATACTGAGATGAGACTGATCTTTAATTTTTTCACAGTAAAAGCTTTCGCCTCACAGAAACAGTCATGTAGTACTAAATTAATTACAGTGTTACAACCATGTGCTATTATTAAAATGAGCATAATTTGCTCTCATGAGTTTATCCTTGAGATCTGCTTCATGTTTTACTTATATATTCTTATAATTAATAATGCAAAGCCTCCAGCTACATGGCACTGTGCTGATTTGGGTTCAGCTCAGCACCACTTAATGAATATTTTGAATAATTTGAATAAGATATGAAAGGAACTGTTGTCTTTTATTTTATGTTTGTTTCACACTGAGGTCACCTGAGGTTCTCATGACTTTATAAAACTGTTCTGCTAGTGATCAGGTCACTCTGAGACCTTCACAATAAATCAAATTTTTGTGTGTCATGCAGGGTTCAGGTCAGGGAGAGCAGCACCTGTGAGACATTTTGGAGGAATCATGAATAAGCTTGAAGTAAAATGTGTCACAAGCTGCCTTTTTTAGGCTTATTATCTTTAGAATATGTCAGACGATGGCATAAGTGTGTTCCCTCTGACCTGCAGGTGAATGTGAACAGTTTTTGACGTTTTCTAAAATGCTGCATCATCCACTGAGTGGTGCCGGAGCAGAAAATCCAGTAAAGAGAAGTAAATCTGTAATCTCTATTTCTAAACTTTTCTCTCTTTCATCTCCCAGAAATGAGCTTATGCGCATGCAGAGGATGAAGACCCACTAAGGGAATTGGGATGTTTCAATCTCCAAGCTGTTTCCGCTGGTTCTCACAAAACGTGGGCTGAATTATCTGCTGGTAGTGTCTCCTTCCGGGCAGACTGTTTCAATGATAGCCACTCCCCTCTGAAGTGCCTGAAGGCAGAAGTGAGGGAGAACTCAGGAGTTTGCTCTGTCCTTACCCTCAACTCAACCCCTGCTCAGCCTCTTCAGTCTGGTGTCTGGATTTAAGACTTAAAATACTTACTGCTCTGTGGACTGGAAGCAAACACGCACCCTTCATCCTCACAGTGCCTCAAGTCTACAGTAAACGTAACTGCAAACGTTCAGTCTGAAGTCCTTCAAGTTTGCCCAACAGTGGGATGGGTGAGCAGACGGAGAATATGCATCTTTACTCAGAATGCACACAGAGGTTGGTAAGATTTTCAAAACTTTTCAGTGCCACTTGTTTTAAAGACACCCCTGTGCATCTAAGACATGGTGACCTAAGATTAACATCCCTGTCTTTTATATCTAAAACCCTAATTTTAAAAAATTGGTGCACCATGTAAAATGTAAATAATAACCAAATGCAATAATGTGCAAATCTCACAATCCCATATTTTATTCAAACCAGAACATAAACAACATATAAAAAAGTATGGACAGGGCAACAAAAGGCTAGAAAAGTAAGTGGTACTAATAAAGAACAGCTGCAGGAGCACCGTGCAACTAATTAGGTCAATTAACAGGTCAGTCACATGACTGGGTATAAAGTGAGCATTTTAGAGAGAGAAAGTCTCTCAGAAGTAAAGAAGGGCAGAGGTTTAACAATCTGCAAAAAACTGTGTCTAAAAATCATGGAACAATTTCAGAAAAATGCTTGTAAATGTAAAACTGCATATACTTTGAATGTCCTACCAACTACAGTACATAATATCACCAAAATATTCTTCTGATACTTAAACAGCTATTTGGATTTTTGCTTTAACTTCATTTAAGTTTAAGACTCTGGTATGCAATATACCTATAATGACATGCAGGCCAACCTAAAAAAACAGATGCAGAATACAGAGAACAGGGAGATGCAGGGGGAACAAAGAGGGAGCTGCAAAAACAAATAAAACAGGCAGAGCTGCATTGATATATAGGATGGATTTATGGCTGTTTTAGCCATTAATAAATGTTAAACTTATTCTAAAGATGGACATATTCAGTTGGCTGATACAAAAAAAGAACATTACACAACATCAAGAATCAGTTGTTTTCCCTTAATGAGAAAAAAAACCCTCCAAAAAATGTGTGTTTGTGTATGACAGCTGTATCATTTATACTTGTATCTTGTTTTATATTTTCGGGGCATTTTTTGCTTTATTCATCGTGGAGGACAATGGATGGAGTTGGAAACAGGGATTAGAGTGGGGCGGAGACATGCAAGGAGAGGAGCCACAAGCCGGACTTGAACCTGGGCCTCCTGTGTACATGGGATGAGCCTCAACCACTAGGCCCTCTATGCCCCTTAGGCTCCATTTTTGTGTGTAAAGGGAGCATAATTGAGCCTTTAGTCTATCATTCTTGAGTTATAGGTGATTAAGCCATTACCACAGCTCATCTTCAACATACAACAAAGCCACTAAGATTACAGGACTTTTCTAAAATTGTGATGAATAACAAATTCTGTAAAAATCTTCTTAAAAAAGGAAACTTAACTTAAACATATGCCATTATTACATTATGTATCTTGCCACTGCATTATGTAACATAATTGCTGTTTCATACGATTTCTAAAAATAAAACTATATTTTTTCGCTGACTATAGCTTTTAATTTTGTAAAGGCAAATGTGAACATAACATCAGAGTAATACTCAAGAAAAGAAAGGTTAAAATCTGAATAAATCAGTGGAACATTTTTTCTGAGGAATGTTGGCAATGGATTTCTTGGGATTATTTAAAAAGCAATAAGAAATAACATAACCCAAAATAAGATATTTTGCTTACATACTGCTAGCAAAAAGGAGGAAAAGCTCAAGAAACACTGTGGAAACACAAGTATAAACTTTCTCCCATGCACAGAAATAATTGGCTCATAGTTAAAAAGCAATTTCACGGTGAGTTAGGTATCCCCACCTCAATACAGAGACATTTCTCTGCTGGAAAAAAGTGATCAAATTGAGTGAAAGTCTCAGCAGCTGTTAGAACGACCCGACACCTCTGAAATTACTCGGTCAAACCCTGAAGCCACTCTGACACATCTTCTTACCTCTGTGGGGTGCACCAAGTGTGAAGAGGCCGCTATCCAGGGCATGGACGTACGAGTTGTTCTGCATTTCTATGGCAACCGTTCCACTGATTTCCCCAAAGCGGCTGACGGTCCACCAGCCAGCTGGTGAGCAGAGGGAGCCATGTCAAAAGGCGTAGTAACAGATGACTATGCTGTGTTCTTAACAGCTACAGCGATATGAAAGTCCAGTTTCCCATTAAAGGGCAACTTCTGGAGCAACGCACACTTTAACTCTAGTTAGGGCTTATAAATTGCATTTAGTTTCTTAGACACAAAATTCCCCATTCATTCAGTATTGGTCTGGTAGGTTTGTTAGTGGGTTTTGAAAGCTACAGGTCTGTTTATGACGATCTGCAGCTTGGCCGATTAAGTAAAAAAAAAACATGAGACAAAATCAAACACAACAGTCACCCCAAAACAAAAATGGTAAGAAAAAATGAAATAAACATTTATTACTCTCAGCAGTCTTATAAAAAAAAGTGGTTTCACATCAGTATTCTCCTGCAAATTATCTCCCTACACAAATCTAAACCTGTTATTGTCAGTAAATCACAACCCAAATTTTGATATGCTAATACCAAATTGAGAAATCAGAACAATTTTTGAAGCCATTTTTCCCGTCCTATCTCAAAGACTGTGTCAAAATAGATTCGTTTATCCATCTGCTGTTTATTTTCAAGAAATGACACAGCTTCTAACAAAGGTGAACAAGATGTAAAAAAAAAACCTTGTCTGCTTCAGCAATTTAAGCAAATAGTTTAGAACTTACCGACAAAATCTGTTTTTGCTTCATCATCTTCTGCCTTTCTCTTCTTATCTTTATGCTTCTTCTTTTTCCTGTTTGAAGAAAATATGTCAGTAAAATTAAGAAAATGGATCTTCACCAGCATTTGCTTCACATGATGAAGACTGTTAAACAAAGGCAAAACAACAACAACAACAACAAAAACCTCTGAACAGGTGCCCTAAACAAAACAGCATGACTTCTATTTTTTTTTAATTTCTGGTGCTTGTGTTTGTTTGTTACTTTATGATATTAGTTGACTAACTTTATATACAGAAACACCTCTAAGAGTGGTAATTCTTGTTTTCCTTTGTATTCTCAGTCTTACAAAGAAGAGCTGTTGTCCAGGTGTAGTTGTCGGTCTGAACTACAAAGTGATGTGCTATTATACTGTGGTTTCCTCTATGTTTTTAGCAAACCGTCATGCTAATAATTTAGCTACGAAGAAGACATGACCTATATATCGGACATTTCTACCGATATACTGTATTTTGGGCAAAGTAGGTCCCCTGAATTTAAACAGTGTTGATGTGCTAGGCTAACAGCTAGGTCAAGAAGGGGCTAACGTGCCAACACCTACGGTAGTCTTTGTTAACACGTGGCCGTTAAAGTTTGATTATGATTTCACTGAAATCAGTACACACGTTAAAGTAAAAACACCGGAAGGTTTGCTCAAAGTAACGTAACATGACGTTAGCCTCTGCTAGCTTTAGCATAGCTCATAGAAAGGCATTAAGGTAACCACAGGAGCAGTGAGCAATCCTGTAAAATAAAAGTTTAGTTGTACTAAGTAAAAGACATACGTACCCTTTATTAAATCCCTTTAAAACCAATTTTGTTGATTTAACGTGAGAATATTCAGCCATAGCTCTATGTAGTAGCCACCAGCACGTCTGCTAGCCAGCGTACGAGTTCTGTGTCCTGTTACAGACACAACAAGTACGGCAGGCGCGAAGGACCAACATGCTTTACCATCAACAACAACAACCAAAAATACAATTCTGATAAGGTGGTTATAAAATCTTCTTAGATATCGAGTTACCCGAGAGGATTATCAATGCTGTACAACTATATTTCGTACAAATAGTAGATGAAACTCTTACAACAGCTTTGTTAAAATGTTTATTTTTCTTTTTAGTTCTTTAAATTCTACAACAAGGCTAAGGTGCCCTAAGGAAAACCTTTGAAGCTCAATTTATGGCCATTTTCTGGATTTCATGAGCCGGATACCAAAATGTTAACCTCTTTTTGAAGAGTAAACACGTTATGTGATCTTGTTGGGAGTTGAGCCATTGCCAACAAATAAGAATCTTGGGGAATCGACTGGTTTGGGTTTTTTATTCATAGCCTATATCAATATCAACATAGGTTTAACTGCTCAGCCTCTATATTTTTTCATTATACAACATAAAGTAACGGTACTGCAAAGCCATATTTCCTGGGTTGTAAGGACCCACAATACCATAGTCTACGCATCATGACGGTCAGGGATATGATTTTTGTGCAATATTTTAAGTTTTTTTGAACAAAGACATGGGATTAATGACTGATCTCTCTCTCTCTCTCTCTCTCTCTCTCTCTCTCTCTCTATATATATATATATTCCTATATAGATAGCTATATATAGATATATCAGTTGCAAGAAAAAGTATGTGAACCCTTTGGGATTTCTTGGATGTCTGCATAAATTGGTCATAAAATGTGTTCTGATCTTCATCTAAGTCACACCAAAAGACAAACACAGTCTGCTTAAACTAATACTGCACAAAAAATGATATGTTTTCATGTTTTATTGAACAAAACATGTAAACATTCACAGTGCAGGTTGGAAAAATTATGTGAACCCCTAGGCTAATGACTTCTCCAAGAGCTAATTGGAGCCAGGAGTCAGCCCACCTCCAAAAAAACAATTGCTGCACGTTTGAAGTTTGCAAAAGAGCACCTGGATGTTCCACAGCACAACTGGCAAAATATTCTGTGAACAGATGATCACACCAGACATCCCAAGAATATTGCTAAACTGAAACAGTTTTGTAAAGAAGAATGGTCCAAAATTCCTCCTGACCATTGTGCAGGTCTGATCTGCAACTACAGGAAACGTTTGGTTGAGGTTATTACTGCCAAAGGAGGGTCAACCAGTTATTAAATCCAAAGGTTCACATACTTTGTCCACCATGCACTGTGAATGTTTACGTTTTGTTCAATAAAAACATGAAAACATCATTTTTTGTGCAGTAAAAGTTTAAGCAGACTGTGTTTGTCTTTTGTTGTGACTTAGACGAACATCAGAACACATTTTATGACCAATTTATGCAGAAATCCAAGAAATCCCAAAGGGTTCACATACTTTTTCTAGCAACTGTATATGATTTTTTTTAAAGTCCTGCCCTTCCCAGCCGCTTTATATGGGAGGTTTTCCAGATAAATGTGAAATATATCACTGGTTATATGTTAGTCTACCTTGCATGTCAACATTTTCATAATTTATGAAGTGTTTTTTTTCTTTTGATTCATTTTCAAAATAAAAGAGAAGAATTGAAAATATAGATTTTTGCTTAAATAAGTAGACTACACTATGAATAGCTAAATTTTAAGCCTCTTTTGCCATTTTCTGTGTATGGGGCTTTTATTTTGAAAGGTAACACACCTCAATCCTGCCACATCAATGACCCTCCAGTCTCAGAGTTTGAAAAACAGGCCTTTTCTCTCTCTGTCTTCTAGTTATTTTAATTTTTGAAATGGAAATCTTTGCAGCTTTTGCTCCTGTTAAGAATGTAAATGGCATCTTTGCTCGGCTTGAGCAGATAAACAATTTCCTTTCAGGATTACACGGCAAGTTTTATTGGGATACTAGATTAGGTCGTTTAATACATGACCATCACAGTGACTTAATTTGTCTTCCATTTATCAGATTTCATCATAGTAGATCATAAATCATTAGACACACCTTATTTCACCTTAAACACACATAAACTGCCTTCCACCCACCCACACTGTCCAGAAATGTTAAATGTTCTCTGAGGTGAACCCTGGGGACCTCTCCCTCAAACACACTAATCACCTGGAAAGGAAGGCAGGGTGGTCGACCTCAAGCACGGCGTCCTCACATAACTTCTATGCTAATGATGCTTCATTTAACGGCCGTGGCCCAATCAGGAGCCTCTGAGAGGAGGTAATAAATCATTTGTGGATGGTGTCAGGAAGTGAAATAAATTAGACAGTGGGTTGTGTTATCTGCTCACTGCAGTGAAACTCAACTGGTAAGAACTCAATCACCTGACTAAAAAAAGTTGACAGACTGGAGAAAAATGATGAGAGCAGCCCCAAAAAAAAAAAAAAAAAAAAGCCAAAATAACTCCATCAGTGAACTCCATCTTAACTGATGCAGGAGAGAAACTCGTGGTGTACCTTCCTGAGCTTCCCGGTGGTGCTGTGCTGGAGGAAAAGTTGTTTCAGTATGGAGGATTAATCCGGTCAGAAAAGCCTTGTAGCTTTAAAGACGTGAGCCGCAGGGGTTTTCAGAAGTCATGAATCAACATTTTGCCTTCCTGAGCTGAATCCCACTTGTAGGCTCCTTCTGTCATTTGTCAAATTCAATGATACTTTGACAGCAATCCCTGTTGTTGATGGGATTAAACAGTCATAACTTTCTTTGAAAGAGCTGAGTGGTTAAGCCCATAAGTACTTAAAAAGAGCTGAAGGGAGACAGTGTCAGACAAAATGGTAACACACAGTACCAGGTGCTGCCACACCTGATACTTCAGGCTATTAATAGAAAGGTACCACTCTCTAACACCTTTATATAAGAGTTTAAAGTCTCTAATTCCTTAATACATTTGAATGATGATGCAGTGATCAATTTAAGCTCTTAATATGGAAATGATCAAGACTGCAAATACTGAATTTTGATGGTTTTTAGCAAGTTGATGCAGCCAATTTATCCTTAAGATCAGTTTTTTACGTGTTTTTCTCAGTGATAAATCTAGCTGTTAGTTCATTTTTGACTGTATTTACATCCTCTAGAACCTCCTGATGTTTGAATTTTCATCGTCAGTGACGGTCTGTACCTGCTGATTCAGACTACCAGATGCCACACGATATAATGCATACTTGATATCATACAGTGCCGTGAAAAAGTATTTTCCCCCTTTCTGATTCCTTTTTTTTAATTTGCATATTTATCACACTCAATTGTTTCTGATCATTGAACCAATTTTTATATTTAACAAAGACAACCCAAGTAAACACAAAATGCATTTTCTAAATTATGATTTTATTTATTAAGGGGTGAAAAATATCCAAACCTATCTGGTCCTGTGTGAAGAAGTATTTGCCCCCCTTGTTAAATCATGAGTTATCTGTGATTAACCACAGTTCTTGGAAAGTTAAGTCCAATTTCACTGTTCACACCCAGGCCTGATTACCACCAGATTTGTTGAATCAAGAAATCACTTAAATAGAAACTGTCAGACAAAGTGAAGTAGGCTACAGGATCTCAGAGAGAAACACATCATGCCACGATACAAAGAAATTCAAGAACAAATGAGAAACAAAGTGAATGAAATCCATCAGTCTGGAAAAGGTTACAAAGCCATTTCGAGAGACTTTGAGACTCCAGCAAACCACGGTCAGAGCCATTATCCACAAATGGAGAAAATTGGGAACAGTGGTGAACCTTCCCAGGAGTGGTCGGCCAACCAAAATTATTCCAAGAGTGAAACTACGATTCATCCAGGAGGCCACAAAAGAACCCAGAACCACATCCAAAGACCTGCAGGCCTCACTAGCCTCAGTGAAGGTCAGAGTTCATGACTCAACCATAAGAAAGACACAGGGCAAAAATGGCATCCATATGAGAGTTCCAAGGCCAAAACCACTGCTGACAAAAAAGAACACAAAAACTTGTCTCACATTTGCCAAGAAACATCTTGATGATCACCAAGACTTTTGGAGAAATATTCTGTGGACTGACGAGACAGAAGTTGAACTTTCTGGAAGGTGTGCGGTCCTGAAAGCAAGCATCCAGCCATCAGTTCATGACCTCAAGCTCAAACGCTCTTAGATTATGCAGCAGGACAACAACCTGAAACATACCAGCAAGTCCACCTCTGAATGGCTAAAACAAAACAAACTTAAGGTTTTGTAATGGCCACGCCAAAGTTCGGGCTTTAATCCAATCGAGATGCTGTGGTGTGACCTTAAACGGGCAGTTCATGCTTGAAAACCTTCCAATATGGCTGAATTAAAAAATTCTGTGAAGAAAAGTGGGTCAAAATCCCTCCACAGCGATGCGAAAGACTCATCACCAGTTATTGCGAACGCTTGATTTCAGTTATTGCTGCCAAGGGTGGCACGACCAGTTATTAGGTCTAGGGGGGCAATAACTTTTTCACATAGGGCCAGATAGGTTTGGATTTTTCCCCCTTAGAAACTGCATGTTGAATTTACTTGGGTTGTCTTTGTGAGATATAAAAATTGGTTTGATGATCCCAACCTTTTGCCCCATTCCTCGATTAAACCAAGAAACAAACCTACAAGTATTGATGACTCCTCTCCTGCAAAATGGGATGACAGCATTACATTAACAGAAGAAGTGATTTTTTTCAAAATGCTTGTTCAAAATAAAAGGACTATAATGCATTTAAAACACATTAATGGCCTGTGTCAACAGCCGGTACTTTTAGCTTTTAGCGCTGGCAGTGGTCACAACCTCAGATTTAGAGCTCTCCTCACTGGTGTTTATTGTTGCTGCAAAAGTTGACTTCTGCCTGCCTCTGTAATGTCACTTTTAAATAGCTCTGTGTGCGTCATATTTCCTTTTTGAAGGAAATATCACCTAGAATATAAAAACAATGTAAAGCAGTCCTGTCCTGAAAAGGCTACAACTGTAAACTTAACCCCTGAGAAGACAAGTCAGATTGGTTTCACTTCCACCATTGGCACATGATAACAAAGTTTGTGCTGCACTAAAAACATTTGAAAACGCTGGTCTGCATTGGCTTTGTATTGAAAATAAAGGCTGCCACTGTAAAAAAGAAATAGCTGCTTTTGACACAGGGCCTTAATTGTGATATTAGATTCTTGTGAATTTTAAATGTATCCATGAAGAAAGTACTGATGCCTCCTGGGTGCCTTCCTGTGGAGGTCTTCCAGGCACATCCAACTAGGAGGAGACCCCAGGGCAGACCCAGAACTCACTGGAGGGGATTATATATCCCATCTGGCCTAGGAGCGCCTCATAATCCTTCAGGAGGGACTGGAACATGTTGCTGTGGAGAGGGATGTCTGGGTTGACCTGCTTCACCCAACCGTGGATATGAGGAAGGAGATAGATAGATGGAGGAAACTACTGACATTTGGATACTTGTTGAGCAACCTGCTTGCTAATGGATTGCAAGGAATTCAGGTAGACTTGAAGTGTGCCTCTGGAAAATCTCTGTTTGAAGGACCATGTACCCCTAGTACTTCACAAACAAGAATCCGAAATCAATTTTAAATATTTTGATGTACTGTAAAACAATGACTTTCTAGATGGAGAGTTAAGAAAACTCCACCTGGATTTGTTGATATCAGCTCTGTGTTGACACTGGCAGAACAGGGCTTCCTTTAGGTTGTTTATGTTTCACTCAGTGCTTCAAACATGTTTTTATTTATTCATTATTTTTCAAGTGCTACTCCCTATTCAACAATTGGCCCTGAAACTGAGTGGGCAAGAAGAGATGGCCCTTTCCGCCTAGGGTTAGGGTTTGTAATATATATTTATCTGCACTCATGTCGCCCTCTCTCACCAACAGTCTCAGAAATAGTGCAACAGGATGGGAGGGAGGGGGGTTGTATTTATTTTGGCCTGAAGAGCTGCGCCGTAAGTCACAAAGTAACCCTAATAACACCCCAGGAAAATGAAGAAATGAAAAATGGCCGCCTCTTCTCCCTCCTGTCATCTGCTCCTCCCAGATACATTAAATATCGGTTGCATTACTTCGCCAGCACAAAGACAAGCTTGACTGATTGATTGAAAATCCTCGTCACAACACGGAGGATGATACAACTCAGACAAACAAGAACAACAGCGTGACGTCTCTCACGGTTTAGTTCGATGTTGGATCTGTCATCTGCTGAAGGATGACTTAATTCAGGAACACTCTCATGTCCTTTGTGTCTTTCATGTCCTTGTTAAAGCGCCTTTTGTCTAACAAGTCTGCCTGCTCCATTAGCTGCCTTTCAACTGTGAAAAAGCACATTTATCATCCTTTATATACACTGTAAAAAAAACCCACAACAGCGCTGACAAGGAATTAACTCCCTTCTGTTAGGGTGAAATCTCCTTCTTGTTTGGTTTTGTTTACAAATTGGCATCTAAGATGATTTCATTCGGCCATCCGCTTTGATCCAGACTGAAATATCTCAGCAAACATTGGATGGATTTCAAGGAATTGTCTATCAACATTCATTTCTACACAGATAGACAATGATGAATCCTCTGGCTATTGCTAAAGGGCTGACAGTAGACTGTTTCCATGGTTGAGTCAATGCAGAGCCAAGAATCTAATAAGATCCACGATTTCAGAAGGAGAAAAAGGACAGATATCAGAACATGACGCATTTTACTGTCACGTCATCCTTGGTTTTCTTTTTAAAATTGTGTGGTTTACTCTTTTATGTCTAGAAAAAATGACTAAGCCCAGCGTGAGCCAAATCTAACCACAGTGTTTTTGATTTTAGGATGTTTAAGGATTTTTGGCTCAGGCCTTCTCTGTCTTTGCAGATGTAGTGATCAACTAAGATTACGACATTTGATGTATTTTTTAATTTTTCTTTTGTTTTTCTACGTTACACTCATGTTTTGTTTTTTTAGATTAACATTAATAAGTGTTATGCCTTAGCACAGGTAACAGCCAAGGCTGAGAGAGTTATGTTTCATGTTGTCCACTGATGTCAGGGGGGTGTCGAACTCAGTCACAGCAGGGGTTGGATTCTGAGTTTACATCTAACCTGAAAGCCTGACAGGGACAACATTTAACCATAAACTGTCAGCCTCATTTTCACCAGTAATGAATTATGGGGGAAAAATGTCTGAAATTAATAAAAAGTCAGGATGATAAAATTAAAGGCTCAAAATCTGAGATAGAAAATAAAAGATTCTAGTTCAAAAGGTCAGGACAATAAAGTTAAAATAAAAATAGTGTTTTTAAAGGTCAAAATGTAAGATACGATGCAAAATCCCATGTTTTCAAGGTCAAAATATTAGATAGAATTCAAAATCCCATGTTTTCAAGGTCAAAATATTAGATAGAATTCAAAATCACATGTTTTAAAGGTCAACATATGAGATAATATTCAAAATCACAAGTTTTTAAGGTCAAAATGTAAGATATGATGCAAAATCCCACATTTTCAGGGTCAAAATGTGTGATAAAATGCAAAATACCATGCTTTAGAGGTCAAAATATGAAATTTATTCCAAATGATGAGTTGTAAAGGTCAAAATATGAGATTAGATTCAAAATCATGAGCGCTGAAGATGAAAATATGAACTTAAATTCAAACTGACCAGTTTTAAAAGTAAAAATTCTGACATAAAGTTTAAATTTTTGAGTTGTGACGGTCAAAATATGGAATAGAATTCAAAATGATGAGTTGTGAAGAACCTGCGACTGTCTAGCGACCAGTCCAGGCGAGAGGCGAGTCCACCTCTCGCATAATGACAGCTGGGATAGCCTCCTGATACAGTTTCATTTTGTTATTCTTATCCTCTGCTTTATTTGTTACTTGCGTTTGCAAAAATCCTCTTTACTGTAGTTTGGTTGTTTCCTTTGTTTTTCTTATTGATTCCAACCTTGGTTGTAACAGACTCTTACCCAAAGCATGTAGTGAAGCTGTATGCAAGCATGACCCTGATCCTCTCTTCGATAAATGTTGGGTTTCTTGCTCCTGGCTAGAAGAGTCTTACTGACCTTAGTCGTGAATTCTAAGAAACTTTGGGTCTGGAGGGTAAAGTGCAGCGTGATCGATGGGCGGCCCCGTGCAGCCTCAGCAGTAATGGGGGTGAAAAACAGAAAGCATTGTGTGAACTGAGCCTGAAGGCAAAGCTTTCAATTTACCAGTCGATATTCGTTCCCGAAGGATGGAAGGATGGACTTGAAATGGCTCCTGCTTGGCGATGTATTGGCGAGCTAATGAATTCTCTCATTTTGAGACTCTACCCGTTTGTTCTGTGTCTTCCTTCCTTGTGTGTCTTGTATTCAAACTTTCTTATGAAGTCAGTTCTGTCACCCTCCTTGCACCTCACCCTGTCAACCCCACCTCCCCTGACCCCCTCCTGTCCTACATCTGTCACATGTAATCCTCAGGTGGGGATTTAGGTGATGGAAGGTTAAGTTGCTGACAGTGTGGAGCAGGTGTTTTTGTAAGTGACAGCGTGCTGTTACACCGCACACCACAGCCGCCCTCTCACTTTGTCAATGTCACCGCTTCTTTACAACGTGTTTCCTCGGCTCCCTCCGTGTATGTGTTTGTTTTGCAAAGACTGCCAGAGTTTATGATGAGGACGTCATCTGAAAGAAGCAGACAGATGAAGATGGATCAAGTAGCTCAGTGCCCCGGGGCCGCTTAGTTAAAAATGGTGTAATGATGTAATTTCCTGTGAGAGACATTGGAGATCTTGGACAGGTGGAGAATTTAAATGTATGGCCTATTTAAGTCACTCAATGTGTGGTTATTCTCTCTGCCGATTTCACTGGTGTGTGAAATAAATCACAGCTCATAAAAGCCCATGTAAGAGCTTAATTAATGACCCTTATTAAATATATATTTATCACCCTGTAATGGCAGATTTTTAATAAACCCATGAAGGTTTCTGCAATGTATTCAGGCTTCGCTTGACTAAAATTACCTGTCAAAAGGTAATTATGTGATGGAATATTGCATCCCAGGTTGTGATTGAACAAAAGAGTGTGAAGAAAAGTGCCCTATATGCATAATTATTCTTGTATTATGAAATGAAGGGCACAAACAACATTGATTAACAAAAGACACACATTAAAAAGATTAACTGGAGAAGTGCAAAGAAGGACTATTTATCCTCGGATGAATGGAGAGCCTGTCTTAATTCTTTTCATGCTGGACTGGACTACAGGATTACTCAACTTCATGGAGCTCTGGCTCTGGAAATTGACTAAAGTCTACAGTCATTTGGAGGTCTTATGGCAATTTCGCTGCCGGTTATGGAAGAAAGGAGTTCAACGAATGGATAAACACCTGTGACATTTCCTTTCAGCACCATGTTCAAGGTTTGCACGCTTCCTTGTTTCTTAACTTTCTAAATTTACAACCCCTTCTCCTCAGAAAATGTAGGCTTTACTGGCTGTTCTGTCATTTAATGAAGTTGTTAATTTACATGGATGACATACTTCACAAAGTCATGACAAAAGTTATGCTAATATGAAACGGTAGGCCCAACATGTATTGTGTTTCTACTTCTTACATAGATCCAGTATAAGCCCTTAGTAAAGACTGGCCATGAAATCTTCATTGATAATTTCTGTCAGAGCGTTTATATGCAGTTGGAAATAGTCAAATTATTTTATCGGTACAGGTCCTTTACAGCAGTGGATAACGCCGATGGGGGCAGGAAGTAATTTCTGCATAGAGAAATGCTACTAATAGTTTAGTACATTAAACTCTGATCTGCCTTGGATAAAACTCTGACTCGCATTTTCTACATACAAACAACTGCACTGTGAACCGAAGGCAAGAGATCCTCCCAATGGAAGTGTGTCTAGAGCGCTGGGCCACAGCACGCAGCCCTGATCAGCAGGCAGAGATCACAGGAGAACTGCAAGTTCACGCAAGAATAGTGTGTCAGCAGTGGCTGATTTTAATTTTTGGGTTAATTTATCATCCATTCCAATATTAGTCCATAATATTATTGCTTCCACCATTGGGTGAGTACATTAGGAGGTTAAAAGGTTAATGTTTGCTTAAATGATCTGTGCTTTTATGTGAAATTCTTTGGCTAAATGTCCTCAAAAGTTAACTTTTCCTTGCAATGGCGCCATTGTAGCACTGTGATCCATTGACCTCTCAGTGACCCTTTGCTATCGCTGCAGGATGAGCAGAATTTTAATATAGTGATGGTTTGCGATCGGGAGTCCGTGCATTGTGCTGTATTTTGAAAGAACTGGATATTCTATGCTTGTGACTTCCTGTTTGGAGCTTTTTGATCTACGAGAACTGACGCAGTTTTGCAGCGGCAGGCACTGAAAATAGACCTGCAGTGTATCTCAAACGAAGAGGAGCGGAACGGCGCTCCAGGATGCTCCGCTGCCGGACAGAGTGCGGGCTGTGGAACTCCTCTGATAGACTAGAGAGGGAGCGATGTGCTCCACAGTACGATTCGCCAGCGGATTGCAGTGGTTGCTGTATGTGGAAATTGGAGGTGACAGTGTACAAAATTTAGGATGATCATCATACAAAGTGAGTGCTGCTACGACATACGTCGACTAACAGACCAGTAGGAAAGCAGGAAGAAATTATATTATGATATACATGCCCAGACACCCTCCTGAAGAATCTCATTTTGACTGCTTGAACCCACGATCTCATTTTTTCGATCCCTAACCCTTCACTTGGGCCAGTGACACCCTCCCCACCCAGAGGGGGCAATCCACTGTTTTCCAGCAGATAACCATGGCCTCGGACTTGGAGGTGCTGGTCTTCATCCCAACTACTTGCACTCAGCAACAAACCACCCCAGTGCCTGCTGGAGGTCCCTTAGAAATAAAAGTTAAAGGACAAAATGTGTACTCACAGCAACATGTCTAAAACTGAATTTAAAAGTTGCACTCCTTCTCTCCAACTTGGCACATCACATGCAAATGCTGATGCCATATGAAGATCTCTTTCAGGATGAACGGACCAACAGTTTTTTTAAGCCACAGAATCATCTTCACTGCTTTTCTCTTTGTAATACACCATATTCTATGAATTTTTTTGCAGTTAATAGCTACAAATTGGTAGACTTACAAAGCAGGTGGATGTGCCAGTTTCCTGGCAAATCCATCTTGAAAATCTCCCGTCTGAACTGTTTGGGCCCTGTTAGAAAATGACCGGACCAATCAGCAACGAGGGACAGTACTTTTGGGCGTGGCAGAGTCGTGACGTAAGCAAGCAGCTAGAAGAGGCTGGCGCAATTATGGTGGAAGACATTATCATGGATGCTGCTAAAGTGCCAGTTTTATCAGAACTTGACAGCATTTCTTCATTAAAAGAAGAACAAAGAACAGCAGTGAGTTGTTTTCTTTTAAAAAACGACAAAAGTCGTGTACTGACATGTCTACAGTCGCCATGTTTCTCTATAGAGTTTACTCCTTCGGTATGGGCGCAGCTCGATGGTGGCTACGTCACGTGTTTTGTTGCTCTGATTGGCCTGTAAAGATGTGACAGACAGAACACTCATCCAATCACCCTCTGGGTTTTTTTTCAAAGGCTCTGCCCTTTCCCAAACGCTGTCTATGAGTGTTTTACCAGATGGATGTGTGAAACACATCCATCTGGCGTGCCAGGTTAACAAATTGCCCCAGTGTGCAAGGTTTGAGGGCATGAGCCTTTTATTTCCGATGATGGACACAAAAACCTTTTCGATGTGTGCAAAGCTCTCGAATCAAAATTCAGTTTTTTGGTTTCTCCAAGAGGATCTGGCTGCAGACCTCAATGGTGGGATGTTTAGCTGCTGACCTCTACAATGGGGCGACGTCCACCGTGGGGCGGGAAGTGACGTATGCTAACCAAGTTTATATTTTCTGCTTTCTGTCAGAGGTTATGGCAAGTGGATATTTTCACAACAGCAGAATGTTATGAATACAAATGGAAAATTACTGAGGGGATGAATTTAGGGTTAGGCATCCAAACGCTACAGGGTAGGGTTAGGGGGAAAAAATTGAAAAATAACACCACAAACTAGGGAAAAATACATCAAGGGTTAGAACGTCACTTCCCACCCCATGGTCGAGGTCGACTCATTGTAGAGGTCTGCAAAAGATAAGCCCAAAACGCCCCACCATAGAGGTCTGCAACCACATTACTCTCGAGTAGCACCTCCAGTATACAGCCTTGCTTCCCACCTGGACTCATGATGCACTCTTTTATTTTTTGGTTGAATCCACTCTAGCACGCCAGTAGTAGACTAAATGTCAAGCAGCATACTAAATAATGCAAAATGAAATGAAGTGTGCTCTCTGTGCAGCTGAAACTGAACTTTAAAGTCTATAAAACATAAAGTGGCCCTGCTATCAGTGACCTCTTCCAAACATATGTTACTCATCAAGGTTATAGAGGAAATAAAAATTGTTGAAACTTTTACAGCCGCTTACAGCCTGCTCACCCTTGGGGAATACGCTCTGTGCCAGGTTTTATATAAAAAGTGCTCTGGTTTCTGTCTAATTATAAACCCTCTGAAACCAGTAATCATGTGAGCCACTGAAAATAAACTTTTTTGGTTATATTTTTTTCTTAACTTCTAGAAACAACATTGCAGGATTGTTGCTTGGTGTATTTTTCCAAAGTTCAAAGTGATGACCTGGATACCTCTCTCTCTCTGTCCTACTGATGACTACTCCATTTTTTTTTTATGCACAGTGCAGTTAGTGCTCACTGTCCGTGTCTCTCCTTCGTTTGCTGACGTAGCTTCGCTCCAGCTTCAGAGCCCCCAAATCCCTTCTTCACTCCCGTCTGTCAATCCCCATTCCCCCATCCTCTGCTCACCGTCTGCACAGTCCTTTCAACCCACATCCTCACAGACCTTGAGAATGCTTTTTCTTAAGTTGTGAATGTTAAAAGAGACTAATTTATTACCCAGCCTGGGCTGCTATGCAGCAGGGGCCAAGGAAGACGCTCAGGCTGCAAAGAATGACTCATCGAGGGGCTTGCAGTTCTGCTTAAAGCCACTGGGTGGCAGTATGAATGCACGGCACTGTGTGTCAACCATGAAGCACCATGAAGCCCAGCATGACACGCTCCCCACAGAGTGCAATTTGCCACTGTGAATTTTAGGCAGCATCCTATAATGAATCAAAATTTCTGAGTCATGCATATGCATGTTCACATGAGAGGAGAGAAGATGCTATGATGCCTCTAAATGGTGAAAAAGTAAACAAGAAGTGGACTTGAGCCAGAAACATTCATGTCAGGTTGTACAAATTCATGTTTTGATTCCAGAAAGAGAAATATACTTGAGAAGGATGTTTATTAATGCACTCTAAGAGGCCCTTTCTGACATTTTAAATAAGTTTTTTGAAAGAATACACCAGAGAGAGTTTAGCTGCATGGAAGCAAATAATTGCCTTATTAACACACGCCATGGGTGGTGTATTCTCCTGCCAAAATTATTCCACCTCTGTTAATAAACTAATTGCACCCTTTCCTGTTTTGAATCAAGTTGGGCTGAAGGTTTTTTGGCACTTGAGCATGATCTAAATTGCTGTTTTCCAAACATATGACCTCCAATTGTGAATGTCTCCTCGCTTATTTGCCACATTATTCACTGCAGCATTAAGTCAGCGCGTGTGATGGGGGAGTGGCTGAATAATTCACAGTCTTGTGTATTTTTAACCTCATCCTTACATTTATAATGCAGAGAAATTTGGATCATATGACACTGACACGCTGTTAATCTTTTAAAGGCTGCACATCTCCGTCAGCTTTTATCTGTGAATCACTGCTGCTTTGTGAATAACGCACACACACGTTAAAATGCACACATACATCTACACAAAGTGAGATTTGTATGCCTGTGTTTATTTCCCTCTGAAGCTGCACGAGCACAGATGGCCTCCTGTTTTACTTTTCAAGCAGAAAGGACTTACTCGATTTGACATCACCTGCTACAACCTGGCAGGAGTCCATCGGCGGCTTTGAATCTGCTCCAGAGATGACCAGAGAGGAGGAAAAACGTTTCCTTCATCATTATTCATCCTAAACTATTCAGAAGCTTCACAGGCCGGCCCCAGTCTCTTTAATGGCAGGCAGCTCTGTTTATCATGCGCCGTACTGTATACAGAACACACAGTGGATCGAGGGGAGATGGGATGAGATGGGACATAAATCACCAGCTGGATCTGAACCAGATTTGAACCCACAAGTCTCACAAGCATATGGTAATCATGCAATAATGAACTGTTGTCTGCTGTGCTCTCTGCAAGGTGTTCTGCATGGCATATTGCAACGGGTCTGTTCAGACCGTGGTGGCATTTGCACTCCATGTCACAGATATGTATATTCACACATCCTCTTTACATCCTGTACAGCTCCATAGGCAGTAAATGATTGTTTCAAACGGTCACATTGAGCCACAGACAGAACTGGCAGTTGAAAAAGGGAACAGTGCTGATCTGATATGAACCATAACAGTTGTTTTATGCCTGTAACAGTTTTGATCTTTAAGAGCAGGGGTGTCAAACTCAAGGCCAGGGGGCCAAATCCGGCCTGTGGCACAGTTAAACCCACCAGATGGTATATTTTTATTATAACTGGCCCACCAGTATGAGGTCTGCAGATTTCCTCCAGTATAACAATGTAAACCTAACCTCGATGATTGAAAATATCCTTGCTAAGTCACAAGAATCAGAAATAGTAGAGTTAAAATAATCTGATAAAAAGTCAGGAGTGTGGGAAAAGATATTTGTGTTTTCATTTCATATTTTCTAATTTGCATCTCACAACTATGACTTAAAGTTATGGTTTTGACTTTTTATATTTTATATTTTCACCTTTTCAAATCATAATTTTTACTTTCAGTTCACACTTTGACCATTTAGATTCACGATTCTAATTTTTGAGTCATATTTTGATGTTTTAGACTCATGAAATTAAATTATATAGTACATTTGGACATTTTCAACTCCTAACTTTAAATTTTAATTGCAAATATTAACCTTCTGTATTCAAAATCTTAAATTTTGAGCTCAATTTTTAAAATTTTATCTCAAATTTTTATATTGAAAACTCATTATTTACAATTTGATTTTATATATTGACCTTTAAAACACTTGATTTTGAATTTTATCTCATAATTTACCTCTTTAACTCATGACTTTGGACTCTATTTTATATTTTAATCTTCTAAACTCTTGATTTAGAATTTTTTTCATATCTTGACATTTTTATAACTCCTTAAATATAACTTTTAATCCCAAATATTGACTTTTTTTAATTCAAAATTTTAAACTTTTATCTCATCTTTTTGTCTTTTAAACTCATGGTTTTAAATTTTATCTCATATTTTGACCTTTTAAACTCATAATTTTTATTTTTTTTAGTACTTTAACTCTTAAAGATCAGGATTTTTACTTTTGACTTTAAAAATACTAAAACTAAAATTTTCAAAATCATTTATCATCAATGTTACTTTATTTCCCTACAATTCATCAGCGGTGAAGATGAGGTCGACAGTTTATAAGGAATTTTGACTCAGTTAGGCCCTCAGGTTAGGGCCAAATTCAGAATTCGGCCCCTGCTGTGATTGAATCTGACATCCCTGTTTTAGAGTGTGCTGTGCAATGAGATGACAACCCAATAACAGATTAAGGTCCTGAACAACCAGAGCCTCGACTCTCAGTCAAACTCAATTTTAGAATAAACCAGTTAATGTGGCTAGATGTTATCTACCTGCTCCATCAATTATGGTAGCTTTTATAGTCCAACTCCTCTCCTTGTCAGTCCAATTTTACTATGTTTTATAACACAAAAAAATAGAGAATACTTTAAAAATGAAAATTTTAAATGGTCATTTTTACCCATTTTTATAAAAAATATTTATTATATGCAAAATAAAAACGTAGTCATTTGGTGAGATTTATGCTCTAATGAAAATAATGTTCCAAAAATCCTTAAAATGTAAGTCTGCACATGACTGTTCTTGGATTTGCATGGCTGTGTTTAACTATGTGTCAATCACAGTCAGGTACAGTGGGGGTCCCGGGTCTCTGGCACCTTTATTTTTGGGAGTTGCAGGCTGAAAAGTTTAAGAGCCCCTGTTTTATAGGACACACTGTGTAAACACTCGTTGCCACAAATGACCCAGTATTTCTGACATCTATCTCACTTTAAGCTCCATCGATACTATTGTCATCATGGCTGTGCAATCATTTTGTTTGCTCAGTTTTTTCTCTGTGATGCCCCCCCGCCCCAACACAGGACTTTTGGATTAGGTAGTTTATTAAACATGTTTAATATTCACAGTTTCAAATCAGAGTGACACTTATCATTTTTCAAGCAAATAGGAGGGAAAGGATTGCTTAGGAAGGCTTTTACACACCTTACAGGTAGGAGAATCTGGCAAGATAAGCTTCTGAACCATTGCTGACTCTAGTCAGGAAGGCGGAAATCAGGTATCTGCCTCATGTTTCAGGCTGGGTGTGTGTTTGCTGCGTGACGGTTGCTGTGTGTGTCAGCTCCGGCTCTGGCTGTCACGACCATACCAGGTGTGTTTATTAAGAGAGTGTGATTCACACATAGAGCAACTCAAGGTGCTAAACACAATTATAAAACAGGAGAAACACAATTATGAAACAGGAGAAAACAGAGAACACATTTATATCGAATGTGCAGGAAAATATCATTATCATCATAATTGCTAATGTTAATATTAAAATGATGAGTATTTTCATAAATGGCTGTGCTGTGCTCATAGTGGATTAATGCTGGCTCTCTGTAAATAATATAAAAGAGTCTAGACCTGCCTTTTTTAATTCTGCTGTTATAACCACAACTCATGTTTGAAGCTCTATATATACTAACATATCTAAAATGGATTGGAAATGTCTGGAATTTATGGTATTAATAGGACTGAAATGATTAGACTTACATAAATATGAGCATAACTTCTAATACAGTGAAAAATAAACCTAAATAGTTTCTTTATATTGAAATTTTGTGCTTAAAGGTGTTGGTCCAGTCTTTGACTCACACTCGAAAGAACTTAACAACAGACACTCTTGTTTTTGTGGTGGATAGATTTTCTTGTTTTGAGTACTTTTCCAGGTTTTTGGATCTGGTTCTCATTCTTTGAGACATAATCATATTCTTCTAAACCTTTTCTAGCAGCTGAAGCATGATTTAGGTATTATCTCTACCTGCAAAGCAGGAGCACTCGCTGTACACATTTGTAAAATTATCTTCCCAGGTGTTGACATTAACTCGTACATCAAAATAAGAAGTGAATCAGAGCATACTGTGAGGCAGCGTACGTTCATTTTTCATGACTTAATGTTTTTTTTTTTTCAATCTCACAAGCAGCTGTGTGAACAACTGGTTTCACAAAGGGCGGCATTTCTGTTTGTATTCATGTGAGGGAAACCATTTGTTTGAAGTGTGGTTAAGATTGTAGTCGTGGTTAAATAATGAAACGGATTTGAGGTTTGAGACGGGGAGAAAAGCCAGGATCCTGCTGTGTTCAGGCACCTTAGACTGCCATCTGTCTCTTCATTACATCCTGAGTTTTCTCTGAAGTCTATGGACCCTGCACTGTTTTCTGCATTTGGGCTAAATAATACCAGTAAATATCAGCTAATGTTGCAGATGAATTATTAACATAATCATACATTGAGAGGGGTTAAAGAAGCATTTAGGGGAAAATTCAGCATATGTGGTGCTTACTAGAGGCTGTCTGCAAAAACTAAGGGGACCCCATTAAGTGCCATGTTAAAATGTCAGATGGTTCCAAAAAGAGAGTGTGACTGGACTGATCAAAAAGTAAGAAGGGGATTGCATTTTCAATGTGGTGACCATTGTAAAAGTGTTGACTTACATGCTCCCTCAGAAAGAAACAATTCATTGTTAATATTGTTAACTTCTTAGGCTATAGAACAAAAAATTGGCCCCCAGTTGAAGCCTCAAGGTATACATTGTGGCCTGTGCTATTTTGGAACAAAAGTAATCTTTTTGGATAACAAGTTTTCACAAAGTTATGTTATCACTATCATCTATCCTGATTGACAAGCTGCAGTGGCAACACGACCATCTTTATGGCCTATTTTATTCTAAATAACATGTTGAAATTTTTAATGCTAGGTTTTGGTTATTATTAAAATATTATTATTATTATGATTATTAATCCAAATAATTAAAGTTGTTCAAGATTAATAAATTACGGGGAAGCAGCCTGAAACAGGGAACAACAACTCAGTCTCAGAATTAAGATTTAAATAATAACATTATTATCATTTCATAAATATTGGTTTAAATAAATAGGCATAAAATCACGACTCTCTTAAACAGCATATTCATTAAAATATGAATGCAAAATTATTTAAACTCTTTTTAAAACCAAAAATTGAACCTGTTTGTAAACTTCAGGCTTCAGACGAATTTAAACCAAGATCAACACACCCAGGATTTCTTACTTACTCTAATTGGATTTTCACACCAGTTAAACCTTTATTTTATTTGATCCTATTTATTCATTTTTTTAAAGAAATATTGTGGGGCTTTTATGTCTTTATCTATAGTGGAGGACAATGGACGTAATTGGAAACAGAAATGAGAGAGTCGGTGAGAGACATGCTTGAAATGTTGCCACAGGCTGGACTCAAACCCCCGCCCGCATACATGGGGTGCGCCTCTTACCACCAGGCGATCTGCGCCCCAAAACTTCAGTTTATTTTTGATGTGACAAATTTTCATGGTACAGCTCGCAACTTTTATATTATATTGTATAAACTGTTATAAACTATATATATTCACATATTAATGTACTGCTATGACTCAAAACGTTTCTGTACATGTATTCCATCAGCTGAGAGTCTGTACTGACAGCAGTTAAAGACCCTGTAAAGTGAAATCCAAAATTTGTGTCTTAACACACTCGGTCTGTTGGAATATGGTTGCTGTAAACATGTGAAAACACTGGGATCCACATGTGACTGAATTTTGGATTGAGACCGTTAGAAAGTTTTTCACCTCTTTCCTGACTTGATTTATTTGGGCGGGGCAACTATGTGGGCTGCTGATGTCACCAGCCCGATGTGGGGAGTAACCCCGCCCCCCTCAGACTACAATGACATAAAGTCACAGTGCAGTTCATCTCAGTATGGTCTGTTGTTGGCTGATGTCACTGTCTTTATCAGAAATTTACAGTAAAATGCAGTTTTTGGTCATTATGAGGTAAATTGCTAAATCTATCAGCCACAGTGGCCTGTGGATCATTTAAAGCATCATAACAGAGATCTGAGCCAGAAAACTACCTTTGTCTCTTCTCTGGCACAGAACCAGGCAGTAAAGCTCTGATCATAAGGTCAACGTAAGGTCAAGGGGCAGAATAATGGCCTCAATTCAGATTGTAACATTTTTTAAATTTGAGAGGACCGTGTTTCTGCTGAGTTGGCATGGCTTTAGCTCATTCCACAGTCACGTCACGCTCACACCATCCTAGAGCAGATTTTACCCCCTCATTTTTGATGATTTTGAAGCTTAATTTTATAAACTTAGAGATGTTTTATTTGACTGAAATTTGACCTGGGGGTTAATAACACAGTGACTGGTCATACAACAAACATAAATACAGATTTATTCTCACTCTTCAGGGCCTTTACCATAATTAAGATGTCTAGATATCTGTCACTCACCCCTTCTAAAACTCAGTGGCAGAAATGGCAGACTCGTACTGCGTGTGACGTCACATGCAGTACACCCACCATGTGAGGGTACAGGTGTCTGTGGAGATGCAAACCCTTTTGGGGTTAAGCATATTGAACCACACCACCATACAAAATCAAACCGGACCACCTGATGGAAACACGGCTTTAGTGAGCAGAGTAGGAAGGGAAAGGGAACCTTGAGGAGATGTGATTGGGCCGGTAAACTCTTGATATAAAGAAAAACCAATGGGCCACTGCCCCTGGTCTTTGGACTGATGCTAAGTAGAAGAAAAGATAGATCATACTGGCCCGACTGGGAAAATGAGGTTGTCCAGTACAGAAAGCAGTTTGCTGAGGGTCCTTCTCTCTGCCACAATCACCAGTAAACAAATCATAAAACAAAGCTATAACCCCCCCATGTGTTTACATGTTAAACAGGCTTGTATTAGAAATTTACATGGTGCATCCTAACAGTCTGATTGGACAAAAACAGTAAATAGCACTCTGAATTAAGATCATTACCCAACCTGTGTAGGGGGGGGGGGGGGGGGGGCTTACACCAGAGTGTGCTCCGGGCCTCATTTTGGCCAGAGGCGACCCTGCTGACGTTGCCTGTTAAACTCGAGGCTCCTTCTTGTTTGTTAAAGAAGAACATTATGTTATTGATGAGAATGGGTAATGTCATGTTGCTCAGTGCAATCAGACACGCTGCTGTTAGAAATAATCAGCACCACTGTCACAGGTCAAGTGGAAAATCAATGCAAAATTACTTGCAGATTACTTGAACTTATCGACCACAGTTGTCTGTGCCAGTTTTTGAAGGATTTACATCGATAAAGACTCAAATCTGTAACATTAATGCTCATTTTTTGTTTCTATTATATATTTGGCACTCTTGATATGTTTAAACTATCCTGAAAATCTCCTATTTTCCAGCCTATATCATCACCCAGTATAATAAAAAGACACATACTACAGTGTATTTTGTACATTGGCGACTATTCCTTTTCTTCTCCCCCTGTCCTAATGCCATTAAAGATTGTTTTGAGATTATGCACAAAAGGCATTTTTTAGACACAGCTTTGCATGTTTAGATTAGTAAAACCCTGTAATGGAGGCTTGCTGTCTTGTTCTGACACACACTGAACCGGTTCATGGTTGTTTTCCCTTTTAACCACCAGACATTACTCATCTGTCCGTCTGCCAGCTCAGATAATTTCTGGCTGGGAGAAAATTTGTTCTGTTGCTTACAAATGTAGGAAGCAGAGGAAAGAGCCCCCTCCTCTTTTAATTATCAACCTCAGTAGCCTCTACAATGTCTATTGAACAACAGCCACCAGATCAAATATGCTCATTTGCATCAGAGGCATCAAGAAAATTGAGCGAGTGAAGCATGATGTACCCCACGCTGACACCGAACCAACTTTGAAGACATCTGAAATGAAATTTACATGAATATATGGAAGGAAGTACAAACCATCGTACGTCTGCTATAATTAGCTTCTTGAGATCATATTTTGGCAGATTTTTGACCTTATTCAGAGACGAGAGTCGAGGTTTCCTCCAGGATTCTGTCTAACATTTAAACACATTTTGCTCACTGCAGGAAAGCTCAACTGCGAGCCTGTTAGAGTCACAGTTTTTACTCACACTGAATACAAATTTACTATATTTCTTCACTCTGACCCAATCTCAGTTTGTCACTTGTCACTCTGTTACGACTTCGAGTTTCTCCAAGAACATACACGTGACTAGTGATGAGCACAACTAATTCCTGCACCAAACACACACACACACACACAAAAATGAAAGCCTGAGGTGGTGCTGAAGAGGCCTTTCACCTCTGTCCATGATAAGCGGTGTTACTGCGGGGTGCTCAGCAGCTGTACTTCCTCTCTACAAGAGTTTATGGAAGCAAATATAAACTATCCTGGATGTTATAATTAGCTTCTTGAGGTCATATGTTGGGGGCTTTTTGACCTTGTTCAGAGTAGAGAGTTCTTCATCTCCTTCCTCTGTTTCTGCATCTACCCTTTTCATTTCCCTTCTCTCTTCTCTTGTTGAATCTTCCTTTTCTCTCTCATTACATCTACCCCATCTTTTTCTGCACTTATCCATCTCTGTTTCTGCACCTACCTCTTCTCTATCTGCATCTCTCTTCTGTCTATCCACATCTATCTTCCATTTTGTTGCATCTCCCCCTTACCTCTCTCTGCATCTATCTCTCTCTTGAATTTTCACTCCTCTTTCTGCATCATCATCTTCTCTCTTTCTCCATCTCCCTCCTCTCTATCTGCATCACTCTCCTGTCTATTTGCATCTCCCTCCTCTATCTGCATCTTTCTTCTATTTTTCTACATCTCCCTCTCTCTTGCATGTCCACTCCCCTTATTCTGCATCACCCTCTTCTCTTTTTCTGCATCTCCCTCTTACCTATTTCTTCATCTACCTCTCTCTAGCATTTTTTGTCCTCTTTTTCTGCTCCACCCTCTTACCTCTTCCTGCATCTCCCTCTTATCCTTCTGCATTTTCCTCTCTGCAACATTTCCATTTCTTTCTTTCTGTATCTCTCGCTCCTCTTTTTCTAAATCTTCCTTCTCAGTTTCTACATCTCCCTGTTCTCCTTTTCTGCACCTTTAATTCTCCCCTTCTGCATCTCCTTCCTCTCTATCTGCATCTCCCTCTAATGTTTTTCTGCATCTCCCTTCTCTATTTCTGCTTCTCACTCTTGTCTCTTTCTACATCTCCCTTCTGTTTTATGCATTTACCACTTCTTTTTCCAGCATCTATCCTCCTTTTACATCTCCCTCCTCACTATCTGCATGCCTCCTCTCTATTTTCATCTCCTCTATCTGCATCTACCTTTTCTCACTTTCTGCATCTCCCTTCTTTTTTATGCATTCACCTCCTGTCTTTTTGACATTAGCCTCTTCTCTCTTTCTGCATCTCCCTTTTTTATTTCTGCACCTCACTCTTGTCTCTTATTGCATCTCTCTTCTTTTTTTCAGCATCTTCCTCTTCTCTTTTTCTGCATCTCCCTCATCACTACCTGCATCTTCCTCCTTCCTTTCTGCATTTCTCTTCTCAAGTGTGGTGCAAGTTAGGACTTTTTTCCACAGACATTTTTTTATTAGCGCTGGCAGAGCTTGGAATCTCATTTTTAGAGCACTTCTCACTGTGTTTATTATTGCTGGGTTACAAAGTTCCTGCTTTCCTCTGTAGCATCGGCAACGTTGTTTCGCTCTGTGGGCTTCATACTTTTATATTTCAATGAAATATTAAGAAAAAAGTAATATATGTGGAAATGTTATCCTCATAGAGACTATAAGATTGGTTTGTCCTCCGCCATTATCAGAAGTCCCCTCTCTTCTCAGTTGTGATTGGCCAGTGAGGGAGAAGTGACACTGATGAGCACAGTGCAGCTGAAATGCATGGTGACGAAAACCAACAACAGCTAAAGTCCAAACTTTTATGAAAACAAATTTCAGCTGCCAGCATTAAAGACACTGGCTGTGGACACAGGCCCCACAGATAGGGGTGGCAGTTGCTCAGACAGGGGTCCAGTTCAAATCTAAGTCTGACAATTAGTTTGGTATTAGCTCAGGGGGCCCTTGAGCGAGGCACTGAACCCTCAAACACACAAGTGTTCCTTCATGGGTGGCACTACCTCATTCTGACATTGCTCCATCATTGCAATGTTTGTGCATTTATATGTGTGTAGCATGTTCAATAAGAGAGTTTCCTCTTGAGGGATTAATAAAGAATATCTTGAATGGAGTACAGGAAGAAGAAAGAGCCATTCTTTGTATTCTCAGAGGGTCCTTGTTCTATTGTGATGCTCAGGCATTAACAAAGAGAAAACTGATATGTGAGAGTAGAGTGCTGCTTTTGTTTGTTCCTTAGGATGTGCAGAATCATGCCACAGATATTTTATGTCATGTGTAACACTGTAGAGTCAAACTCTTACTATCTGACTCATACTTGGTAGCAACTATGGAGTTTGACATGTGATGCAACTGTTTGTAAAATGAAAAGAGATGCTAAAATGGGTAAAACTGACCTCTGACCAATCAGAAATCAGATTTCAACTGGGATTTATAGCTGTGTATGTTAATCTTTTTACCTCTTTTCTGCAGCTGAAAAACCCAAAATCCAAAACCGGCAAAACAAGCCAAACATGCTAAACAATTTGTTATAGTGAACTAAATAAAACACAAAGGATTGTACAATTTTTTGTGCTGCTGATAACATCAAAATCTGCTGGCACTGATTTATTTTTAGTCCTCTCTTCACAGCTGTCAGTCAGACCTAAATAATAGGATGTTACGTTTTACTCACTTGTGGAATTAAATTCATTTGGAGCATAAAAACAGCTATGTTAAAAAAAGAAATCTTCATTCTACTTCAGGAGTAAATGTATCATCAGAGTCTTTATTCCTGTCTGAATGGAATCGTGTGTAACCTTTAGAAGATTCAGAAATTGGATTTGTAAAGAATACAACCTCTTTTCAAGAAAAAGAAATAAGTGTGAACAAAGAGATTCATCAGGGTGTCTGCTTGAATTAGCCTTTTAAACATCCCACATGTGCAAATCTCCAAAGCATTATTGGAAAACTAGATATGGATTCAATTCTATTTTCTCTTTAATTTAGCTCTGTTTGGACCACCCCATCCTCTGGGAAATATAGGCCTTCATACCTGATAAATGCTATTAGTGGTTAATTTTTTCTTTTAATGAAGTAGAAATAGACAAAAATGGTGAAGTTATGATTGATTTTGACAAAACTGCCGCTGTGGCTACATCCGAGCTAATCACTCCACCGGCAGCCATTGAATATATACCAACTCACAGTACAACCCCTCTATTCCCATAAGGATTGCACTTATGTTGAAGTAGCAGAAAGGCAAAAACACATTTTCCCCCATGAAAAGCTTTCAGTGTTGTTCTTTGCTCTTTATGTAATTAAAAATGCCGTACGGTTCTGATAAAACTGTTGATATACGTAGCAACATCCAGGCTAATTGCTATACTGGTGGCAGCCATCGCTATCAACTCATAGTACAACAAACCCAAAGCTCACACCTCGTTCTCCTAAAACGACGCTGATTGGTCAGATCCATGTTTGACGATGTGGATTGGAGAGCTGCCGGTGGCGCATGGGTAAGTGCTGGTGCCTCACAGCAAGAAGGTGTGGTTCGCTTCCCAGTCAGCTTGGATAGGCTCCAGCCCTCCTGCAACCCCCATCAGGATAAACGTTGTAGAGGATGGATAGATGTTGGTTGGAGCTGGGTCAGGCCTAACCTGACATGCTAGCTGGATTTGCTTCACACATCCATCTGGTAAACCTTCCAAAGATGGCATTTGGGAAAGGGCAGAGCATTTGAAAAAAAAGCTCGGAGGGTGACTGGATGAACGTTCTGTCTATCACATCTTTACGGGCCGATCAGAGCAACAAAACACGTGATGGCGTAGCCCCAAATAGAGGGGCGCGCGCTACCGATGATTAAACTCCATAGAGGGCTGCATAATGTGAACCATGGTGCCTGTAGACACGTCAGTACACGACGTTTGTCGTTTTTGAAAAGAAAACAACTCAATGCTGTTCTTTGTTCTTTAACGAAGATGTTGTCAAGTTCTGACAAAACTGGCACTTTAGCAGCATCCACGCTTATGTCTTCCAACATGATTGCACCGGCTTCTTGTCGCTGCTTGCTTACGTCACGACTTGAAAGTACTGCCCCTAGAGGCTGATTGGTCCTGTCACTTTCTAACCGGTCCCAAATGTTTCAGACGGGAGCTTTGCAAGATGGATTTGCCAGTGAGAAACACGGAAACGGGCAAATCCATCTGCTTTGCAAGGTTAGGTTAGGCCTGGGTTAGCCCTGAAAGACCTAAGACCCCAGACCCCATCACTGATTAAGTGTCCCAGCGCATACTTGGAATTATTTCGAACAGCACATACCCTATGTATCTACCTGCTGTGTGCAGGTCAATCTAGAGCTCTGGTCTACTCACTGTCCCCTATTCCCAACAATTCCCAACTGGCTTTTTAACTTCCTGTCCCCCATCTGAGTTTTGCATGTCATCAGCATAACATGACTGCAGACTGACTTTCTTTCAAAACAACTTTAAATGGTCACTTAACGTGTGTTCTCTGTAAGTTTATCACCAGGAATTTTACATTTCATATAAAGCACATGATTCTGATACATTGCTGTTATATCTAATAATGCAGCCTTAAAGATTGGGTTGATCGAAATCCAGTCTTTAGACGTAGATATACTTCCCAGGACTCCAGCTCTCCTCAAGCCTGGAAAAGCTTCAGCACAGAAAACATCCCAAGATGATTTTTCAAGCTTAGAGAGACTTAAAAATTCAAATGTTGTTTGGATCTGCGATTTGCACCATGGTTCACAGAATCTCCATGGATATTCACAGTACATTTGTATTCATCTCAGAACAAAAGAAACATAGTAATTGTTGTGGGAGTTTCATAACAGTGGTGCTTCATTTAACTCTGTAAATGAGAATAATGCGGCTCAGAATAATTTGTGTAAGAAGAGAGATAAATAACTGGCATCTTTAATATATGATCATATCCATATTCAATATGAAACATAAATGAGCGCTTTGATAAAATAAAAGTACCTTATGACATATTTGGACATATTAATGCATTGTAACTCTCAAAAAGCACAAATTTATATTACTGCATGTATTAGCACACCCAATACCACATTTTCACTTGACGCAGCTAATTAAAAGATACATATTAAAGAGCAAACAGAATGCATTAAATGAGCTCTGAGCATTTCCCCCCAAACGATTAACCTCCCCACCACACAGGTGGAGTCACATTACCATAGCAGCTTTTTAATTTTGCCACCATTCAGAACAAAGGCAAAAAAATAAGCTTATGAGATGAGAAGAGGTGGATCCACATGGGTATTGACAAGCTGTCAGGAAGGGGTTGTGTGCACAACCATATGGCTTTGTTTACACAAATCACTTCAGCAGCATGGCGTCGTTATATCACCAGTCAAACGATGCTGTGAAGGTTACCGTGGTTCAAACAGCTTTACGGAAACAGAAGCTTTGAACCAGTAACAAGATTAACAGTTTTAACAAGTGGAACAAATAGAAGTCACTTTAACTGAGGCTGAATTAAGGACACTTGCACAGTGATCATACATTTGATCAATCAGTCATCAGTTTTTATTTATACACTGCCAATTCTTAACAGATGTTTCTTTGTGACATTTTAAATCAGGCTTCATGCTCTTTTATTCCACTTCTTAGTTTATGTGAGTTTGTCTACAGCCTTGGTTCTCAATAGTGGTGGGAGTATTGATACTGAAATATTGATACTTAGAAAATACTCTTTTGGTATCGATTACTCTGACAAAGTGTGGAGTACTCTAAAATATGTCTTGCCACCACTTCTCCCCGAGTGCTTCCTTGTCTCTCTCCTCCAGATTATCTTGCCTTCACTGCTTGACTTTAGAGACCGTATACGAACTCAGCCATCCTTCTCACTCAATGTGGCATCAAAGTCGATTTCAAAATTGTGAGAAAATATAACAAAAAGTACTTTGAGGCCACATGTATGCACCACAAATTGTATGAAGACAAAATTATAGAAACATATAAAAGCTAAATATTTCTATGAAAATCTTTAAATACTTGTATTGCTAAATTCTCTAATTTACTCTATCTGAATGTTTAAAAAAGAAAAAAATGGGGCATTTTTACATTGCAGATATTTTAATTTCAATTTTTTGCTATCATTATTTCTTTTCATCTACTTTTGTTTTTATTTTATTTAGTTTAATGGAAGTAAATAACTTCTGGATAACCTAGATACATCATTTTATTTGCCTGAAATGTTACCTTTAAAAAGATTGATCGTCCAATATTTCATTCTTTCTTGAAAAGTATCAGTATTGGTATTAGTACTGGGAAAATCACATCAAAAAGTATCAGTATTGCGGGGTGCAGATGTCCTAGTGGTTTAAGGTGCACCCAATTTACAAAAGTATCCGTATCGTCTTGAATTGGTATCGTCCATCCCTAGCTCTCACCCAAAATTGAGCTGCAAGGCTTTTTTCATTGGGTCGCAGATGGTTTCCTGGAAGTCTATGATGTGCTTTTATTTTGAGGGATATGTTCCCATTTCTTTGTTCTATTACATCTTTTTCCACTTGAAGGCCAAATCGCCCCATTTTTCAATCCAGAGATGTCATTATGATTGAAAAGTTAAGCTATTTGTCATCAAGGATGAGGAAAAGGATCCTGGCGCCAAACCAGTTGAGAACCAATGGTCTACAGTGTGGAGTCTTGTTACCCTCCTCCAACCCACTCACTTCCAGTCTAGATCATCAGTGTCTGGATCCAGATCTTTAGATTTCCACACCATATCTCGTCCTGCATCCTTCAACTTGTCTAGCCCGCACAGAGCCCTGATCTCAACCCCATCGAGCACCTCTGGTATGAACTGGAATGGAGATCATGAGCCAGGCCTTCTCGTCCAACATCAGTGTCTATTCTCATAAATGCTACACAGAATGAACGGGCACAAATTCCCACAGAAACCATCCAAAATCTTGAGAGTCTACCAGACTGAGAAAAATGAATCTGGGCAAAAGTAAATTTAACTTAATTTAATCTTCCTTATCAACAATAAAAATAAAATTTTCTATAAGTAAATCTAATTTTGTTGGCTGTTTTCATTTGTTAAAAATACAAGACACTGATTTTTTTCTGAAACAAGGAAAATTTAGGTAATGTAAGCCAATCTTCCAAAGTTTATCTACATAACTAAGCCTGACTTTACCTTTACTAAGTTTCATTCTGTGTTTCAAAGCTACATCATCCATGAATAAATTCCCCCTGTGATGCATTGTGGGTATTTCAAATTAGTGATAAATTGTTTCTCTAACAAACAGGAATAGATGAACTGCTAACTGAAGACATGGCAGTGATGTTAGATCAGGTTGTTGGGATTCAAGTCTGGGGATATGTAGGCAGGATTTTCCCATGATGCCCTGGGGAAGAGTATTTATATGTGTTTAGATATGTTTAAATGTAATCGGGTGAGTTTAGATGTTGAATGTTGTACAGAGATCACTGCTGGGATTCCTTTGTTCATCTTTCTGATGGATTATTGTTGTTTTTGATAGTCAACACTTTTGCACCATGAGTGAAAAGAGTACTTCCTGAAAATGAGTTTGACTGCCTGACTTACAATTGTAGCTAAATTTGTAGCCATTCTCTGTTGCTTTCATTGATGAGGGAAAACAAGGAGGTGTGGAAACATGCTGATACTTCCTTT
Source organism: Cheilinus undulatus (assembly GCF_018320785.1). Classification (NCBI taxonomy): domain Eukaryota; kingdom Metazoa; phylum Chordata; class Actinopteri; order Labriformes; family Labridae; genus Cheilinus; species Cheilinus undulatus. The sequence goes on from NC_054868.1 coordinate 41,948,253, forward strand.
GCATGACCTTACATGCTAGATGGATTTGTTTCACTCATCCATCTGGAAAACCTTCGATACCAAGTGTTTGGGAAAGGGCGAAAGATTTGAAAGAAACTCGGAGTGTGATTAGATGAATGCTCTGTCTGTCACATCTTTACAGGCCAATCAGAGCAACAAAACACATGACCTAGCCACTATCGAGGTGCCCGTGCACAGCTACCGAGGAATAAAACATGAAACATGGCGACTGTAGACATGTCTGTACACTACTTTTGACATTTTCGAAAAGAAAACAACTCACTGCTGCTAATTGCACCAGTCTCTTGTCACTACTTGCTTATGTCATGACTCAGCTGCGCTTGGGTGTACTGCCCCTCGTCGCTGATTGGTTCTGTCACTTTCTAACCGGGCCAAAACAGTTGAGATGGGAGCTTTGCAAGATGGATTCACCAGTGAAAAACAAGGAAATAGGCGTATACATTTGCTTTGCAAAGTTACCCTTTGCAAGCACTGTTACAGGTGTTTCTAATGAATACCACTAGTGGGAGGGAATCATAAATTATACTATCTATATTATTGTGTTAGACTGCATTGAAAGCATGAGTCATTTTTACAAGCTGAGACTAATTGGAATTACATGTATTTCAAAGAAAACATGAAGTTAAACAAAGATTGGTCTTGTTGAATCTACTTGAAATGTAAGTAAATTTCACTTCGATTTTTTTGTTCTTGAACTGAAACACAGCAGTAGATTTTACAAAGATTTATCTGGTTTATCTACAAAAAAAAGTTGTTTCTAAGTAGATTGGGCTGAATATTTTTATCAGTGCAAGGGGTGTGGAAGCTGTCATAGCTGCAAAGTTGGGCCAAGTCCATATTAGGAGGAGGAGCCAGGCTGTTGGCAGTGTATGGTTCTTCCACACACTATTGAGGCTCCTGTTTGTTAAATGAATAGATAGATAGATGATAGAAAATGTGAACATGTGTAAAAATGAAAGAGAAAAGATGGACAGCAACATAGCAAAAAGAAAAGAGAGAAAAGTTAAGAAGAGGGGATGAATGGAACAGAAGTAACAACAAATAATAGAGACATATTACTTTTCTTTTCCCAGGTGGCAGATATTTTCCCCCTATTCTGCCTTTCAGCCTTTGCAGCTGCAGGGTTATTTTAGACAAATCAATGTAAGCCTCCCAGCTTTCAAACATACACAGTCATGAATATTCTCATCAGGTCTGGACCAGTGGCCGGTCAGGACCTTGCTCAGAGGACACCCAGGGGGCCACAGAGGAGCCAATCATGCCTCAGCGCTAGGGTCACCGGTGATTATGATGCAGGGCATATTTTTCATTACCATCCGCTGAGGAGAGACAGGATGACACGGGCCACAGGTTGGTTACTCATTCCTCTCAGCATCCCCCCTCTTTACAACTTGTGGTCTGCTGCGTTTAAAAGGGAAGGTTTCCCCGTGTAGAGGAGTGTAGCAGTACTCACATTAAAATTAAAACGGCTCAAGCCGGACATCTGTCAGGTTTTTGCAGCATAAGTGATTTTGGACCACATCTTTTAACTCTATCAGGCCTGAAAAGTGGCTAAGATTACAGCTGAAATTATGAGATTTCACTTTTAATAGAGGGAAATTTAACAGCTAATTTAACTGTCTATCATAATGGAAGAGCTAAAATTTCAACTGTAGACCCACTTTCTTTCTTTTTGTGATTTAGGCTACATGGGAATATTGATAGCACTGTTGTTAAAACACCTTCAGCACAGGCTACATCCAGCACCAGATTAACTTCATGTAGCACACAGTCTGATAGTCTGGACATACATTTACACCTACACATCTGCTAAAGATAAGAAGATGCATAAGATAATATAGCAAGTTGTTCATCATTTCCTTGTCTATTTTGGCTGAAAGACACATTTGGCTTGTGGAAAAATAGGCAAGCCCTCCATTCTATGGATTCTCTGCCTGTGAAATGCGTATTTCATGAACGTGAGACACAGAACTCATGCAGGATGTCTGACAACCCAGACTTGTTAACGTGCAAACCCAATTTGAAATCAATCCATGTTGCTTGCAAGATGCACATCTTGCACGCCCAATTTGAGATAGTCTATCACATCAGTTTAACAATAATCGTCACATTAATGAAGTTTAGTGTTCATGCAGGACATGGTAGTCACGTGCCCAGCCGTGATCCACTGACAGCCACCTGATCCCAATAGGCTCTATGCCCTATGCCTAGGGTGTGACGTATATCCGGTGGAAAATAAGGCTGCTTTACAACGATACGTGCCCAATGATACGTGCTAAGCCAAAACGGAATCTAAAGTGTCCTGTGATGCGTTTATTCATCAGTTTGTTTGTTTGTTTTGATTGTTGTTTATGTGTACTCTTTATCATAATGTTATCCAAATGTGCCAAAATGATGTTTCAAAAAACGTGTTAACAAATCCATCTGACACGCCAGATGGATTTGTTTCACACATGCATCTGGAAAACCTTCCATAGACGGCGTTTGGGAAAGGGCAGAGCCTTTGAAAAATAACTTGGAGGGTGATTGGATGAACATTCTGTCTGTCACATCTTTACGGGCCAATCAGAGCAACAAAACACGTGATGTCGTAGCCCCAAACTCCATAACCCCATAGAGCTGCATAACCCGAACCATGGTGACTGTAAATATGTCAGTACACGACTTCTGACATTTTTGAAAAGAAAACAACTCAATGCTGTTTTTTGTTCTTATTTTAACAAAGAAATGTCGTCAAGTTCTGATAAAACTTACGCTTTACCAGCATCCACGCTTATCTCTTCCACCATAATTGCAGCGGCATCTTTTTGCTGTTTGCATAGGTCACGACTCTAACCCTAACCCTAACCTAAGGTACTGCCCCTTTGTGGCTGATTGGTCCTGTCACTTTCTAACCAGGCCCAAATGGTTCAGATGGGAGCTTTGCAAGATGGATTCGCCAGTGAGAAACACAGAAACAGGCGAATCCATCTGCTTTGCAAGGTTAGGTTAATAGCACTTCTGGACATCATTGCTGTGTGCTGCAATATACATCTTCAGCTAAATTTAACTCATCATTGACAGACCGCTTGGATAACTCATGCAAACAGTGAGTAATCTGCAACGAATCTGCGTTTAATCTCCTGACTGGAAGTTTGGGGGCTGCCTAATGCCAAATGCGGAAGCGGTTCGTGCATAGAGCCCATTATCACCTCCCAGCTCCCACAGCCAATCACAGCTCTTTCTCTCAATGCAGTAGTGCATATTAATACCGCACTGACGCACCACACTGCTGCTGCTGCTAGCAAAGCTTTATCTCCTCCACCCCAGCCTCCTCCTTTATAGCATAAAGGTTGTTGCACCCTCATATTCAGATTCGTGCTACTATGATTAATTGCTTTTAATGTAATTTATTGTATTCAGTATGCATTGTTGTATATGTATACAATAACACAGGGGTTTCTAGCTATAATCTCCCTGGAAAGTCATGCATGCTGCTTCACTAACCTAGGGAGCATCTTTTGATCAGAAACTTCTCTGCCAAGTAAAACTACATTTTGCAGTAAAATGGTAAACTGTATGACAAGAGTGTTCTTGACTGAATTATTGTTCAAGAAAGAGAGTGCTTGTCCATTAATACCAGTCACCTCTAGTTCGGATAAGATTGTATATTTATCTTCCTCTTTTATGGCCTAACCTCTACAATTTTCAAAAAGAAAACTAATGTCAGTGTTGTATGGCTAAGGCTTATGGGGTATGGCCAGATTTCTCATTATTAGCAGAGATGGTTGTTCAATCCCTGGTAACCCATGTCCACATTTCAAAATCACTTTGAGCAATTCACTGCTACCTGAATTGCTCTCATTATGGAGAGCTGTGGTCACATGCTAGCTGGCTGCCTTAGTGCGTGTATGCGAATGGGTGAGCATGACGCAAACATCTGAAGTGCTCAGGATGAAAGCTCTTTTACTGAGCTGTCCATTTACTGAGTGCATTTTCCTAATGGCGATTTTTTTCTTCAAGCCCTGACATACTTTAGTTAGTGAGTGTAAATCACTCTGTGTCACCTCAGTCAATTACGTATTTTTAAACTCAATCTTAGGATCAAATGTCGTTGAGTGCATGGAAAGATTTCCACCATCTCTTTAAATTTATGACTGTAAATCCATTTGTTTGTCTCCAGTACTCGTCCATTAGCGTGCACAAAATGGCTCATTCATCATCTGTGAATGAATTAGCAACAGGGCTCCAGATGTCCTCTGATTTCTGGTGTCTTCTGCGTCTCCGCGAATCTGTCTTGTCCCGTCTTCCTCCTGAACCTTCTCAGTATGCTGATGGTGCTGCTCTGATTGGCAAGGCATTAGACGGTCACAGATGAGAGATGCGAGGGGGAAGAAAGAATCCAAGGGAATTGTGACGGTGAGAGTAAGTAAAGAGGACAGAGATAAAGTATAAGTGTATTTGTAGTAAAGCACTAGAGAGGGGTAGTTAAGGACAGAAAGAGCCAAGAGGCGAGGAAGAGAAAGTTTTGCATAAGTAAATGAAAGAGTAAGTGCATGTGTACTCATGGGTGCATGAAATATTTCCCCTGCCCTCTCCAGTGCTCGGTATTATCCCTCAGAGAGTCGGTTAGACTCGGGCAAGTGTTTTATCAACACAAGGCAGTACAGCAACCTCCTTTTGAAGATGTGATGAATGTCCAGGTGCAAAGAAAAACAACCTCAAGTTAGGTTAAAGATAACAGCCTCCATGTGCTTTATTTTGCCAAGTTAAAGCTCTTATTTCAAAGGAAAGTTTGTGGCGTTTATGAAATGCATCTGAGCATGGAAAAAGAAATCCTGCTTCACATTTCCGTCTCTTTACAGTGATGCTGCAAGGTTACAGTTCACTTTGAAGATTTTCTTCAAGATTTAAATCGGCATTGTTGAATTTTTGGCCACTAGAGGGCAAAAACATCCATCCATATTTTACTTTGTGTGACACAGGCAGGTTAAGGAAGAAATGGCCTTGCTCTTCTTCTTCCTAGCCATGTCCTACAGCTCTTCCTCTGGGATCCTAAGGTGTGTCCGTGTCAGATGGGATATGCTACCCCTCCAGCATGTTCCCTGTCTGCCCTGAGGTCTCCTCCCAAATGAATCTGCTGGTAAAACCTCTAAAGGGGGATGACCCAGAGATGACATTATCAGATGTCAAGACAACCTCAGCTGACTCCTCTGGGAATAGGAAAGAAGAAACCTTCAGGCCTTTGAACAGTCAGTTTTTTTTTTTTTTCAGAAATACAACCTCACGCCGTGTTAATTTCACTCACACACTGACAAAACTTTTAGGTCTTTGTTTTTTCCTAACAGGTTTGATTGTTTGCGTTTGCTTCTATCCGTTCAAGTCAGTTAGACAGTTGTTCAGTATTCTCTCCTTCTCTTGTTGCTCAGTCCATCAGTCAATATAATGTTCACACATTGTGATAAGGCCCAGTGGTGTTACTGTCTAAATTAGCATGGCTCTTTTCCAGTCAGGCTGCTTGGTTTAAATGCTTGCAAGAAAAACATCATATCCATCAATCTACAGCCCTTGTCCCTATAGGTTTACAACAAACCTTTGAAATTGATTAGACGTTTTATTGAAAACTTTTACAGCTCATCTGGGACAGAGTTGGATATGTGAACTTCTAACCTCTATGACTGACCTGGTTCACGAGATCTGCACCGTTTTTTCTACTATTTTATTCCGAGTCATTTCACTCTCTTAGTGAATGCAAACATAGAAACACAAAAAAAAAATTCAACTTGTGTTGCACCTCTTTCTCACCTCTTGGCGTTTTGAGCTCTTGATTTAAACAGTACTACTGGACTGCCTTTCAGATGAAGCGATGACAACCCTGAGATTATCCTCTTCGGTAGCTGTGTGTCTATTTATTGGTTAGGTTATATTCAGGCTGCCAGTAGGTGTGGTGAAGGCCAGGGTCATCAAAGCATATACAGCCCACCTGAGACCACTTGCCCCATTTGTATGTAAGAATGGTGCAGACCACGAGATACCACAGGGACGCTCCACCTGCTCCTTTGATACAAGCGTGCACACACAGTTGTTGGTACACTCCAGGATGATTTCCTGACAATGATCAAACTGATTTTCCTCTTTTTTTTAAAATCTCTACATGTTTGTGTTTCAGCCAATTAAAACATCATGATCATGTTTCTTTGTGTTCTCTCCTGTGCTGAGAGAAAAGAGCCAACTTTATCACATTATCAGTGCCACCAAATGTTAAGACTGAAGTGTAGAGAGAGTGCACATGTTACAAAACACATGCGAGCCAGACTGAAAAGATCTGTGGGAAATTATCAACCCACTTGACTGATTTTTGTTTGTTTTTTTTACAAATTAAAGCAACAATCAGTTAGCTAGAGTAGGCTACAAAATTCAAGAGTGCTAGGAAGTGAATTTATTTTTAAATGTTTACCTTTGAAGACAGGCCGACTTTTTGCCCCCTCCCCTGTACCTAGTCTTTATGCAAAACTAAGGATGAACTATCCTAAACCAAAATAAGATAAGATAACCAAAGCTAAGCTTAGATAAGAATAAGACAAAAAAGATTAAGATAAACTGAGCTCAACTAAACTATCCAAACATCAGCAAAGTTAAAACAATCTCAGATAATATACAGTATACTAAGCAGAACCAAGGCTAACATAAGCAAGGCTAACTTTACTGAACTTCGAAAAATAAATTCACTAAGCCAAAACAAACTAAGATAAGCTAAAAAGAAAAAAAAGATCAATGAGAATCTAAAATAAGATAAACTACACTGAACTAAACTCAGCTAAGATAAACACAGCTAAGATAAACAAAACTGAGCTAAACTAAGCCAAGATAAACTGAACCAAGCTAAGATAAGCTAAACTACACCAAGCAAAAATAAGTTTAGATATCATAAGCTAAGCTTAGATGGGATGAAATTAAACAAAAAGATTAAGCTTTACCAAACTAAACTATTCTTTTTTTGCCACTCTCCAACTTCACCACCTTATCTACATTTTTTTCTGTTATTAACCAATTTTAACCATTTTAAGCGATTTTGATTAAGTTTTTAACAAAAGTTATTTTCATTTAAAGAAGACAAAATGAATAAATAAATATATTTGTTTCCTTAATAAGAGTGGTTATTATTCAGGTCAAGTATAAAATATGGTTTTTACAGCTTAACTTCACATAGGACCATGGCCATGCTGACCTCCATGGGCCCCCAGTTTGGCTGGGTCCCAGAAACCTCCCCCTTTAACCCTCCTTATGGACAGCCTTGTCTGCACACGACTATTCTTGAATGTTCCTGGCTGTTCAACCACCTTCAGATACAGCGGGGATCCCCGGTCTCTGGCACCTTTATTTTGGGGCTGGAAAGGTTGAGAATCACTGGACTAGAGGATCTAGTTTCTTTCAGTCTGAGTCTTGTCCTTTAGGAACTTTGTCCCATCTCCACTCAGGATCTCTGGAGCTCAGTCAGAGTGACCATCAGGTTCTTGGTCACCTCTCTTACAAAGGCCTTCCCCCCCATTGCTGAGACCAAGAGTTCTGGTTGTGCCAAATCTTTCATATGAGAATTATGGACGTCGCTGTGCTCTTGGGAACCTTTGGTGCAATGTAGAAATATCTCAGCACTGATAAAGAGAAACGGGAGGCACCTGAGCTAAATTTGAAGTGTTGTTGAAAAAGGTCTGAATACTTATGTCAATGTAATATTTCATTTTTTCATTCTAAATAAAATTGCAATCATTTCCATGTGCCCCTTTATAACTTTGAACACCAGCCCCTCTACAGATCTGCCTGCTCATTACCAACAGCAGGTTTTTGGACCGCCCACTCCCAGATGCAGCAACGTTAAAACCACCCACATCTGAGAGATTTGCATTGTCCCACGGGATCCTGCTCCCAATCTAGCTCTGTTGCATATTGAGCTGTTTTAAACAGACCTTATGGATCCTACTGAGGGATGCTGTACAAACTTTCGTGGCGTTCCTAAGAAGAGAGGTTGTGAACGCTGCCAGCACAAAAAAACGCAGGCTTTGGACATGAACCCTTTTAGTGACAAAAATCGAATGAATGCAAAAAATCAGGCACAAAGCATCAAAAAAAAGAAAGTTCTGAAGCATGCACAAGAAGCCGGATATCAGTGTGAACCAGCTAATTATTTTGTTAACTTTATTTAATCATTTAATGAAGATTTTTGGACTGTTTTGAACTCCCTCTGTAAAACACTGGAGTTGTGTCAAATTTTGTCCTCCCACACAGACACTCACTTGAACACAACCCACAGGCAGACAGAGAAAACTGTGTGTTGCAGGTAAACCCATTAGGGAACAACTATAAGTGAACAAGCACTTCATTTTGAGTGTTCCCAGGAGAGTCAGTACGCCTCTGGTGTTGTTGAGAGATGCAACATAATTGATGATTGCTAACGCTTTCTACACAGCGACACTTTTTATTATGACTGCACCCGTATCAAAAACTCTGTGACAGTCTCTCTGCAGACGAAGGACCAGTCATTATTTCTGTCAACAAAACAAAAGCCTGCATTGTTATTTTCCTCCCTGATGACTGAGAGAAAAAAAAAAAACTCAAGTAGAATATTCACTTTCTGCTGCAGACAGAAAACAAAATGCCAGGAGGTGAATATTGATCCGGCTAACGGACGATGACAGTGCTGCTTTAGCGAGGTGTGAGTGACATTAGAGAGGAGGCGAGTGTGTGGGAGGAAAACTCACCCGTCAGCCTGTGAATCTGGTATGCAGAACAATCCTACAGACAGTGTGAATAACTCCAACTCTCTCATCAGGCCCAAGCATCTCAGGACTTTTACTCCTCTGGTTGTGAAGAGACGCTATAAAGGGCCGGACCTGAAGGAGAAAATGGAGGAGTGTAGGAGAGAGAAGAGTGAGGAGGTGAGAGAGGCTAACACAGCCTGTAGTGGGCTCTGTATAAATGTCTGTCTTTGTATTTTTTGACAGCGTGATATGTTAATACAGGCGAACAGGCCTGGCACAGTCACAGAGTCAGACAGCTTTTCAGAGCCATGCATAAAATCTGCAGATATCTGGATGACACATGAAAAATACCCTCCATCATTGCTTATTATTTGATCACTAGTCCATCTGCTCATGCTCTGCAGACAGGCTGTGTGATAAAATAATAATCAGCCCATTTACGCAAAATGAATGATGAATGATGACTAAAGCTACAGAGGAAAAATGGGATAATTTTCTGCACTTTTGAAGCAAACAGGCATCATTTCTCAGTGTTTTTGATGATCTAAATGCTATCTGCTCTGAACATTTATGTATATTTTACATTTTCCTGAGAGCTTTCTGTGGTTTTTAAAGAAAAAACAGCGAACAATGCAGAAAATGTTCTTCCTGGTTCGCTGACTGCAGGAGAGAGTCAGAATGAAAAACAGCTCTGTATTAAAACAAGGCAGGGGGCAACATTAGTGTTTAGGATACTGGCCAACCATGAAAAATGATCCAGAATTACAAGTTTTAGTGTAAAATTCATGAGTTTATAAGAGACTTAAAGTATGAACAGTCGGCAGCCATATTGACGGACAGGTTATTTGTCAAGATAAATGCAAATTAACAGCAAAGATATATTCTTTACTTCATCAAAAGATCAATTGAATATAAAGGCTTGCAAGTATTTAATTAACACATATGTGCTTCCAGATTTTGTTGCAAATGTTGCCTTTCTTCATCTTTTTTCTCGGCTGCTTTCCTAGCATTGTCTTACCATAAACCCCTGTATTTGTGCCCTCCTTGAGTTTGGAAAAATTGGCTTCATTTAAATAAATAAAAACTTTAGTTTCTTGTAAAACTCAACTAAATGGGGCCTCAGTAATATAAAAAGTGCATAACAAGGTGCTGAGAATGAAACAATCATTGTAGTCAGCAGCACTGCAGAAGTTCACCAAAATGCAGACTGTGATTATAAGGCTTGCATAGCAGATGGTATGATGTCTAGCATGGCAGCAGTGGTGAAGTGGTGCTTATGTAATGTAAAATGAGTGTGTAATTATTCACCACCCCCAAGTCAGTATTTAGTAGAGTCACCTTTGGCTGCAATCACAGCTCTGAGTCTGTGTGGATAGGTCTCAGTGAGGCCTGCACATCTGGACACTCCAAGTTTACTCTATTCTTCTTTGCAAAACTGTTCAAGCTCTGTCAGGTTGCTGTCGGGTGAACAGCTCTTTTCAAGTCCAGTCCCAGATTCTCTATTGGATTGAGATCTGGGCTTTGACTCAGCCACTCCAGAACCTTCACCTTGTTATCTTTAAACCATTTCTGTGTAGCTTTTGCTGTATGCTTCAGGTCATAAATCTTCTCCCATGCTGTTTTGCTCTTGCAGACTGTGTAAGATTGCACTCCAGGATGTTCCCAGATTTTGCTGCATTCATTTTGCCCTCTACCTTTACGAGCCTTCCAGGGCCAACTGCCAAGAAGCATCCCCACAGCATGATGCTGCCACTACCGTGCTTCACAGTGGGGATGGTGTGTTTGTGGTGATGTGTAGTGTTCGGTGTCTATCAAAAATAGTGTCTTGTCTGATGGGTAAAAAGCAGCAATTTGGTCCCATCCAACCAAGGAACTTTCTTCCACTTGGACATGGAGTCTCCCACTTTTGGCAAACTATAGTTTCATGAGTTTTAAGAGTTTTCGTAAGGCTTTGACTGGTGAAGAACCTGGGCAACAGTTGTATGCAGAGTGTTTCTGACTCCCATCTGCCATCTTCTTGCACAGTCACTTAGTTTGAGAGGACGGTCTGATCCAGGCAGATCTTCACGTATGCAACATTTCTTCAGTGCAAAAAAGAATGAAATAAAAATAGTTTCGAAACTGATGCATTTAAGTATAAAAGAAATTAAGGATATGATCCAAAGAAATGGACTAAAACACAGTGTAATGACTGACAGTGTGGAGTTAGACTGATGGGAGAGGTTAGAGAAGTGACTCCACACACAGCAGTATTTCTCTAAATTAAAATAGGTACTAACAGAAAAAGATCACCCGCTCAGTGTCACGTAAAAGATGGTTAATTAATGGTGTACTGGGTGTGTAGAGCGGCGAACATTTGCCACCATGATTTATCACATGAATGCGCTTCCAATCCAAGATATGATAAATCACAGATTTAACAATATGGCTGCTTGTAGAGATGTCTACCAGTTTATTTTTCATTCTGGATTTGTTCCTGAACAAAGAACCAGCCATCAGCCATCCAATGATTTAACCATTTAGTGTTTTATTTTGATGGAGTTTGAGTTGTCGAATTGAATTGCTCTCATTTGTAAGTATTATATCAGTCTGGATGCAGATCTGTTTTAGGGTTGATTATTTAGAAATTGTATTTTCCTTCAAAAACACTGACTAGAGAATAAGAAATCTCACTACAGTTGTTATTATGGAATTTTAGAAATCAAATCCACAGATTCAAGGCTTCTGTTCAACTTTCAGAGCAGATTTTCTTTTTTTAAGATTTATTTTTGGGCATTTTTGTGCTTTTATTAGGTAGAGGAGGACAGTGGATAGAATCGGAAACAGGGTTAAGAGTGGGAGAGAGGCATGCGGCAAAGGGCCCCAGGCCGGGTCGCCCACGTACATGGAGAGCGCCTTTAACCACTAGGCCACTCTGACCAAAACAGTGCTCTCTACAAACACACCTCTGTAATCCCTTGGCTCCCTAACCCTAACCGTTCCAAAGAGGATGAGTTCTTAACTTCCTTGGAAGTGTGTGCGCTTAACAAGACAGTCTGGCTGCATACTACAGATCTCAGATGCCCCACTTACAGACCACTACTGTGAGACGCTGCCTCTGTCAGAACAGAAATACATCCTAAAACTTTCAAAATAGAATCAGATTAAACTTTGGGTAAAGGTTAGGATTAGGGTTAAGGTGAGGGTTAGAATCCCAAAAATTAAATGACCAAACAGTCTGCTCACAGGAAAGAAACTTGTCCTCCCTGGATTCTTTTAATGCAGTGCTACCTGAGGAATTAAAGGTAAAATGCATTCACTGTTTTTTCCCTTGCCCCTTACACAGAGATTTCTGCAGGTTCTCTAAATCTTTCATGATATTATGGACTGTAGATGGTGAGAACTCTACATTTGTAACAGTTTTGCATTGAGAAACATTGTTCATTAACTGTAACACTACTGGCCCTTGCAGTCTTTCACAAAGAGGAGAACCTACCACTGTTTTTCTCATTTACCCTCCACCTTTAGGAACCCTCCAGGGCCGACTGCCGAGAAGCATCCCTACAGCATGATGCTGCCACTACTGTGCTTCACAGTGGGGATGGTGTGTTTGTGGTGATGTGTAGTCAAAAAGCACCACTTTGGTCTCATCAGACCAAAGAACTTTCTTCCACTTGACCATGGAGTCTCCAACATGCCTTTTGGCAAACCAGGTGGGATTTAATGCGTTTTTTCAACAGTGGCTTTATCTTTGCCATTCTCCCATAAAGCTTTGAAGAAGCCATATTAATTCAATTTCTCGATGGTAGATTTAACTGAACTATGGGGTATGTTCAGTGCCTTGGCATTCCTTTTGTATCCATCCCCTGACTTATACTTTTCAATAATGTTTTCTCTGAGTTCCTTGGATTGTTCTTTTGTCTTCATGGTGTAGTGGTAGCCAAGAAGCACACACACACTCTTCAACTACCGCTGAATGACTGGGTCTTTCAGTAGTTCTTCTTTTACATCCAATCATGGTACTGTCACTTGTTCCCAATTAACCTGTTTTGAGCATTCCCCGACTTTCTCAGTTGTTTGCAAAGAGAAAGAAAAAATGACTTGCCAGATTACTTGCAAATTAATTCCATGGTAGAAATGGCAATCAAACTGAAAATCAGAGGCCCTCTGATGCAATAAAAATCCTTTATTGAACAGGGTTATGTGACAACTCTGAGTCTTCATCAGGACATAATAGGCAGATGACAAACATGTTTAAATACAAACAAAATGTCATGCGACAAAATATATAACAAAAAGAAAACCATTAGACATAAATCACAACAGCAGATGCTCCAAAGTACAAAACACACACTCATAGTACAAGAAATTGTGCATACAAATATACAGATAGTGAGAGTAGTCACCAAAAAACATCAGTACAGACTCAAAAAGGTGATACCAACTGACTGCAGGATCAATAGCCAATAAAAGACAATATCTTGTCTTTATGTTGTATTCAGTTGAATATAGGTTGAAAAGGACATCTATCCAATGCCCCAACTTTTTTGGAATTGGGGCTAGAATTAGTTTTGCTTTTAATTATCATTCGTGAAGGTTTTAAAAAATGATGCTGGCTGTAGTGACTCAAAATAATACTGCTGGATGCAGTGCCTGTGGGTCAGGTTTTAAAGCTACAAGACAGCAGTCAACAGAAGTAAAAGGCACTAAAAGACTAAAAGAAAGAATAGTTACTGGAGGGAACAGCAGATTAAGGTGAAAACACCCCATGGGTCACTACCATGGTCTCTCTCTGAAAACTATTAAAGAGGCTTTAACGATGTGATTCTCAGAGGAAAATACACAGGATATGTAAGAATTGGCAAGTACACCCTTGACTGGATTAATGCCAGACATATTTCAGCTACGTGTTTTACATCGCAGCCAGCTGTGCCACCAGGATGCTAAAATAACTCAATTTATACAAAGCCCTCCAGTGTTTATTGCTGACATATTTTGCATGATGTTTATTTGTGGGTTTTATTGGTCCATAATTCTAATTTATTTGCATATGCATCTATAAAACACCTACGTATGTGTTTAACTGCACTGTATAAGTCTGTAGCCCTCTCCCACACAAATGGAAGTCGTGATAGTAAAGTCTGCTGGATGACGAGATTTGCTCACAGCTGCTCATCTTTGTTTGAGTGTGTGGGCTGTGTGCAGGACCCCTGACAGTTTATAAGGATTGACAAGTTCGGGTGATGCTGTAGATCTCTATCACAGACTGAGCTGCAGTGAAAGATGTCGCCTCCAGTGTCTAATAAGATGTTACCCTCTCCACTCTTGCTGATTTTGTAAATGAAACCACTGGAATTTATCTCACTGACAGGCTAATGGAGCTATGCAGAGCATCTGGCAAGGACAACAGAATGTGACAGGAACATATACACAGGTATTATTGTAGAAAATGACAATGCCTCAAGATAAGGGCCTATATATGCAGCCTCATATCAAAACAACAAAAGCATAAATAAATTCTGACTGTAATGGGCATCCAAACTAATGTGCCTGCCCCCACAGATGTGCATCCAAGTGCTTTTACCTATCCATTTTCTCATTCACACCTTATTTACCATCCCGCCAATCTCATTTGCATTGTAATGATTAGACTGTATGCATGCAAAATAGCTTTTTAAAAATGATTTAATAGCCCTAAATATATTCATGAGATTCCCAGGAGAGTCGTGCAGACCTGTCAGAGTGGGAACACAGCTCAAATAAAAATGACTGTTAAAAAAAAAAAAAAAATCCTCTGTTCTTCCTGCAGTACAACATTATGTTCAGCCAAATGCTCCGTTTTGGAATATGTGGAGGTAAGATTCAGCATTTTTTGTTATGGCAAGCCAAATATCTGTTAGTTTTATAAAGAGAAGGCAACATCTCTATGGTGTGTGTGCTGTCTTTGTGGATTTATTCAAAAGGCCTGGGTGAATCACAAGAACTAGTGTAGAAATTGAATACAAGTCACCCTGGTACGTAAGCCACAGTCTGTCGAAATCTCCTCATGCATGATGCTTTCCTTTTTGTTCAGAAAAGTCTTCAACATGCATCTTGGTAGTCTCTGTTTTTGACGTATGGAGTTTGTGCATCTACCAGCTATGGCCAGCTCTCAGCTTGTGGCCTCTGGTTTGTTTATTTAACCGTGTTTTTCGTCTTTCTCTTAACTCAAGTATTTAGAGAGCATGGCAGGGTGAACATGCTGCTAACTAGCTAACAGGCTACAATGAGTCATCATTTTAAAGCTAAAATATGTAGCATTTTTGCAAATATCTATATTAATATTATTAATTTTTAAAAGTGACCATTCCTATACAGTTGGCTATATTTTTTTCTTAACTGAGGTCTTGCAGTATCTCCAATGTTTCTGAAAGTTTTCTAACACAGTGAAATTCTCTATTATTATAATTGTAACAGGACATGTCTCAGCGTCCTCCACGTCTGCAGCCTCCTTCTCAATATTAGCTCTTGCTTTAATTTGTGGACTCCGTTCAATAAAAATGGCTGAAAAGGCATATTTACTGAACAGAAAACTGTTTTGTTTTATTCATAAATTCCTCATAATGAGGGAGAAACACTAGAAGAGGTCCCAGGATGTGCATGTGCTCCAGTGTCTTGAATTTGGATCATAAATAAATTTAGTAAAATGAATGAATTGAAATGAATGTTATGCGGCGACGATGCACGAAGAAAACAACGAAGAAGACGTTCAGTTCAAGTGATTTTCGGTATTAGAAGATGAGATATGGTGGTGCTCGTACGACTTGCGGTGTGAAGCGGAGGTCCTCCGATGCATCCAGTTCTCTTCGGGTACTCTGGCTTCTTCCCACCTCCAAAAACATGCTCATTAGATTAATCGATCTCTCTAAATTGACCTTAGGTGTGAATTTAAGTGTGCCTGGTTGTCTTTATATGTCAGCCAAGTGATTGACTGGTGACCAGTCTAGGGTGTACCCTGCCTCTTGCTTAATGATGGCTGGGATAGGCTCCAGCCTCCCGCAACCCCAAACAGGGTAAGCGGTATAGAAAATGGATGGATGGATGGAACTTTTAGCGTGTTTTTCTGTCCTGACAGAGGCGTGTCTGTTATTATTTCAGCATAGTGCCCCCTGGTGGCTGGATTTTGCATACTGTGCATTTTAATTGAAATAAAGATCATCTACCAGTGGATTTGAAGTGTTGTCTGATCATCTTAGCAGTTTGAAATATATGTAGACATTTAAGTGAAAAGTGATGAGACATAATTTCATAAAAACAGGTTAGTTAGAATATACAAAACCAACAAAGGTTCCTGGGAGCAGCCTCAATTTAACAGTCAAAAAGTTACTTTAAATAGGTATGATTATTTTATATGTAATTTTATAATATTAAACCTACTATAAATGGATTATTTAACTTCATACAAGCAGGCTAGTTACCTGAATCTGTATCAAAGAGTTGGAATAAGCTCCATCAGGGATTTTACATCCTCTGAGCAGCTGTTTAGCATTTTTTAATCCCATCATATGAACGTGTGCTATCATTAAGGTTACACACAGAGCGAAGAGTTGTAACTGGAGACTGCTTATGGTAAAATAAAGCTGTGATAATGTCATAATGTCATTGTCCCTCATGATGAAGGCTGTAAATCTTTCATAGCTGAGCTGCAAGGTCAAAGAATAGAGAGAAGGCCAGCGCAGCCGCACCACATCTTCATGACATCTTTCATATTAATCGATATTCTCCTGCTAATCTTGTCATTTTCCATCTGTTTCTTCTTTTGTTTTATCTGAGTAGGTCAAACTGCTGAGGACACTGACAACACATTTCTGAATTTTCATTGGAGTATGGATTTTTAAACATTCTGGCTAAACTGAAAATTTAAAGGCATACCAGGCTTTTTTTCAGTACTCTTACATTCACTTAAAGTATCTAGTCACTACACCAGTGCACTCTAAAATCTCCAGATATAAATGGATTTGCTCAGCATATAAAATCATAGTCATAGTGCACAGGGCCTAATGAGATTGCTGACCCCGTGACTTTACATCAGAACATCTGCTGGATGGACTGGCATAAAGTTTAGTCCATAACTTTTTGGTTCCCATGCAATAATCCTGCTGACTTTGATGATCTACAGATTCTTTTCTGAGCAGAATGAACTTTATATTAAAGATCAAAATGCCTGAAAAACTGTTTACTGGAATTTGGTACGATCATGAGAGATGCTGTCTGTAGGATGAACTATGACTTTGCTGATCCCTCACCTTTAGCCTTTTGCTTTCATCAAATTATTATTTTTTTCTTTGTCCACTAAGCCTCCTTTGGTGCAAGACCAAATATCAACAAACCTAATGCTATAACTGTTAGCCAGCTGTGCTTTGTGTCTCATGCTAACAAGCAAAACTGAGTTGGCTTATATGATTATGTTTCTGAAACATCAGCATTTTGGAAGAGTGTTTGCAAGCATTTCAGCATGCATAGGTGGTTTCACCATAATGCAAGTATAGGCAAGAGCCTAGGACCTTGTGCTCCTCAAGATATAATCATGATAGGAGTGTATCAAATATGAGATAAACATCTAAAATTACTTCCAGTTATACGCATATCAACTGTAAGGGGCCAAGAGTGGTTAAAACAGTATCAAAATAGATTCTGATCGTCCATACAGACCATCCTTAAGACCCCTGGCAAACAAAACTATCATTGGCAGAAGAGCAGATATTGCACAAAAGTGAGCATTCATCCATTCATGCCACCATCCATTATCCAAACCACTTATCCTTCATAGGGTTGCAAGGTTGGAGCTGATCTCAGCAGCAGTGGTGATGAGGTGGGAAATATCCTAGACTAGCCTCCAATCATGGGTGTTTGGGTGCTTAGTTATTACGTAATGTCCTGCATTTCTGTGGACAAAGCAAATCTTTTGTTTCATTGCTGATTTTGCTCTCTACATGTGTCCATATATATATCCTATATACCTAGATGCAACATTGACAAGCTTGATCAGACATTGATGTGGCCACCATATTGGCAGTGGCAGGCGCAATCAAATACAAGGAGATGTGGGAACTTATTGATTTTATTCACTTGTTTTCACAATAAATAATGTACGTGGCTGCACGTTGGCTCCACAGCAACAAGGTTCCTGGCTCTAATCCTGGTCTGACAGGGTCTTTCTGTGTGGAGTTTGCTCCGGCTCCCTCCCACAGTCCAAAAACATGCTTGTTAGGTTGATTGGTGACTCTAAATTGCCTGTAGGTGTGTGTGTGCCTTGTTGTTTGTCTCTTTATGTCATCCCTAGGACTGACTGGTGATGAGTCCATAGTGTTCCTCGCCTCTCGTCAAATGGTAGCTGGACTAGACAGCCCCCCATGACCTTGAATGGGATAAGACAATCTAGCTGCAGGCCGCGGATCCCAGACACCCCCTTGCAGACCACTAAGGTGAAATGCCGCATCTGCCAGAATGGAAATACATGCTAAAACGTTCAAAACAAAAAATCTGATTAAATTTCCTATTATGGTTAGGTTAAGGTTTGGCTATCAAAAGTTCAAGGCAAAACATCTGTGTAGGTTCTCAGTCATCCAGGTCATGGCTATCAAACGCTGATCAAAGGGCAACTGGACTGGTCGCAAATTCCTCAGTCCGGTTACCCTTTGATCAGTGTCGGTCAAAGGCAAAACCCTGACCTGCAAAACCTTATTACAAAATGTTTAAATCTTGTCCTCCATGAAAACACTCTAACACAGCTAACACAACTAAAGCTGAAGCTAATCAAGTTACTTTAGCTACATGTACAATGTAGGTAACCCAGCTACATAACAAATTTAGCTAAAGCTAACAAAGCCATGCTAGCTACATAAACTATGCAGGTGATATAGCTATTTTGCTAAATCTTAAGCAATGAAGCTATGCTAACTACGTAAACTACATGGGTAATATAGCTACACAACTAGCATAGCTACAGCTAAAGCAAATTAAGATACATCAGTAGATTATAGTAGATTAGGAGATTATGCTACTTTGGTGAGCTTGACCTGTTTTAGAGTGCTAATGGCTCGCTTTAGCTACATTAGCCTAGCTAAAGCTACCATAGCTGGCTTAAGTGTTACGTCTCATTAGAAGTACCATTAACTATGTAGCAAGTGAAGCTTTGTCAGCTTTAGCTAAAGCTAATGAAGCTAAAGTGAGCCACACTTCATTTAACTATTTCTAAAATGGGTCTAGACGTGATATAATCCCAGCAAAGACATCAGGCCTCTTTTCTGTTTTATTTACGAAATGTGGCGTAGTCAGGAATGTTTGCAATTTGGTTATTTCATGAATGTAAACGCCAGACTTTGTTTATGAACAATGTTAAAAAAACAAAACAAAAACAAAAAACAAGAACTTCTTAAATGTGGTTTGAGATATGTGGTCAACAGTCAGACAGTAAAATCAAAACAGTGAAACCTGGCTACAGACAGCAGGTCTGGATTTCACCCTCTTACCTCAATGCTGTTTTTTTGATGTATTGATTCTTCATGGACTTAAATGAATAGCATGTTAATAAAAAAAAAATACATCAAAATCATTTAAATGTAAATTTAGTGCTTTTTAACCAGAAAACACAGCTTCCTCAGCTACTTGTATTTCTACTGACTTGCCAATAAAAATATGGTGGATGTGTCACAGCAATGGGTCAACACAGTCAACGTGACTTCTTCGTTTTTATGTCTATTCATGAATTGGTACTGTTTTCTTATCTTTTATTTCTAAGTCAAATGTATCACTCAGTCTGAATCTTTGCAGTAAAAATTGTAAACAAAGGCTGTTTTGGCTGTGTGCTGTTTGCTGTCTTGCTCCCACCATGCTGCTCCAGGGTTAACAGCCTTTAAAACTGTCTACACAGTAATAAGCATTCTCCTTTCTGATGCTCTTGTTTGTTATTAAGGTCAAATGGAGGCATTAGTGTTTGTTTCAGTCAGTCTCCTGGCTTGCAAAACAATTTTGCAGTCAGTTTTTTTTGCATACATTCAGGTTGTGATTATTCCCTGAAGGCTGAACTTTAAAATAATCTTAATCACAACACTTTTCCACTAATGTTTATTTATTTATTTATTTATTTTTGTCAAAGAATCCCCTTTGACCAAAAATGGCAGTTTGACCTCAATGAAGGTGATTATATTTCTTATTCTGTTCTAGTGGTGCACACAAATGCATGTGCAAGAAGCACACAATGAAAATCAGTGTTTCCAGCCTTGGAGGAGGACGGCGATGATGTCATATGATTAGTTATTCTCATACGTTGCAGCAACAGGATGCAGTCTGTCTGTGCCAATAGCTTTGAGTGTGCTGTTATTCCTCCATAAAGCCAAACCCACTAAAGCACAACTAGTAAAACTTTGGCATGGTGTGCAGCTCAAGCAAAGCTGGAAGTTGTGAACAGCATAGAAGAGCAACATCAAAAACATGGCTAAAGAAGTATGCACTATGTGAGAGGGCCAGAGGAAGAAAGCTGTGCTACTTCATTCATCCAACTCTTCCTAATT